>NW_028270186.1:29861166-30218392 GCF_037043375.1 Chiloscyllium plagiosum | reverse complement strand
TTATTACTGGAAGCGCAGAAGGTGTACGTTCAGAGGGATGTAATAAGGGAGAAACAGAAGACAAAAATGATGGTGGCAGCCGTACGGGAAGCTTGTAAATCCACCGGAATGGGGGAAGAAGGTTATGGGATGGAAAGAGGAAGGTCGAGGGAACGTTGGAGAGGGAGAGGTGCGAGACGGGGCAGAAGTGGGAGAGGAGGATCTTATGGAATCGAACGGCCTCAGGCGGCCGGATGTTACCATTGCGGGAAACTGGGACACTTCAAGAGGGATTGTCCCGATTTTAAAAGGGAGCGAGAAGGGATGTATGAAATGGAGCGCGAACAAATGGATTAGGGAAGTCAGGGGAGGATCGGAACACGGGCCTACCAAGAACCCTTGGTAAATTTACGGGTGGGCCCATTTAGACAAGATGTTACTTTCTTAGTTGACACAGGCGCCAGCAGGTCCTCAATCCCCCTCCATCCGAGGGGGGTTGGCTTCCAGGCTAAAACATTAAACATTTCAGGAGTAAAGGGTGGGGTTTTCAGTGCAAGAATATTTGAACCACAACCCTTGCGGCTGGAGGAGGAGGAGCTCCAGTGGAACTCCTTCACCTCCCGCACCTTCCCTATGGGTTGTTGGGACGGGATTTAATAGTCCGTTTCGGACTACGAATAGAAGTGGGAGAAGAGGATGAATTAGCCGTTACCATGTCATACCTTAGTGAGTCCCGATTGACAGAGATAGACCCTAGGGTTTGGGTCGCCAAAGGGAACCGGGGGGGGCTCGCAATTCGACCTGTGGAGGTAAAATGAAAGCCTCAGAGCCCCGACGTCAGAGTGCGCCAATACCCCATCTCTTGGGAAGGGAGGCAGGGCCTGAAGACAGTTACCAAATGCCTACCCTTCGCCCTGTTGCAAATTCGCACCCAGCCAAGACGGGATTTGGGCGTCTCCCCTTCCGAAATGCTGTTTGGCCTCCCGTTCCATGGGCCGAAGGGAGAACCTCCCTTATTCGAGTCTCGGGACATGTTTGTGCAAAAATATGTGGTGGCTCTGGGTCTGCTCTATCTCGTTTACGCCAACAGGGACTTTTGGCACAGACGCCGCCCCTCGAGTTCGCGGTGCACACCATCAAGCCGGGTCAGTGGGTCCTAATTAAAAACTGGAAGCAACGCACCCTCGAACCAACTTGGGACGGTCCCTTCCTAGTACTTTTGACGACCGAAACGGCTGTCCGCACGGCCGAAAAGGGCTGGACACATTATACTCGGATCAAGGGACCGGTGCCACAACCGACGGAGGACGAACAAACCTCTCTGACAGAGGCATCTAAGGAACAGAGACCCTGAGAACAGACGAATTGGACTTTGGCGAGTTTAAAGGACTGTGTCCTCCGGCCGGACACGAGTGTTGCAACAAAATGCAGTCAATCGTATTGTTAACTTGCTTTGCCATTATCCTTCTGCTGGGTCATAGTGTGCATGTTACCCAATTCGGCCTCTGGGAAAAAAACAGGCAGAGGACCGTCAGTGGCTCTCCATCTCCGTTCCCGCCAACAAGCCAACACAGACACTTAGTTTAGACCTATGTGGGTTGGTGCCCTGTGCGACTAAAAGTGAACTGAATCAGACTAAGCGTAACCTAGAGAGAGAAAGGGGATTCCAGGGTCAGACGTTAGTATTACAGTTGCATGGCAAAGAAGGCATCAATAGGCCTCTGGCCCCCGGGGTCCAGGCTATGGTGTCAATTGTCCGTGATCCCATCACCCCTGGGCGGAATTGTGAGCAGAATCAGTGCAATCCACTCTATCTGACCATAAAGACCTTGGGGAACAACGGGACGAGCCTTAATGGAACGATCCTGGGTATTAGGGTTGGGGGCCAGGCAGGACAGAAGGGGTTGCAGCTGTGCTGCACAACCATCACGGTCATTGAAGGTGGGTCTGGGGCCTCATCCACCCCCGATGAGCAGGAAAAGGTTAGGATAATTGAAGTGATGGACTTGGAAAGGACCTTTGAAATAGAAACGGGATACGGGGAGGCGAATGCCTGGATGGAATGGGTCAAATATACGGTAAGGAGCATGAAAAAGAGTGATTGCTACGCGTGCACGGGTGCCCGTCCTAACCCTCAGGTGGTCCCATTCCCGCTGGGATGGGAGAAACATCCACAAGCCTTGGACTGCATGGTAAGGCTGTACCAGGACCGAAAGGCCTGGAACGACCCCACTTGTCGACCCTTAAGTTTGAAGTTTCCTCCCGTCAGGTCTAAAGGGGCGCCCCGCCCTCCGTCATTCACAGGGGTAACGGGTACGCACCAAGCCTGCGTCTCTCGGACGGGACCGCAATGGGACAATGATGTGGGGACATTTGACAAGTGCAGCGGATCAATTCGGCGGGTCAACGAAACTACCGGGGGCAGGAATTACTCCCACATTCATGTGCCTAGGGCAGACCACTGATGGTACTGTGGTGGGAGGATTCTGCGACCGACCCTGCCCCAAAAATGGGCGGGCACTTGTGCAATCGTTCAATTGGCCATCCCATTCACCCTGGCATTCGAAAAACAAGAGCAACCCCGTTCCAGTAGAAGAACTAAGAGGGCTTTGGAGACCTCTTTTGATGATAACATATATTTAGATGTCATAGGGGTCCCCAGGGGTGTTCCTGATGAATACAAGGCTAGGAACCAGATAGCGGCGGGTTTTGAGTCGTCACTGTTCTGGTGGGTTACCATCAATAAGAACGTGGATTGGATTAATTATATTTACTACAATCAGCAGAGGTTCATTAATTATACTCGGGATGCAGTGAAGGGAATAGCAGAACAACTAGACGCCACTAGCAGAATGGCGTGGGAAAATAGGTTGGCCCTGGACATGATGTTAGCAGAGAAGGGGAGTGTTTGTGTCATGATAGGCACTCAGTGCTGCACTTTCATCCCCAACAACACAGCCCCTGATGGGTCCATCACCCGCGCCCTGGATGGGCTCACCACATTGGCGGATGAACTCGCCGAAAACTCGGGCATCGATTCTGGCCTCACGGGTTGGTTGGAAGCTTGGTTCGGTAAATGGAAGGGGGTGGTCGTTTCCTTTCTCGTCTCATGTATAATGGTGGCAGGGGTACTCACTGCCCTCGGGTGTTGCATCATTCCCTGTGCCAGGGGGTTAACTCAGCGACTGATCGAAACCGCCCTTACTAAGAGTGATGTTCCTTATGGGCAGGTCGAAAGGATGAACCTCGAGATAGAACAGTCTGAATCCCTCTTGGGGGGGGGGGGGGGGGGGTAGCATTAGAGACGGGCAGCTTGATAAACAAGCTCGGGAGCTACTGGACGCCCTGGAGAAGAAACTCCCAGTTTAAAAATTACAAACCGTAAGAAAAGACACGGGGGATTTGTAGGGGGTGGTGTAATTTTTAATTCATTAACTGCTGTAGTAAGCACATAGTAAGTACAAAGCCACCATTTTAGTCTTCTCTACCTTGTAGTAAGCACGAGCAGACACTCTCCAGATTTTCATGAATGGAACAATGGAAACAGCTTTCCTCGTGGCTGAGGGACCGCCCACAACCACGGCTGTACGTCATCATCCATATAAGGGAGAAGCGGGGAACTCGAACACTGATTGGCTGGGTGAATAACCAAATAATCTCATCCATCAGGAGGACAGTGGGGAACGTTAACACTCATTGGCTGAGACAGTAGAAGGCCCAGCCCACTCCTACATGTATATAACGTGCGGGGATTACAATCTGTGTGTGTGCCTCGTGGGAAGCCATTGAGGTAACACCCGGTTCTGCAGAATTGAATAAATAGTTTTGGACGAACTCCTCCGTGTCTTTGTTCTTGGGAAGGGAAGCAGAGTGCCTGATGGGGGGTCGCAGAGTCCCCTATCCTGCACATGGACTCAAACAATTTGCCTTAAATTACAATAGTTTATTGTTACACTTTAGTCCCTAATGTATAACATTAGTATAAGTTCTTTCCTTTCGAAAACCTTTATATTTTCTTTGAATTCCTGTTTAATGGGCACAAGACTTTAAGAGATCTGCTCCAATTGCTGTGTAATAGCCATGTGTCACTGAATGGACTCATCATCCTGCTGGTGTACAAACTCGATGGGCTGACGTCTTTCTGGTGTTCCCATGTTGCCATCTCCAAGGCCCGAATGACCTCCTCCTGTTGATGCTTTAGAGGGTTGGGAGATTACGGAATCTTCCCGTTGCTGTGTAACATTTTGAGGGGTTAATGGGTCTTCTCATACTTCGCCATTCCAGGTGGAAACACTGAACGGTCTCTTCATGTATCCCAGAGATGGGACCGAGGGATTGATTGGTCTTCTCTTGTTCCCATATAACAGACACGTGTCTAAATTACCTCTTCCTTTCTCATGAAAGAAGTCTCAGATAGTCTTTATCCTTATCCAATTTCCCTTGCAATAGGCTCGGTGGGTCTGAATGGCCTCCTGTTATCTCAGTGTAACAATCTCCAGTCACTGTGTGACCGCTTTTAGTTCGTATGTTACAGACATGAGGAGCCTGAATGGACTGATCCTGTTCCTCTTTAACAGGATACTGGTGCAGCATGGCCTACAGTTATCGGCTCGAGTGGCTGATTGGCCTCCTTCTGTAAATGTATATCAGGCTCCAGGGTCTGAATAGCCTCGTCCTGCTTTGATGTGACAGGTTCGAAGGCCTGAATATCCTCCGGTTGTTCCTGTGTAACAGGCTGGAGAACGGAATGAATTCCTCCACTATCTGTGTAATTCGCTTCACTTGTTGACTCCTTCTGTCATCTATGTTGAAATAAGATCATCCTTAATTTATGTAAACTCCAATGGCTACTGGGTGCACCTGATAAACCTTTCGTTATAAGCTCGCACCTTCATTGTAGGAATCAGCTGAGGGAACCATCTCTGAGCTGCTTCCAATATAACAACATCCTTTCTTCATTGAAGAGATTAAATCTTTACACACTACTCCAGATGTGATCTCACTAAGACCCTGTACAGCAGCAGCAACACTTTACCAGCCTGCAGTAAGGTTCCCACCCAGGTTAGAGCTGTCTCAGCTCTCTGGGGGAATACAGAGCATCGCTGAACGATCATTGTCCTTCTCTCCTCCACCAGCATAACGGGAGATCTGGAAAAATTAAAGTTTCAGAAGATCATAAATGATGTGGCGAAATTATCTCGACCATTAATCTGGTAAGAACAATGACTGCAGACGCTGGAGACCAGATGCTGCCTGAACTGCTGTGCTCTTCCAGCACCGCTAATCCAGAATCTACCATTAATCTCCCCAGAGCCTACGTCGCTCAGATTCCATAAAATCTAGTAAGGTGGAGCGCAAAAACAGCAAACGTTGATGGGAGTTATATATCAAAGTGAAAGCTGCAGTACAAATGCTGGACATGTTATAAAACAGGAAATGAGATATTCACATTTGTGGGTACTGCAGTAATAATGTACTGTTTAAATTATATCTAAGCTGTGTTAAACCAATTGAATGCTAATGCTGGGGAAAATGGATTTCATGACCGTGTGTGAGATGGTTTACATGAACATTATGACGAGCACTGAGCTCGAGACCAGGTTATTTAGGAATTGGTGTTGAGTGATCAGAAGAGCTAATTCAAACGTTTGCTGAAAATGACCTTTTGGGAACAGTGACCACAATGTATTGGTTTTCTTTCACGCTGTTTGAGCACACGATAGTTTTTGTTTTATTTGAAGTAACCGATATAAATCTGAGACATACAAGCCATGAAGGTGTGAGGAGGAAGTGGGGACTACAGATGCCGGAGATCAGAGTCAACGACTGTGGTGCTGGAAAAGCACAGTCAGGCAGCATACTGAGAGCAGATAAATCGATGTTTCGGGCATAAACCCTTCATCAGGAATGAAGCTTATGGGCCACGGGGTCTGGGAGATAAATGGGAAGGGGGTGCGGCAGGGGGGAGGTAGCTGGGAATGCGATAGGTAGATGAAGGTGGGGTTGAAAGTGATAGGTGATAAAGGGAGACAAAACGCCTCATCTACTACATCCATTGAACCCAATGTGGTCTTCTCTACATTGGTGAGGCAGGAGGTCAACTTGTGGATCATTTCAGAGAACATCTCTGGGACAGCCACATTGAACAATTCCATCGCCTTGTGACTGAGCACTTTAACTCCCCTTCGCACTCTGCCAAGGACATGAGGGTCCTGGGTTTGCTCCATCGCCAAACCGGAGCCACCAGAAGCCTGGAGGAAGAAAGCCTCCTCTTCTGCCTTGGGACCCTCCAACCACAGGGGATCATAGTGGATTTCCCTATTTCCCCATTTCCACTAATTCCACCTTATCCCACTCCAACCTTCCAAGTCAGCACCGCCTTTTTGAATGTTCCTATATGTCCACAGTCCTTCCTATCAATCTGGTCCACCCTCCCCTCGACTATCACTTTCAACCCCACCTTCTTCTATCTATTAGATGAAAGGAGGCAGCTTAGAAAAATGCCAAGTGTTGCAGTAAGCCAGTGGATTCTGAGTAATGTAGGACCCAGCAAAGGATGACCAAGAAACTGAGAAGAAATTCAGAAAGAGAAAAAGCGTGCAAATGAAAGAAAAACATAAAGACTGCTAAAAAGCGTCTACCAATGTATGAAAAAAAATAAAAACAAGGTCAAATGTGGAACAGTTGGTGTGCGTTCAGGATAATGTATTGCAGAGAACAGAGAAATCGCATGGGAAAAGAAACAGTTTCGTTGTGTCTATCTTCATGGAAGAATGTCCAGAAATTCTTCCAGAAATACCAAGTGACCATGGGACTGGTGTAAGTAAAGTCTAACATCATTCTTATCAGTGTTGGGGTTATCTTTGAAAAGAAAGCTGGATTGAGTATTTATAAATCTAACAGACTAGATGTACTTCATACAAGAATTTCAGAGGAAACAGCAATAGACTTGTTGATTGCATTGTGGATTTTCACTTTATTTTCCAACACATTCCCGAAAGGCATTTAGCCAATCTGGATAAGGCAAAGGTTATAAATATTATCCAATAGTTTAAGAAAGGATGAATTTGGAGAGTGGTGAACTACAGACCAGTTATCTTGTCATCCGCAGCCGGGTTGGACTCGATTACAAAGAACATGCTACTAGATATTTAGAAGGTAATAACATAACTGGGGAGTATGATAATGTATCGAAAAACGGAAAACTAGAAGTGGCAAATTTTTTTGTTTGGAACGGTATGAAGATGATTCTTGTGGTCATCGGCAATGAAGAACCAATGTATAACGTATAGTTAGATATTCATGAGTTTTTTTATGAACTCACACGGTAAGCTCACAAGAAAGTTAAAGTGAGAGGTATTGGGAACAACGTATGCAAATGGGAAAGTAAAAATTAGATTTACATTCATGTGAATTAATTTCGAATATAGAGGATGTCGTGCACCAGTTGCATCGAATGCTGGTGAGACTAAACTTAAAGTATTGTGTATCATTCGGAGTCCCAATCTAAAAAAGAATGTACTGACTACAGAGGAACTGCAAAAGGTATTATGCTGATTAATCCCTAAGATGGCAAAATTGCCTGATGTGGAAACTCAGCCTGTGGTCTCGAGTTTCAAAACATGAGAGGTGATTGCAGTGAAACATAGCGGGGACTGAATAACAGAGGGACATGGAGAAGTACAAGTAGACGAGATCAAGGAGAATCCCACGATATTCAACACGGAGAAGTAGAACAGAATAATCAGCAAACAGTTAGTGTCCATTAGAAACCAAAGGGGCAATCAGTGTGTCAAGCTGGAGAACATTGATGGATTGTTACATGAGACCTTCACATCTATTTTACTTGGGAGAAGGAGGATGCAGGTACAGAATTCAAAAAGGTGGACTGGAAAACTCTTGAACAGATTGGTGTAAAATACGAGAAAGAATTTGAAGCTTTGTTCTGTGTAAATGTGGACCAATCTCCATGTCTGAATGAGTTGTACCACTGGTGGCTGTTGGAGTCAAGGGAGGAAAGACCCTGACTGAATATTTTAATGAGAATCTGACCATAGGGAAGGTACTAGAAAACTGGAGAACTGCTAATACGATTCCACTTCACAGTAAGGGTGGGAGATAGTCCAGGGAACTATAGACGAGCGAGTATTAGATCACTGTTAAGGAAACTACTGGATAAAATAGGGATGAGAATATCGAACTCCAATCAGAGTCACAGGTTTGATCAGGGATAATCTTCATGACTTTATCAGAAGGAAGTCACATCCAATGGATTTGATTGAATTAGTTTGAGGAGGTCGATTGTTTAGTTTTGTAGGAAGGCCTTTGACAAATTTCCAGCTGGGAAACTGAAAAATAAAGTAAAATCTCACAACATGAAAGATAACGTGACAAGTTACAATGAAAATTGTCTTAGTAGCAGGTGACAGAGGGTGGTGGGAGAAGGCTGTTTGTGTGACTGGAGATCAGTGTCCCATGATGTACCACAGGGATCAGTGCTGTGTCCCTTATTGTTTATGTTATTCATAGAAAATATAAATGCGAATGTAGAGGGGACTAGGTGGCGAGTGGGAGAGGTATGATAAGTAAGTGTATTTTTGATATAATGATTGGCTGGGGGTTAGCAGTAAGAAGGAACGCCTTAAGTTACAGGAAGATGCAGATGGAAAGGTCAGATGGGCAGATCAATGGCAGATAGAATGTAAACCTGATAAATATGAGGTGATGCACGTTGGGAGAAGGAACCAGGCAGGAGGGGACTCAATGAATGGCAGCACACTGGGAAGCTCAGAGTGTGCTTCTCCACACATCCCTGAATGTGTCTGGACAGGGTAATGGGCTAGTTAGGAATTGGAACTTGGATGTTGTGTTTCCTAATCGGGCGTAGATTGTAAGTGCTATACAGGATCTTGTTCAGTCCATGATGGGGCACTGTATGTATTTCTTGGAGCCACATTGCAGGAAGGATGTGATTGTACCGGAGATGTTGCAGAGGAGATTCACCAGGATGTCCCCTAGGATGGTGCATATCAGCTATGGAGAGAGGCTGGCTAAACTCGGGTTGTTTCCTATGGAGCAGAGAGGGCTGGGCGGGGGGGGGGGGGGGGGGGGGGGGGGGTGGATGTGATTCTGAAGGATAAGATTATGAGCGACACGGACAGGGTGGATAGACAGCAGATGTTCCTTTTAGTCAGAGGGTCAAGAACAAGCGAGCACACTTCTAAAGCGACACGTTTGAGGTTCAGAGAGGATTTAAACATTTTTTCACCTAGAGCGTGTTGTGTTCTGGGATTACTTCCTGAGAGGGAAATGATAACAGGTAACCTCACAATCATTAAAAAATACTTGGACTAGAACTTGGAAATGTCATAACATTCCAGGCTATGGGCCTGCTGTAGGAAAGTGGGACTAAGATAGATCGTGCTGTACTTCTGTAGGCACAGAGTCGATGCTCATGTGAGTGTATGGTGTGGAAGGCCAATTATCAAGGCAAGAATTGATGAGTTTCTGAAGAGTATATTCACAAGGGTTATAAGAGTGAACTGTAACAACTTGTTAAATCATGTCAATGTGAGAAATATGAGAAAACAAGTGCAGTTTCCTTACAGTTTGATACAAGAGAATGGAGAATGGGGAACAGGGAAATGGCAGAACTATGAAGCCACTACTTCCGTTCTGTCTTCACAGAAATCTCAAACAATACATGGAAAAACAAGTCTGGTGTGGGAAAATGGTAGAGTACGTGCAACATAGAATATAGTAAGTAAATGGTGGAGGAGAAAGTATTGGGGCTGAAAGTAATGGTCATAGACAACACTAACATAATTTTTGAAATGGGAATTATGTTTGAGAAACAGACTGGGAGACAAATGAAAGAGAAGCAACGGAAGTTTGGTAAAGCTCCAAGCCCAGTTTGCAAAATCAAATCTTAGTGGATTGGGCCTAATGTATGGGCATGTTTCTAGAATGGGACAGCTGGCAGGAAACAGTGAATAGAAATAAGCAGCCTCATCAAGCAACAGCCTGACATTGTCTGTAAGGTATGATTCTGTAAGGTATAAGTCCTTCCACATCTAGTCAAGAAACGTTGGAGACAATTAAACAATTCACTGGAGGAAGAGATTCCACAAATAACCACTTCCTCCATGATGGAAAAGCCCAGCATCTTAGTGTATAAGATAAGGCTGATTTATTCGCAACAATCTTCAGTCAGAAGTACTGAGTGAATGATCTATTTCAGACTATGTCCCAGACTCCCCGGATATCTCCTGTCTCATCAGCAGGACGGATACAGCAGAAGCGGCGGCATATTGGGATACAGTTGAAAGGGAATTGTTCTTGGAGTCCTCAACAGTGACTCCGTATCCCATGAAGTCTCATGGCATTAGTTTACACATGGGAAAGGGAACGTCCTGCTGATTACCATGTACCAGCCTCTTTCAACTGATGAATCAGTACTCCTCTATGTTGATCAACACTTGGAGGAAACACTGAGGGTAGCACTGACGCAAGATATACTCTGGGTAGCGGATTTCAATGTCCACCTGCAAGACATCTCAGCTACAGCATTACTGATCGAGCTGGCCGGGTCCAAAAGGATATAACTGCTAGACTGGCAAGTGGTGAAGGAACCAACAAGAGGATAATACATACTGACCACAGACTAACTAATCTTTGAGTTGCAGAAGTAGCGGTCCGTGATAGTATCGGTAAGAGTGGCCACCTCATAGTCATTGTGGAGACAAACTCACACCTGCATATTGAGAATAGCCTCCACCATTGTGGGTGTACTATCACGGTGCTTAATAGGACAGACTTCGAACAGATCTGGCAGCTCAGGTCTGGGTGTCCATAAGGTGCTGTGGTTAAGGAGCAGAATTGTACACCACACAAACTCATGGCCTGGTATATCCCCCTCACAAAAATTACCATCAATCACGAGGATCAACATTGGTTCAGTGGAGTGAGCAGGATGGCAGGAGCAGCACCAGGCATACCTGACAATGAGGTGTCAGCCTGGTGATGCCACCAAACAGGACAACCTGTGCACCAAACAGCATAAGCAATAAGTGATAGACAGAGCTAAGTCATCCCACAAGCAAAGCATCAGATCTAAGCTCTGCAGTCCTTCCACATCCAGTAGAGAAACGTTGGAGACAATTAAACAACTCACTGGAGGAAGAGATTCCACAAATAACCCCTTCCTCCATGACGCAAGAGCCCAGCACTTCAGTGTAAAAGATAAGACTGGTCCATTCGCAACAACCTTCAGTCAGAAGTGCTAGGTGCATGATCCATTTCAGCCTCCCCCAGTGGTCTTCAGCAATTCAGTTACCAGTCATCAACCAATTCGACTGAGTCCAAGCGATACCCAGAAATGGTTGGAGATACTGGATACTCCAAAGGGTCCATAATCTTACAACATTCTGGCAATAGTACTGAAAACATGTGCTCTATAACTTGCCACTCACCTAGCCAAACTGTTTCAACACAGTAACGACAATGGCTTTCCCTGATTATGTGGAAAATTACCCCAAGTATCTCCCATATATAAAAAGCAGATCAAATGCAATCCGGCCAATCACCACCGCATCAGTCTACTCTCGATCATCAGTAAAGTGGTGGAAGATCTCAGTGCTTTTAAGCAGCACTTGCTCAGGAATACCCTGGTCAATGGCGCCTAGTTTGGGCTCCACCAGGGCCACTCAGCACCTGACCTCATTACCGTGGTTCAAACATGGACAAAAGAGATGAATTCCAGAGGTGGGGTGAGAGCGATAGCCATTTCAATCAAGACTGCTTTCGACCAAGTGTGGTATCAGGGTCTTTCGCAACACTGGAATCAATGGTTATCAGAGGCAACCTTCCCTCTGGTAAGATTCATACCTGACACGTAGGAAGGTGGTCATGGTTGATGAAGGTCAGTCAACTCAGCTTCAAGTCTGTAGGAGTCCCTCGAGCAGTGGCCGAAAACTTCTTCAGGGCTGCTTCATCAATGACCTTCCCTCCATTTTAAGGTCAGAAGTGGGAATGTTCGCCAATGATTGTACAACATTTGTGGCTCCTCAGATACTGAAGCAGTCCATGTACAAACGCGACAAGATCTGGACAGTATCTAGGCTGACAAGAGGCAAGTAATATTCAGCCCACACGAATGCTAGACCATGACCATCACCAATAAAATACAATCTAACCTACCCATTGGCATTCAATGGTGTTACTATCAGTGAACCCCCCAGTATCAGATTCCTGGTGGGTAATCATTGCTCAGACACTCACTGGTCTCGCCACATGAACACAGTAACTATAAGAACAGGTACGAAGCTAGGAATACTGCGACGAGTAACTCACATCCTGACTTCCAAACGTCTGTCCATCATCTACAATGCGTACGTCAGAAGTGTAATAGGAGACTCCCAATTTGTCTGGATGAGTGCAGTTCGAACAACACTCAAGAAGCTTTATACCATCCAGACAAAGCAACCAGTCTGACTGTCGCTTCATCCACAATGCTCCACCATCAACGCTCAGCAGCAGCAGTGTTTTACTATCCACATGCTGCAATGAAATGATTCACCAAAGATCCTCAGAGACCACCTTCCCAACTCACGACCACGTCTATCTAGAAGGACAAGGGCTGCAGATGTATGGAAATACCATCATCTTTAGGTTCCCTCCAAGCCATTCACCATCCTGACTTGGAAATATATCACCGCTGCTTCACAGTCACTGGGTCAGAATCCTGGGATTCCCTCCCTTATAGCATTGGAGGTCAACAACAGCAGGTGGACTGCAGCGTTCAACAAGGCAGCTCACCACCACCTTCTCAAGGGCAATTAGAGACAGGCAATAAATGCTGGCCCAGCCAGTGACACCCAGATTCACGAAATAAATAAATAGAAATTAACAGAGGAGGTTTGCTGAGGTGTCACAGGGATCAGTGCTTGGGGCCCAGCTATTCACAATGCCCTTTAAACATTTAGTTGCTGGAATCAGATACAATATATCCTAACCTGCTGATAGCACTAGCGGATGTGGGATTGTGAGTGGGTGAGGAGGATGTAAAAAAGCACCGAGAAGACTAAGACAAGTGGAGTGAATGGGTAAATAGGTGACAGAGGGAGAACAATGTGGATAGAGGTGACGGTGTGCCCTTTGATGGAAATGATAAATTGGCAGTCTAACATTTGAAAGGGATTGTTTGAAATATGTTGATCTACAAAGGGACGTATGTTCCTTTTTGTTGTTTCCTTCTGCATAAACATCTAAGCTTCCTGCAGTGCAGTGAGTTCTGTAACCAGAAGTCAACACTAGGAATGACATTGCCACGCTGACCAGTGTACATCGAACCAGCAAGTGGGGAGCTATAACATTGATAAGGATCTGGATCTCCTTGTACACCAGTCACTGAAAGCATTATTGCAGGAAAGAAAGCTGTTAAGAAGATACATGGTGTGCTAACCTTCAGTTCAGGTGGATTTGAGTCCAGGAGAAAGGGTGTCTTACTGTAGCTGTACCGGGACTTGGTGAGACATCATCTCAAACATTGTGCAGTATTGTGGGCAGTTTTGATCTCTGTACCTAATAAAGGACAAACCTGACATTGATAGAGAGCAGTGAAGGATGACCATACTGATCTCTGGTATGACAGGCTTGTTGTGGGAGCAGATTTTGGGGTGACTGGGCCAGTATTCCATGGGATTTAGGAAAATGAGTGGAGATCTCAGTGAAACATACCAAACTCTGACAGGGTGAGACAGATTGAAAGGAGGAATGATAATTCACCTGGCTGGGACGTCTATCACAAGGAGCCAGAGTATTAGGTACAGACAGGCCATTCTTCACTCACTGACTGGTGAATATGGGGAATTCTCTCGCACCTGGAAACCAAGACACTGATTATAAATAAGGATTTAGAGACAGTAAAGGGATGGTTGGAGAGCAGGAGTACGGTGTGGAAATGAAGGGCCAACCATCATTATGTTGAGTTGGGTAGCAAACACGATGGACCAAACATTCTACTGCACTTTCTATTTTACTCACATTAACGGATATATATATCATTTGGGGTAAGTGCATTGAGGGGATTTTTTCCATGAACTAGAATGGGGAGGCTCAAAGTGTTGTATGACCTACTCCTTTCCCGCTGTTTCTGTGCAGTCTATGGGAAATGTTGTCACAAGCTCTCAGATGTTAGGAACGGGGTCTCTGCAGGGTCGACAGGACCGTGTTTCCATTCCCTTTTCCGACACTGGTGCTGAGGCTGGATGTTCAGTCTGGTTTCATCTTTTCAGAACTCGTAGTAGTTTGATACAAATGAGTGCTCTTGTTTGGCCGTTTCAGAGACCATTAAAATGTTTATCACATGTCAGGGTCTTTGGAGTCAGTTTTCGGCCAGCCCAGGAAATCACGGGAGAGTCACTTCCTAAAAGTATATTGGAGAAGGAAATTCTGTTTACAATCAATATTGGCTTCACGGTCATTATTACTGACACCAGATTTTAGATCTCGATATTTTATTAATTGTTTTTTAACTTCCACCAGCTGCCAGAGCATTAGCCTGGTCTGGATTAGTAATCCAGTGACATTTCCACAGCAGCACCATCTCCACATGGGAACCTGTCGGAAACCACACTGAACAGGTTATTTCTGTGCTGCTTGACGGCTCCATCAAAAAGAACTCCCACCAATTTTACTGTCGTGATGGGACTGAGGGGGTAGTAACTGGTCAGATTGTAATTAATCCACTCTTAGGGAATGGGACATAGCTGAGTAATTTTCCACATTGCCAGGGACATGTTAGAGTTGTATCTGGAATGAAACATCTTCCCCAGGGACATGGCTTGTTGTGTAGCACAAGTCGTCAGTCCTATTGCAGGAATGGGGTCAGGGCCCATTGCCTTTGTGTTCAGCTGTTTCTTCATGATATGTACAGCAAATCGAATTGGTTGAAGATTGGCATCTGTGATTTTGTGGGCATCATGTTGAGGGTGAGGTGTATCATCGACTCAACACTTCTGGCAGAGGATGGTGCAGATAAAAGATCCTTCTCTTTTACACTGATGTGCAGGTCTGCTCCATTATTTAGGATAGGGGTTTTTGTGGACCCCTTTCCTCCGTCATTTGTTTAATCGTCCATCACCATTTATGACTGACTGTAGCAGAACTACAGGGCTTCGTTCAGATCTGTTGGTCAAGTCCGGTAGATTTAATGAGTTAGCATCAGGTTAAGGTTCATGTAATTCTGACTCTGAAATGTTCACCCACACTCGTCACTGAGCCATAGATGGTGTTGATGGTAATGGCATACTGAGGTGTAATCCTGGCAAAATTTTTTTTTTTTTTAGATTACATTACAGTGTGGAAACAGGCCCTTCGGCCCAACAAGTCCGGACCGACCCGCCGAAGCGAAACCCACCCATACCCCTACATTTACCCCTTACCTAAAACTACGGGCAATTTAGCATGGCCAATTCACCTGACCCTGCACATCTTTTGGACTGTGGGAGGAAACATGAGCACCCGGAGGAAACCCACGCAGACACGGGGAGAACGTGCAAACTCCACACAGTCAGTCGCCTGAGGCGGGAATTGAACCCGGGTCTCAGGCGCTGTGAGGCAGCAGTGCTAACCACTGTGCCACCGTGCCGCCCACTAACGGTGGCACAGTGTTGCAGGTTGTGGTTTAATGCATGTCTGCCTCTCCTGATGTTGTGGTCTGCAGCACTCCATGAATACGCAGTTTCGAGCTGCAATATCTGCAATGCAATTCTGCTGTCTGTTCTCCAATTCTCACTGAGACGCATTCGCCCATCAGCCCTGCACTCAGTAACCTAACCTGGTTTCTGATGTGGAAATACTTCCATTTTCATACTCTCATTCTGCTGAACTGTTTTGTTGTTGTGCTACCAGGATACATGAACACTAACTAGCCACCAAAAGACATGACCCACTATCACTCGTTTCCATACATACAGACAAAAAAAGGACACAACATTGACTATGACAACATTGACTATGACACACTTCCTAGGACAAAGCCACGCACGAAAATTCTTAGAAGAATGACATTCTAGCCAGAAGTACATCAATAATCACATCAATTTAGATCCTATATACCTTCCCTTGAACAAAAACTGGAAATGACATCGCGCACCTTAAGAAACCAAAACCTATAAATAGAAAGACGAGACATACCACCAGTGCGTAACCAGAGACTCTCACTGATGATACCTAGTCATGGTGACGAAACATCTGAAAACAAACCTTCAAGCTCAGCGAGCTAACTTGCATACTTATAAATGGTTATTTTTCTCTTAATAGTCGAATTTGGGACTTCTCTGTCACTCATGTTTTAACAGAGTGCGAGGCGAGGTACGTTTTTCTGGGTGTGTGGTTTAATTAACAGGGGAGTTCGATATCGCCATCATAACGGTTTCAGGGCTTGTCGTACAGGGTTTGGACAGATTTGAAGAGATTTGGGGTGCAAAAGGTCCCAGTAGATTCCATCACTTGGCAGTTAGTGACCTAGATATTCAACTAAAACAGGTGACAAAATTCATTTAATTTTATTTCCTTGTGGTTGGTTAAATTAAAAGAAATGGCTTTTAACATTACTAAAGAGGTTCTGAGGTTTGAAGACGATTCACAAATTTGCCGACAAAGTTTATAAAGACAAAGGAAGGGCATCCTTTTAGAATTGACATATAGATTAGAATTGGGTTTCACCAGGGACAAAAGGAAAGCTGTCACCATAATGGAGTTGGTCAAGCACTGTGGTGTATCAGAGAAGCAGGCAACTGCAGTCGAGTTAGAAAAAACTTAAATTCCAGTGGAGCAATTGGAGTTAGAAAATAAAGAGAGAGACAGAAAGAGAGAGAAGATAACGAAAGAGAAAGTGAGGAAAAAGGAAGATGGGGAGAATTTGAAATTCAGAAGTTTCGAATTAGATAAGCAAGGTAAATTAGCAGAATGAAGATGAAGGGAGAACGTTGGGATGTATACAACTGTGTTAATACATTGCAATATTTCGGTGAGAAAAATTCCAAAACCTTTTATATTTCATTTGCAAAGTTGGCTCGGCAGATGGCGTGTACAGTGAACATGTGGGTAATGCTAGTTCAGACTAAGATGGTTGGCACAGCTTGAGAGGTATGTGCACTGCTGTCACATGAGGGAACAAGACATTATGCAGATGTCAAATAGGCTATTTTGAGTGATTATGAATTGGTACTAAAAGAATATAGACAGCGCTTCAGAAATCTAGAGACGGAACCAGGTCAGACTTATATTGAGATTGAAAGAAATAACCACAGTCATTTTGATAAATGTGTGCAAGCCTCACAAAAAGATAAGACCTGTGAGGCCCGATGGGAGATTATTCTGCTGGACGAGTTTAAAGACTCACTTCCAGAGACGGTAAGAATTCATGTGAATGAACAGGAATTTCATGAAGTGAGAAGTGCAGCAGAAATGGCAGTTAAGTATGCATTGGTGCATGAGATGAAATTTAGCTTCTGGGAGGATTTTCATCCTGTTGATGGATAGAAATTGGGAGAAGGGGAGATCCTACACTACAAAACATAGAGAAAAGCACACTGGCAATAGTTTACCACCGGTGAAAAAGAAGCCAAAGGGAGTTGAAAGGTGGTGAAAGGCCTCAGGTGCTCTCACTATAATGGAGTGGAACACATAAAATAACAGTGCCGATGGTTTAAGAAGGGCACTGGGAAAAGTTGTTTTCACTGCAGTAAGTTGGGACACACAGTGCTGGGGGTTGAAGGAAGAAACTTTGGGAAAATATGTGGCGGGGGGACAAGTGGGCTGAAAGATACAGAATGATTGGAATAAAGGTGTTTCATTATATTGTTTGCCATTAGAGATGCCCCAAATAAATCTACTCACTTTACTTCCTTTGAGTAAATATTCGTATATGAAGTGAGAGGTCCTTTGAAATTAATTAACTATAAACTGACAGGACCGAAATCGAAGATCTCACATTTGGATTAAGTATCTGAGGTGAGGGAAAGATTAGATGGAGTAGGCAAGTTAGCTAAACAGCACCTGGAGAGGATACAGCATGGAATGAAGCAGGTGGCAGATAAAAACTCTGAAACTTTGACGATTTCCCGTGGGGATGACATATTAGTATTGCCAACAGTCGTCGGCCCCTTTCAAATTAAAAAAAAAGTGTTGAGTCAGTTCAACTATCTGGTAAAGATACCGGAGATGACAAAAAATGTTAGAGTACGTCATGTGAATGAATAATGCTCCAGACACATTTAAGACTCAGGAACAGAGTTGTGGCCAGATGTACAAATTGTGTAGTACATCTGTATGATGTCGTGTTCTTTAGCAAGTGATTGAAAGCTCACATGTTACAGCTGGCAGACCATGCTGAACGATTACAAGAAGCAAACTTGGTAATAAACTTAAAGAAAACAGAATTCTCGAAGGCAGAGGTGACGTTCTTGGGAAATTACATTGGATATGGAAGGTTGACCCCATGGAACACAAAGACGAAGGTCTTTGAGGAATTTCCACAACCATCCTCGAAGAAAAAGGTGCTTCGATTTTTGGAACGAAGTGGATTCTATCGGACGTTTGTTCCAGACTTCAGCAGCGTATTGGCACCACTGATGGATTTATGAAAGAAGAACACAGAATTGTGATGGACAGAACAATGTCAGGAGGCATTTGAGAATTTTAAAGCAGGATTAATCACAGCACCAATTTTAGCTGAACCAAATATTTTGAAAACCTTTGAAAATTGCATTTGATGCTCGGGATATGGGGCTCGGAGATGTATTGATACAGTAAGATGATGATGGAATTGAATTGCTAATTAGCTACTTGCCGAAAAAACTCAATATCCACCAGAAAAAAAAAGCAACATCTCCATTATTGAAAAAGAATGATTAAGTTTCGCACTGGACTGACAATATTTTAATATTTATATGACAAACATATTGTCACAGATGATCGTGGTCAACGACAAAACTCTCGCAGTTTTTTGAATATTCAAAGAACAGAATATGAGAGTATTTCATTGGAGTCCTATTTTACCGACTTTAAACTTACAAAATATACATGCTGTGGGTCCTAAAATGTGGTAGCAGATGTGTTATCGCAGATTTAAAGGAAAACGTTTAGATAAGATTTGACTTATTGCAATGTTAGTTATGTGTGCAGAATTAATATGTATGGTATAGCTGAGATTAATACTTTTGTAATTCATAATAATAGGATTAAGAATTAGAAGAAAAGAAATGAAGCCATCTTTTCATTCTGCTGTTTCATGTTTTTTTTTCCTGAAGGGGGCAGGTGTTATGAAGCCGAAATCATGTCTGGTCACTTTCCGACAGAACGGGTTTTGCTGAATAGAAAGTACAACCACAGTACCAGCTGAAGGTCGTTTATCAGAAATTGCCGCTTGACCTTTATCAGGTGGGGATGTAGGTTGAGAAATGGCAAATGGAGTTTAATATAGACGTGTGAGGTCTTGCATTTTGGAAACTCAAATCAAGGTAGGAGTTTCATGGTGAATAGGAGGGTCTTAAGGGGTGTAGTGGGCAGAGGGACCTTGGTGTTCAGTGCACGGTTCTCTAAGAGTGGAGTCACAGGTAGACAGGGCAGTGCAAAAGGCTTTTGGCACATTGGCAGAGCGCTTAATCGGTAGAGATGTGAGAGACGAAGAAATGGCGATGCTGAAACATGAGGAGTGGCAGCAATCACTTAATTCCAAAAGAGACATTGTTAGGGTGACAAATTCCATACTTTACTCAGGATTGATTGGTTTGATTTATTGTCAGCTGTACCTTAGTACAGGGAAACACTGTATTTATGAGCAGTGGAGGAAGATCATAGTAAGCATGGCCAGACAGATCATAGAGTGGAAATAGGCTTGGACAGAGTAAAGCATACAGGATACACTGAACAGGACGTGCACTAGACAAGATCAACATGAATAAGATCAGCATTATTTGAACTTAGAGAGTCCATTCATCAGTCTAACGTGACTTTCCTAATAGTTTATATGCCTTAATTAACTCTCCCCACATGAATGCGAAGTCGGCACGGTGGCACAGTGGTTAGCACTGCTGCCTCACAGCGCCAGAGAACCGGGTTCAATTCCCGCCTCAGGCGACTCTCTGTGTGGAGTTTGCACATTCGCCCCGTGTCTGCGTGGGTTTCCTCCGGGTGCTCCTCTTTCCTCCCACACTCCAAAAATGTGCAGGTTAGGTGAATGATAGGTATAGGTGAATGGGTCTGTGTGGGTTGAGCTTAGGCGAGTCGCTATGAAGTTGTTGCGCTGAAGGGCCTGTTTCCACACTGTAAATAATCTAATCTAATCGGCGTGTGAACCCGTTGTGTTGTTCACAATTCCCAACAACAGCCACAATACCTTCCATCTGAAACAGGTAGCCATTCCTACCAACTTCCGCCCTACATAGAGAACACCAGGCTGTCACCTCGGAGATGGAACATGCCTTCTTGAGACTTCACACAAGGCTTCCCTCCTCAGCGCGAGTAAACCACGTTAAAGTCCCACGTGTGCATCATGAGCGGTGGCGCCACGAGGTACAACGTGGAGTAATCTGTCTGTGCAGCCTCTGCTCCAATTGGTCATCATGTTAGAGCATCAATTAGGATGACAGTGAGGACTGCCCATGCTGGAGATCAGAGTAAACAGTGGTTTGCTGGAAAAACACAGCCGGAGAGCCGATGTTTTGGGCATAAGCCATTCATCAGGATCAGCACCAATTACCCTATTCTGCCCCTGTGTAAGTGCATTGAGGTGGGAATGGCCTCCTACTGTTCCTATATAAGTGGCTCAACGGGCTGAATGGCCTCATTCTGTTTCTGTGTAATTGACTCAAAGGACTGAATGACTTCTTCCTTGTCCAATTGGACAGGGCCAAGGGCCGGATTGGGTTACCCCTGGTTCCTGTTTGACAGCTCGATGTGCTGACAAGTGTGATGATGCTGCAACTTTAAGAGGTTATTTTGTCCTGGTTTCTTTTAAGAGAGAGATTGAACCAGCTGGCTAGTTAAGACCACTGGGTAAACAGCGAGGGAGGCCTTGGGTTTATTTTAATGCAGCTTGAATGGGTGTGGCCAGCTCTCACAGATTAGGATCTCTGGGTTTGGTTTCTTAGTAACATCAGAAACTATTGGGGTCTACACAGAGTTGGAAGATTCAGTGAATGTCTCTTGGCTGCTACTCTGTCTGAATTTTCTCTTGATGCTGTTTTTAATTCCTGGGTTGGAGAAATATTTGTGACTATCTGTGTCTGAATGTTCCTTTTTGTCAAGGGCTGTGTTTATGGGATTTCCCTGGATTGGAACAGTTTATTAGTAATCGTTCCATGATCTATTATTCTGTTAACTTGTCTAATAGAATTATGTTATTCGAAATTCCTGTTTGTTTGGTTTCATTTTATCTTCCGTGTTTAAATAAATGGTGTTTGCTTCACACCGAGTAGTTTGACCAGTCAAATTGCATCTGGAACAGACACTTTGCATTTCCTTTAAATTACGAAAACGTTAGTGTCAAGGCTACCGCCTTCAAATATTTTCGAGGGGCTCTGGTGTGGTCCATCACACTAGACTCCTTCTCTTCCTGAGTAATAGGCTGGAGGCACCGAATAGGCTGTCCCTGTTCTACTCTAATAGTGTCAATGGGCTGAATGACTTCCTCATATTCCTGTGAAAGCAGCGTGAGCTGCTGAATGAACTCTATTTTACTGTGGCAATGTGCATTGCCAGGCAGTGCTGTTACATGAATGTTACAGACCATTTAACAGCACAAACCTGACTGGTGTCTGGGTCTTGCTGCACATGGACACAGACTGGTTCAGGAACTGATGGGCGACAAATGTTCTGAACATTGTGGAATATTCAGTGACCATCCCCTCTTCTGATGTTATGGTGGGGAGGGTGGGGGCGGGAAGACTTTGATGAAGCAGCTGAAGCTGTTTGTGAAGAGGAAGCTACCCTGAGGATCTCCCACAGAGGTGACCCAGGACTGAGATGGTGAACATCTTCCTTTGTGCCTGGTGTGACTCCAAACACTGGACAGTTTAGTCTGATTCCCATTAAGTCCAGTTTTGTTCAGCTCCTTGATGTCAACAAAAGCCAACCACTGCCTTGATATCAGGGCCAGTCATTTTTACCTGAATCCTTTATCAACCTCTTTTGTTCATATCAATAGGCCATGGTATAGGAACATGTGTTTTCTTCAAACAAATGGTATTGAATGTCAGGGTTTCTCTTCTCAATAATGTTAGGGAGCATGACGACTGAAAGTATTTGAAGAAGAGGTCGGTGGATATTGACCTGACAGAGAGTTGAGGACGATGAAGAATTGGGTACGAAAGAGGATTTGAGACTAAGAGCAGATCAGTCTTGATCTTAGTGAAGGTCAAGGCAGGCTTGGGGAGTGAACGACCTGTCCCAGCTTCTGATGTTCTCACATTCTGTTATTGGAGAGTTTAATGGGTGTTATTGTCATAAATGTGCAATTACTGAATATTGCAGTCAGGGAGAACAGATGATTTTGTGAGCCATCTCTGGTGAGTATATGGGCTGTATTCAGAGTCAATCTGCGTCTACAGCATGACCAACAAATGAAGCACAAGTTGCAGAGAGGGGAAGCTCTATGAAGAGAGATGAGGGGCCTCTTTCCTACCTGTGCCTGGATTTTCCAATTACATTTCCCAAATCATTTCAAAGCGTGTGTGACAGTCTTGAGAGGCTGAATGGTCTCCTCTGTTTCTGTGCACCACATTATAGGAGTAAGTGGCCTCCAACTGTCCCTGTCTAGCAGGTATGAGGGGCTGAATGGAACACAGAAACATGGGACTGAGGAGCAGGAGTGGGTCATTAGACACTTTAAGCCTTCTCCACCAGGAACTACGATTGTGGATGATCAGGTGTGGACTCAGCCCCACTTTCCTGTCTGTATCCTAATATCCGTGACTTAATTCCCTGTCAAAAATTTAGTAATGCAGATTTCAATCAATGTGAACATAGAGGCACGATAAACTTCCAGTGAAGAGAATTCCCATTTGAAAGGTCATTTTAGAATTTTTCGTCATCCTTCTTATACAATCAGAGAGTCATGCAGAACAGAAACAGACCCGTTAGTCCAACATGTTCACTCCGATCGGATATCAAATCTGATCCAGTCCCATGTTCCAGCATTTGTCCAATATCCCTCCTCTTTCAGATACTTTTTAAATGTGCGATTGTAACCACCTTCAGCACTTCCTCTGACAGCACTTTCTGTACACACACCACTCTCTGTGTGAAACATTTACCTTCAGGTCCCTTCTAAATCATTCGCCCTCTCCCCTTCAACCTATGCCTCTGAATCTGGTCTCCCCTACCCTGAAGAGCAGAACGTGGCTGTTCAGAATATCCATTCCCCTGATGATTTTATAAACATCAATAATGTCACCCTTCAGCCTCTGACACTCCAGGGAGAAACACCTCAACCTCATCAAACTCTCCCTGGGACATCTGTGTAAATCTTTTCTGCAGACAACCACCTTGTCTGCAGTTTTCCTACAGTGGCCTTCCCAACACGGTGTACAGATGCAACATGCCACCACAAACCCTATACTCAATGCTCTCACTGATGAAGGCAAATGTGCCAAATATGTTCAGCACCACTCTGTCTACCTGCGACTCCACTTTCAAGTAACAATGTACCTGAAGCCCGAGGTCCCTTTGTTCCATTACACTCCCCACGACTTGCCATTATGTGTATAACTTCTTCCTAAAATGCAAAACCTTATATTTATCTAAATAAACATCATCTGTCACACCTTGCCCCTTTGTCCCATGTAATTGTGGTCTCGTTGTACACTGAGATAATCTACTACACCACATTTCTGATGTCATCTGTAAACTTATTAAGTATGGTCCCGATATCCACACCTAAGTTCATTACATAAATGATGAAATGCAGCGAACTGAGCACTGATTCTTGCAGCACACCGCTGGTCACAAGCCTCCAGTCTGAAAAATATCCCCCTTCCTTCAAGGCAATCGTGACTAGCTTCTTCTGTGTCCCATGTGACCGATCCTTTAATCTGTCTACCAATTGGAATGTTATGAACACTTTGCTGAAGTCCATATATACAATGTCTATCAAATTGCCTTCATTAATCTTCTTTTTTACCTCTTCATAAAACTCAACCAAATTAATGAGACATGATTTCCCATGCAGAAAGACACGTTGTCTACCCCAATCAGTCCTTGTCTTTCCAAATGTATGAAAATACTTTCCCTTAGAATCCCCTCCAACAACTTACCCACCACGGACATAAGGCTCACCCGTCAATAGTTCCCCGACTTTTTGGGTCACTCTTTCCTTTCCTAGTCCCACTCCTCCATTGCTCACAACAAATGTTAAATGTAACCAGGTTGCTGATATGGCCGATGATATTGGTCTCAGATTGGGTCAGGGTCAGTTTTAGGAACAAGTCAGGCTAGTTTCTTTAATATGCTCAAATAGCACGTTTATGATCCAGAGCAACGTTACTCAAACTATGATGGAAAGATGAATGGCAAACTGTTTGGGTATTGCAAATATATAATCGATATTTCCCTGTTTAAAATGCTGAGACACACACACACACACAATCTCTGCAATTTGAAGTTGAAAGAACATTGTCCAAATATTAGTGTAACTTATGACAAAAGAAAAAATTGAGAGATTGTCCAAAATGTGCTTCTGCTTCTGAAGATGTTTTACTCACACAAGCTGCTAGCAATGGGATTTCATCCTGGGACAGTTGGATTTGGCTGAATTCCCTTTCCATTAGGCAGTGAGAAGATTCCAATGAATTCTGGTCAGTAATCACCCAAAGGGTAGCACAGTGGCTCAGTGGTTAGCACTGCTATCTCACAGCACTAGGAACAGGGGTTCTAATACAGCCTCGGGCGACTATCTGTGTGGGGTTTGTACATTTTCCGTTTGACTGCGTGAGCTTCTAATAGGTGCTCCAGTTCCCTCCCACAGCTCGAACTGTGTACATTAGGTGGATTGGCCATGCTAAGTTGCCTGTCGTATTCAGGGATTTCTAGGTTAGGTGCATTAGTCAGAAGTAAATCTCAGGGAACGGGCCTGGCAAGGTTAATGTTTGGAAGTTTGATATGGACTTGTTGGGCCGAAGGGCGTGTTTCCACACTTCATGAATTCTTTAACAATGAGAATGGTAATGATGACCGTATAGGTGTTGTTTTTTTTAGCTCACACACATTGCTTTGATGAGGAATAATGAGGGAGAGAGAGAGTGTGTAATAGGCCACTCCTTCTCAGGAAGATTACATTGTCTCCCTCTCTGAGTTGAATCACACAGTAACGTCATCCTCTCCCAAAATGGATCATGTGAGGTCACCTTGTATAATGTCCAAACAATGTCTCCATCACATTCCCTGTTCCATGTCGATGCATCATTGTTGCCATCTCGCACAGAGCTATACCCTTAGCAGAAAATGGTCTTGGTCAATTTGAAAATATGTTTATATGCCCCTGCGTCATTAAAAAAAATAAAATGTTTAATGTATTTAGAATACCTGTGTTAAAATGAATGCATTTTTTCAAGAAACACATAAATTGCTGGTAATGCTCGGCAGGCCTGTCAGTACCCAGATGTCTTTTACATGCTGCAGTTGTACCAGCCTCCACCACTTCCTCTGGCAGCTCATTCCATATGCAAATCATCCTCTGCGTGAAAAGGTTCCTCTTAGGCCTCTTCAAAACCTTTCCCCTCTCACTTTCAATCAATGCCCTCTAGTTTTGAACGCCCCTAACCTGGGGGAAACCCTAACTACTCACCCTATCCATGACCATTCTGATTTTATAAACCTCTACTGCTGCAAGATGTGACTCCAATCAACACGAATAGCTTTGCTTTCAATCATTCTGGGCCGAAATTCTGAAATTCAATTCTGACACTTCTTTCTCCATCAGGTCACAATTCTACAACCAGTTTAATCAGTTTGATCAGATGTATCATGAGACACTCCGTTGGGATTGACACCGATACCTTTGTGCCCGGAGGTAGGGACACTAGCATCACTGAGCAATACCCATAAAGCTGTAACATTCTTCTCCTGTGTGTTTGTTCATCAGCCTGTTCTGACATGCTGTGACATACCTCTGCAACAGGCAGGACTTGAATCCAGTCCTATTAGTCCAGAGATAGGAACACTACCACACAAGTTCAGGAATTAAAATCAAATCCAGAGTTCTGGTTCAGAGCCAGGGACACTACCTACTACACTACCATACCCAGACTTGGGTCATATTTTAAGTGCCAGCTTTCAGCTCGGTGTGGATTTATTATAATCAGGTTACCATCACTGTGCTACACAAAACACGTTGTATTGTTAAACAAATGCAAGATATTTGTCTCAACTGTCGGATATTGAGTGCACGTGCTGTGCCATCGAAATTAACTATGAACGTCTTCAATCGCTATTATCTGTAATCTACAATATTAACGAAAGAAAGCCTCCAGTCACAGTCTGCCCAATGAAGGGTCTCGAATAGATTTTTATCACTGAACACCACAGACAACGAAAAAGCATAATTTCTGGTCCCAAAACACCGATCACTATTACCCACCTCTAACTCGCGACTGCCCGCTTCCTAAAACAATGAAATGACACTCGGCCGCTGATTACTGTCCAGCCTCTCCTCCCCACTGACTGTGTGTGCAATCTGTCCCTCCTCCCCCAAACCACACAAGGCAAACCAAGCTCAGGGTCTTTGTGAAAATCAAGGCCGGAGTGTGCAGGCCTCCTGGAGACGGGGAGGATAATTTAAAGGAGGAGAGTGAAGAGGTGGTAATATCAATCACTGGGCTGAGGCGTAGCAGATGGAGTTTAGTTTGGATTAATGCGAGGTATTGGGTTTGGTAAATTAAACAAGAGCAGGACCTATACAATTAAAAGCAGGGCCTTTGGCAGTGTTAGAGAACAGAGACCTAGGCCGTCAGTTATAATTCTTTAAAACGTGTATCTCAGGTAGATAGTATGGTTAAGGAGGTGTCTTCATTGGTCAGACCTTTGAGTATTGGAATTGGGATGTCATGTTGTGGTTGTACAGGACATTGGTGAGGCCTCTTCTGGAATACTGTGTCCAGTCTGGTCATCATGCCCGCTCATTCCATAGGCACACCACCCTCTGGGTGAAAAAGCTGCCCCTTAGGTCACTTTTAAATGTTCCCCTCTCACCTTAAACCTGTACCGTCTAGTTTTGGTCTCCCCACCCATAGTAAATACCTTGATTATTCACTTTAATATTACTGACCTTGATATTATTAAGCTGGAGAGGATTGAGCAGACATTAACCTGGATGTTGTTGGGAATGGAGGGAGAGGCTGGGTATACTGAGACTATTTTCAATGGAGAGTATGAGATTAAGGGGTAACTTTACAGAGAGGTGCGTATAAGCTGAAGGGCTGATGCCTTTTCCCTAGAGTTGGTGATTCAAAACTGAGGGATATTTTAAGGTGTGAGGAAAAAGATTTACAGAAGTCATGAGAGGTAATTATTTTAGTCAGAATCTGGCTTATGTGTGGAATGAACTCCCAGAGCAAGTGGTGAGAGCAGGGACAGTTACAATGTTTGAAAGACATTTAGATCAGTACATGGATAAGACATCAGTTTGGATGGTGCTGTGAGCAGCTGCCCTCTCCCTCACCCTCTCTGAATGAATCTCTGTTGGTTTTCACCCTCTGCCAATGCCGTTGCAATGGCGTGGAGAGGCCAGCAGGGGGTGGCATTTCATTACTTTAAGCACCACAGAGACTGCCAGACCTGCCCCACACAGAGACACACAAATACACACACACACAGGAATTGTCAGGGCGTGGCGTGAATCTCATCTGGTCACTTAAACTAAACATAAAGAAATGCTCAATTTGCCTTGTAAACTGATAAATATGAGTGACAGAGAACTCCCAAATTCCACTGTTTATATAATAACATCAATTTATTTTTTAACTCTGAAAGTGAACATTTTACATCAAGCATTCTGAATTCTGAGACCCTCTTTCTCTTAACTGTTTATTACCCCACTCCAACTCTATAATGATATACTGTTTCAATAAGACGCTTATTAAAATTGCACTCATTTAATTTCAAAATCACACAGCAGCTGTTGTTTGTGTGTCTTCTTGTGGCCATCGATCTCCCTGGGTCATCTTCTGTCTTTTTACTGCGAATATGTTCCATATGAAACGGTACCTTTGATAGAGAGTGTTTCCTAATCTCTTGGATCTGTGTTAATGGCATTTACTCTGTCTGCAATTTTCTAAATGCCTGCATTTTTAATATGCACTTCCGAAAACCAATACATTCACACTTGATTTGGTTTTATCCTGTGGCATAATTTAAACTGATTGGTAAAATTCGAATTGTTGTCCAAGGAGCAACCATCTTAGGGATCTACTTCACACCCAAATGTGACATATTTTCAGTTGTCCTTCACACTCTGGGTCTGCCATACTCTCATATCACAGGTGCTTGGAAGCTCTCAGTTCAGAACAGCTTTCCCTCTCTCTTAAAGGTGCATACACACTTTCGACATCATGACATTAATACCCTGATGTCAATACAGAAACTTGGAGCCAATCTGGAATTCTCTTCTCTATGGTTTATCAATATTTCATTCACTCCATCTGGTTTGTATCAGGACTTTTGTTGCTCCATTGACAGCATGTCATTATTCGACTCTGTCCGTGGGAATAAAGCGGTATTTCATTTGCTCACACTAGTGAGTGTAGCAGAATTTCAGTTGTTGCATGGGAACTGTGACGCTATAACAATCTCAATGTTTGTAGATGGCACCAAACCTGGAAAAACTCTGAAGTCCATGGAGGACAGTGTGGAACTCTAACAGTGCAATCACACGTTGGTGTAGTGTTCAGGTGTATGGCAGCTGGGGATCAATGCAGAGCAGTGTGAGGTGAGGCACTTTGGTAGGAAAGACAATGAAAGACAATATAAAACAGGCCGTACCGTTTAATTAGGGGGTGCAGGAGCAGAGAGTCCTGGGTGTATATGAGCACAGGTTGTTGAAGATATCAGGACAAGTGGGGATAGCAGTAACTATCACAAATTAGTTTCAGTATCTGAGCTGTTTAGAGGGGAAGGTGTAGGAGGGAGCCTCCGTGCTCCCTTCCTGGGAGGTGGTGGTGACGATGTGTTGTGAGCCCACCCTCCTGCCCACCGAGACCGTGGGGATTCCATTTGTACCAGCTCGACCCAAAAGGGAGATGGTGTCAGGGCCACAGCTTCTACGTTGTGCCGGGGGGAAACGGAGCTGCCAGTGGGTTTAAAGTGAGAATTGCCCTTCACTGAACATTGCTCCTTACTCGGTCGGTAGGAGGTGGGTGTTTCAGAATCTCCACACAAGGCATCCCGGTTCTCTCTGGCTCCTACCAGGGTCCTCCCCACATGGCGGGGGAGGGGGTGAGGGAATGGATATCGGGAACTCCACCACCCGGCTTGGCCCTTTCTGTCCTATTCCAGGCTGTTTCTCCTGGAATGGGAGAAAGGGAGGGAGGGAGTGTGGGAGCGGGTGGCCCTGCTGTTAGTGTCGGTGTAGGTGGGGAGACGGTGTCATGCTGAGGTGTCTGGAGGGAGTCAGTCCACAGTGTTGTATGCATGCAGCATTATTAGTGTAGGGGAGCGGGGTAAAGTGGAAGGAAGGGGGGGGGCGTGGCGAAGGTGGTGCATGCAGCAGTGAGAGTGGTGGAGCTTGAGCCTTGTTCGGATGTCGGCGCTATAACAGACATACAGTGAGTGTGAGAGAGCAGAGAGAATACGGTGACCCTTATCCTAAAAGAGCGGGGAAGGTTATTGAAGCTTGTCCTGTATTGCTGGGCATTTCTTCAGACCGCAGATACTGCACTGAGGTAGGTGGAGAGCTCAGACCATGCTCGGTGGGTCTGGTGGTGTGGCCTCCTCTGGAAAGAGAATGGTCTCATTCTATACTAGCTCATCCACCAGCACCTCCGTGCTCCTGTCGACAAACCGGGGTGTAATTGCCCATGATCTGCCATGCTCGAGGTAAACTGTGCAGGGCCGCTCCGAACTTAGAAAGCACAACCGTGTGTCCATTGGCCTTTTGAAGATGGCACAAATGACAGGGATCACGAAATATCCAGGGGCATCCGGGCGATGGTGAGTACCACCCGCCATGATGGGTGGGAGGATCAGGCTGGTATTGAATGAGAGAGACATCATGGGGTGGGCTGGGTAGTTAATGAGATGAGTCCGATACGATAGCACCAGGAAATAGCTCAGCCTCCTGCGGACGATCCGTCTGTCACACTCAAGGAAAATCAAACAAAGATAAATTATTGTTAGAATCTGCCCAATGAGTCATAGATTTGGTTGAAAGCAATTCCAGTAACAAAGATGCCGAACAAATGCTCATCTGGCATCACACAAATATCCTTTTATCCCATCTTTCCTGGGAAGACAGGTTCATGTTACAGGATGCTATCGAAGTGTCTACATTTCAGCATTCTGAAACCTGGGAACACATCCTTCCATGTCACTATATCTCAGTCTCCCCCTCTCTGTCTATTTCCCAAACCCCTCCCATGTGGTGATAATTAACAGATTCCCCCGCCATCTCTTTCTGGCAGTGATGTTCACACCCACAGCACCCACTTGTCATGGTACAATGGAGAGATGGAGCTGTAAATGCGTGGGAGTTGTACATCCTGTCACTTCCAGCATGGGCTGCAAGTTGCCCCATACTGCGCAGGGATCTAACACAGTGTTACTGAGGAATGCAGTGGGTTGGTGAACAGAGTTCTACATGCCGGGAGGGGAACTGCTCCTGGTTTACAGATCAATGCACTGGGGTGGTGTACAGAGCTCTACATGCCGGGAGGGTAACTGCTCCTGGTTTAGAGATCAATGCACTGGGGTGGTGTACACTTTCCTACATGCTGGGAGGGTAACTGCTCCTGGTTTACAGATTAATTCACGGATGATCACTGCACAGGTCGCTGTGCTGAATAGACTATCTGGTTGAGGTTTATCGATAATGCAATGATGTGGTCAGTGCAGCTCCCCGTGTTGGACAGATATGTACCCTGTGCACAGTACATCATGCTGGTGGGGTGGGTAGAGGGGAAAGGTGATGGACAGTTGAAGGAGATCCCGGAACGTTCTGCCCCCAACATTCCAAAACTGACATTTTTGTCAGTAATTCCGAACTTCCCAGTTGTTATTCTAGCTCCAATTATTTTAATAAATCCCTGAATACAGGGACACATTTGAAAATCTCACTGGGTCCCCGATCAAACGGGTCCCTTTGCCTCCAGACTGATGGATAATGGGTTTGTTTTCCTTCCTCACAGTTAACGTAGTGACCATCTACGTCCTGCTTTATAAAGATTGTGGATTGTCTCCATGTGTGAGATGTTACCTGGGGGCCATGGCAGCGGCGGATCTCCTGGTCATTATCCTCGACCTGATCCTGAGACACATTCCCATTGTTTATCTGGAACAGTTTTATTTCCTGATGGACTCCGTCCCCGTGTGTAATATCCACGCCGTCCTGCTTTATGCAGCCACTGACTGCTCTGTCTGGTTCACCGTCACTTTCACCTTTGATCGGTTTGTGGCCATTTGTTGCCAGAAGCTGAAAAGTAAATATTGCAGTGAGAAAACGGCGGCTGTGGTTCTGGGAGCAGTGACTGTGCTGAGCTGTTTAAAGAACATTTCCTGGTATTTTATGCTCAAGGCTCGGTATCGGCTGTGGAACCTCCCCTGGTTTTGTGAGGTAACAGACGCTGCTTTATCCTCCAGTATCTGGGTCACAATCGAGTTCCTCCACAACATTCTAACCCCGTGTGTCCCATTTCTCCTGATTCTGCTGCTCAATTTTATCACCATCAGACACATTTAAGTGACCAGCAGAGCCCGCAGGAGACTCCGCGCTCACACCAATGGGGACGCTCAGTCTGACACTGAAATGCGAAACCGAAAAAAATCCATCATTTTACTGTTTGTGATCTCGGCCAATTTCATCCTGTTATGGTCAATGTTAATGCTGTATTCTATATGGAGCCGGATGTATTGGATTGGGTATGACTCTGTGTATCTCGATGGCTTTGTGCTGGAATTGGGCTTCAAGCTGCAGCTCCTCAGTTGCTGCACAAACAACGCGATTTATGCCGTGACCCATACTAAGTTCAGGCAGCAGCTGAAGAATGTGCTGAAATATCCCTTCACCCAAATCCATCCATCCATCAAATTCCCTCGTTAATCAATCCATCCGGGATTTTCTCATTTCAGTTCAGTGTTTCAGCGATGGAGCAGCCTGTCGCTATGGTAACAGACTGAGGCTAGCGCTGGGTTGTCCATCCTTATCCCACAAGGGGGTTACAGGGAAACATTTCAATGTTTCTCACAACTCAGGGGCCAGTGAGAAAAGGCACCATCCCACTGATTGTATCCATCACTTCCATTTGTAAACAATAAAAATGTTGATTAAAGCGTGCCAAGCAGCAGAGTGGCCGAAGTTGTTGTGTGTCTTTGTGTTGGAGAAGCTGAGCTGGAGAGAGACAGACTCAGCCCCAAGTCCTGGTCCTCAGGGAAGGGGACGGCACTGCGCCCTGAGCTCAAGAGCTGTGTTTAACTCCCTCTGTCCCCCCCACTCCAACCTGACCTCCCCATTTCCTCTCCCCTACTCTTTCTCCTCATTTCTCTCCCTCTCTCTCACTGCACACTCTCTCTTTCTCACCACCTCTCCCTTTCACTCTCCCTCGTCCACCCTCTGTCTCACACACACATCCCTAACCCTGATTTCTCCACCTGCCTCCACTCTTTCCTCTCCCACAACCCAGCACTCACTCTCTCCAGCCATCTGCCTCCCTCCCACAATTCTGTCTCTACTCCATTTCCCCCCTCCTCCCACCTCCCATATCTCTCTATCATCTCACAAGCACCCCTCGAACCACATGCAGCCAAAGCACCAATCTTCCCCACCATCCCCCACCCCCATCTGGATTAGAGGAAGAGGGAGACGTCAGAGAGACAAAATGTGTCAGAGAGAGAGGGACGGGCAGGAGGGACAGAGATTTGGTCTGAGAGAAACAGAGCGAGGTGGGGAGAAAGAGAGACTGAGGTGGGGGATCGAGAGTGAGAGAAGGTGGAGAGAGAGTGAAAGAGCAGGGCGAGAGTGAGAGAGAGAGACGGAGAGAGAGAGGCAACGCAGAGATAACGTGAGGGAGGGAGAGAGAGGGAAATAGGGGAGGACATAATGAGAGAGGGGTCAGAGAGAGGGGGACAGAGTGGGGGACAGAGAGAGAGGAACAGAGAGCGGGGGACAGAGAGAGGGGACAGAGAGTAGGGGACAGAGAGAGGAGGACAAAGAGAGGGGAACAGAGAGAGGGGCAACAGAGAGAGGGGCAACGGAGATAGAGGGGGAAGAGAGAGAGGAACAGAGAGAGGGGGAAAGAGAGTAGGGGACCGAGAGAGGGGCAGACAGAGAGGGGACAGAGAGGGGGACAGAGGGGCGGGATAAAGAGAGGGCGACAGAGGGGGGTGACAGAGAGGGGATCAGAGAGCGAGGCGTCAGAGAGAGGCAGGATAGAGAGGGTGGCAGAGAGAGAGGGGAACGGGGGAACGGAGAAGCAAGGGACAGAGAGGGGGTGACAGAGATAGAGGGGGAAAGATTGGGGACAGAGAGTGGAGGACAGAGATAGGGGGATAGGGAGCGGGGGATAGTAAGAGAAGACAGAGAGAGGGAGACAGACAGAGGGAGACAGAGTGAGGGGGATAGGGAGAGGTGAGCAGAAAGAGGGGGAGAGAGAGGCAGGGCAGAGAGGGGGACAGAGAGGTGTGCACAGAAAGGGGGCACAGAGAGAGGGGGCAGAGAGAGGGGAACAGAGGGGGGGAGAGAGCGGGGGAAAGAGAGTGGAACAGAGAGGGGGGAGATAGAAGAGGTCATGGAGTGGGGGGACAGAGAGAGGGGGGTTCAGAGAGACGGGCGACAGAGAGAGGGGGACACAGCGAGAAGGGCGACAGAGACAGGAGAACAGAGAGAGAGGTGAACATAGAGAGGGGGAGAGAGGGTGGGACAGAGAGATGGGGACAGAAAGAGGGACAGAGGGGGCGAAAGAGAGGAGGGCGGGGGGAAGAGGAAGAGGGGCGACAGAGAGAGATAGGGGACAGAGAGAGGTGGACAGAGAAAGGAAGGACAGAGAAAGGGGTGGACGGGGAAACAGAGAGGGGGGGACAGAGAGAGGGGACAGAGAGAGAAAGAACAGAGAGAGGGGTACAGAGAGAGAGTGGGGACGGGGGATTAGAGACAGAGGGAGTACAGGGAGGGGGACAGTGAGAGGGGGAGAGAGAGGGGGGACAGACAGAGGGGGACAGAGAGCGCGGATAGAAAGGGGGGACAGAGAGAGGCAGGACAGATAGAGGGGGAGAGAGACGGGAAAGAGAGTGGGGACAGAGAAGGGGACAGAGAGAGTGAACAGAGAGAGGGGTACAGAGAGAGAGAGGGGACGGAGGATCAGAGAGAGAGGGAGTACAGGGAGGGGGGCAGAGAGAGGGGGAGAGAGAGGGGGACAGACAGAGGGAGACAGAGTGAGGGAGACAGGAAGGGGGGCAGAGAGAGGGGGAGAGAGAGAGGCAGGGCAGAGAGGGGGACAGAGAGGTGTGGACAGAGAGGGGGGCACAGAGAGAGGGGGCAGAGAGAGGGGAACGGGGGGAAGAGCGCGGGGGAAAGAGAGAGTGGAACAGAGAGGGGGGAGATAGAAGAGGTCAGGGAGTGAGGGGACAGAGAGAGGGTGGTCAGAGAGACAGGCGACAAAGAGTTGGGCGACAGAGAGAGGGGGACACAGCGAGAAGGGTGACAGAGACAGGGGAACAGAGAGAGGAGAACAGAGAGAGGGGAGAAAGAGAGGGGGGCAGAGAGATGGGGACAGAAAGAGGGACAGAGTGGCCGACAGAGAGGAGGGCGGAGTGCAGAGAGAGGGGCGACAGAGAGAGACAGGGGACAGGAAGAGGGGGACAGAGAAAGGAGGGTCGGAGAAAGGGATGGACAGGGGGGAGGAAAAGAGAGACGGGTACAGAGAGAGGGGACAGAGAGAGAAAGAACAGAGAGAGTGCTTCAGAGAGAGAGTGGGGACGGGGGAATTAGAGAGAGAGGGAGTACAGGGAGGGGGACAGTGAGAGGGGGAGAGAGAGGGGACAGACAGAGGGGGACAGAGAGAGCAGACAGAAAGGGGGGACAGAGAGAGGCAGGACAGACAGAGGGGGAGAGAAACGGGAAAGAGAGTGGGGGACAGAGAGGGGGACAGAGAGAGAGTGAACAGAGAGAGGGGTACAGAGAGAGAGGGGACGAGGGATCAGAGAGAGAGGGAGCACAGGGAGGGGAGAGAGAGAGAGGGGCGACAGAGAGAGACGGGGACAGAGAAAGGGGGACAGAGACAGACGGACAGAAAGGGGGGACAGAGAGAGGCAGGACAGATAGAGGGGGAGAGAGAGATGGGGACATAGAGCGCGGGGGAGAGAGGCGGGGCAGAGAGGCGGACAGAGAGGTGTGGACAGAGAGGAGGGCACAGAGAGAGTGGGACAGACAAAGGGGAACAGAGGAGGAAAGAGAGCGGGGGACAGAGAACGGGGAACAGAGAAAGGGGGAGATAGAAGACGTCAGGAAACAAAGAGAGGGGCGACATAGAGAGGGGCGACAGATAGGGGAATGGAGAGAGGGGAACAGAGAGATGGGGACAGAGAGGGGAGACAGAGCGGGCGATGGGGGGCGGGGACAGAGAAAGAGGATCGACAGAGAGAGACAGGGGACAGAGAGAGGGGGACAGAGAAAGGGGTGGACAGAGAGGGGAACAGAAAGAGGGGGAGGGAGAGAGGGGACAGAGAGAGTGAACAGACAGAGGGGTACAGAGAGAGAGAGGGGGGACGAGGGGAACAGAGAGAGGGGGTACAGGGAGGGGGGCAGAGACAGTGGGACAGATTTAGGGGTAGATAGACGCGGACAGAAAAGGGGGACAGAGGGGGGAACAGAGAGATGGGGCACAGGGAGAAGGGGAGAGAGAGGGGGGAACAGAGAGAGGGGGGAGATAGAAGAGATCAGGGAGTGGGGGGACAGAGAGAGGGGGGTCAGAGAGAGGGGCGACATAGAGACGGGCGACAGAGAGAGGGGGACACAGCGAGAAATGCGACAGAGAGAGGGGAATCGAGAGAGAGGGGAACAGAGAGAGGGGGAGAGAGAGAGATGGAGACAGAGAGTGGGGAACAGACGGGGCGACAGAGAGAGACAGGGGACAGAGAGAAGGGGGCAGAGAAAGGAGGGACAGAGAAAGGGGGAGCAGAGAGAGCGGGACAGAGAGAGAGTGAACAGAGAGACGGGTACAGACAGAGAGGGGGGACGGGGGGACAGAGCGAGGGAGACACAGATGGGGACAGAGAAAGGGGTAGAGAGATGGGGACAGAGAGATGGGGATGGGGGCAAAGAGAGGGGACAGAGAGAGGGGAAGATTGGGGAGGGGGCGGTGTTGGACGGGGTTGGGGAGGGGGCGGTGTTGGACGGGGTTGGGGAGGGGGCGGTGAAGGACGGGGTTGGTGACGGGGTGGTGTTGGAGGGGGTTGGGGAGGCGGCAGTGTTGGACGGGGTTGGGGAAGGGGCGGAGCTGGATGGGGCTGGGAGGGGGCAGTGTTGAACGGGGTTGGGGGATGGGGCGGTTTTGGACGGAGTTGGGGGAGGGGGCGGTGTTGGACGGGGTTGGGGGAGGGGGCGGTGTTGGACGGGTTTGGGGGAGGGGGCGGTGTTGGACGGGGTTGGGGAAGGGGGCGGAGCTGGATGGGGTTGGGAGGGGGCAGTGTTGGATGGGGTTGGGGAGGGGACAGTATTGGATGGGTTTGGGGAGGGCGGTGTTGGACAGGGTTGTGAGGGGGCGGTGTTGGACGGTGTTGGGGAGGGGGCGATGTTGGACGGGGTTGGGGAAGGGACAGTGATGGACGGGATTGGGGACGGGGCGGAGTTGTACGGGGTTGGGGGAGGGGGCGGTGTTTAACGGGGTTTGGGGAGGGGGTAGTATTGGACGGGAATGGGAGCGGGGGGTGTTGGACCGGGTTTGGGAGCGGGCGGTGTTGGACGGGGTTAGGGGAGGTGGCGGTGTTGGACGGGGTTTGGGGATGGGGTGGTGTTGGACGAGGTTGGTGAGGGGGTAGTATTGGATGGGGTTGGGGAGGGGACGGTGTTGAACGGGTTTGGGGGAGGGGCGGTGTTGGACGGGGTTTGGGGAGGTGGCGGTGTTGGACGGGGTTTGGGGAGGTGGCGGTGTTGGACGGGGTTTGGGGAGGTGGCGGTGTTGGACGGGGTTTGGGGAGGTGGCGGTGTTGGACGGGGTTTGGGGATGGGGTGGTGTTGGACGAGGTTGGTGAGGAGGTAGTATTGGATGGGGTTGGGGAGGGGACGGTGTTGAACGGGTTTGGGGGAGGGGCGGTGTTGGACGGGGTTTGGGGAGGTGGCGGTGTTGGACCGGGTTGGGGAGCGGGCGGTGTTGGACGGGGTTTGGGGAGGTGGCGGTGTTGGACGGGGTTTGGGGATGGGGTGGTGTTGGACGAGGTTGGTGAGGGGGGTAGTATTGGATGGGGTTGGGGAGGGGACGGTGTTGAACGGGTTTGGGGGAGGGGCGGTGTTGGACGGGGTTAGGGGAGGTGGCGGTGTTGGACGGGGTTTGGGGATGGGGTGGTGTTGGACGAGGTTGGTGAGGGGGGTAGTATTGGATGGGGTTGGGGAGGGGACGGTGTTGAACGGGTTTGGGGAGGTGGCGGTGTTGGACGGGGTTTGGGGAGGTGGCGGTGTTGGACGGGGTTTGGGGAGGTGGCGGTGTTGGACGGGGTTTGGGGATGGGGTGGTGTTGGACGAGGTTGGTGAGGGGGGTAGTATTGGATGGGGTTGGGGAGGGGGCGGTGTTGGACGGGGTTTGGGGGAGGGGCGGTGTTGGACGGGGTTTGGGGAGGTGGCGGTGTTGGACGGGGTTTGGGGATGGGGTGGTGTTGGACGAGGTTGGTGAGGGGGGTAGTATTGGATGGGGTTGGGGAGGGGGCGGTGTTGGACGGGGATGGGGAGGGGGCGGTGTTGGACGGGGATGGGGAGGGGGCGGTGTTGGACAGTGTTGGGGAGGGGGCGGTGTTGGACGTGGTTGGGGAGGGGGCGGTGTTGGACGGGGATGGGGAGGGGGCGGTGTTGGACAGTGTTGGGGAGGGGGCGGTGTTGGACGGGGTTGGGGAGGGGGCGGTGTTGGACGGGGTTGGTGGAGGGGGCGGTGTTGGACGGGGTTGGTGGAGGGGGCGGTGTTGGATGGTGTTGGGGAGGGGGCGGTGTTGGACGGGGTTGGTGGAGGGGGCGGTGTTGGACGGGGTTGGTGGAGGGGGCGGTGTTGGATGGTGTTGGGGGGGCAAGAGGTTTGTATACAATAAACGGAAGGGCCCTGAGCAGCACTGATATACAGAGGGATCTTCGGTTGCGAGCTAAAAGATCCCTGAAAGTGGTGAAGGAGGTGAATGGCAGGCTTGCCTTCTTCTGTCAGGAGAGTGAATATAAAACTATAATCAGGCCACCTTTGGGGTATTGTGTGCCGCTTTGATCACCACATTATAGGTAGAATGTGAAGGCTTTTGGGAAAGTGGAAACAGGTTTGCCAGGATGTTGCCTGGATTGGGAGAGGTTGGAAAAACTTGGATTGTTGTCTTTGGAAAATCAATGGCTGTGGGGTGACCCAACTGGCACAGACAAAGTTTGTAAGCCATGGTTTACCACAGAAATTGCATCTCTTGTTAAGAAGAAGAAAGAGGCTTATGTGTTGATGAGGCAAAATGGTACAGTTGAAGCAATAGAGAGTTACAGATCAGCTAGGAAGGATTTAAAGAGAGAGTTAAGAAAAGCAAAGTGAGGACACGAGCAGTCTTTAGCAAACAGAATAAAGGATAACCCTGAAATTTTCTATAGGTATGTGAAGAATAAAAGGATGATTAGGGTAGGACAAGGGCTAATCGAAGACAGAAGTGGGAAGTTGAGTTTTGACCCTGCAGAGATCGGAGGAGTGCTAAATGTACATTTCTCATCGGTGTTTACACAGGAAAAGGAGAATATTTTCGAGGACAAAAATGTGGTACGAGATATTAGACTAGAAAGGATTGAGGTTAGTTACGCACAGGTGTTATCAATTCTAGAAGGAGTGAAAGTAGACAAGTACCCAGTCCGGATGGGGTTTATCTTTGGATTCTCTGGGAAGCTAGCGAGGAGATAGCAGAGCCTTCGGCTTTGATATTTGAGTCATCATTGTCTATGAGTTTAGTACCCGAGTACTGAACGATGGCAAATGTTGTGCCCTTGTTCAAGAAGGGCAGCAGAGATGACCCAGGTAATTATAGACCAGGGAGCCTTACTTCCATTGCAGGAAAGGTTTTGGAAAGGATTATAAGAGATAACAGTTATAATCATCTAACAAGCAACAATTTGATTTCAGATAGTCAACATGGTTTCGTCAAGGGCATGTCCTGTCTCACAAACCTCATTGAGTTTTTTGAGAAGGTGACCAAGCATTTAGATGAGACTAGGGCAGCTGATGTGGTATACATGGACTTCAGTACAGCCTTTGATAAGGTTCCACATGGTAAGTTGATGGAAAAAATGCAGAGGCATGGAGTTGAGGGTGATTTCGCAGTTTGGATTAGAAACTGGCTTTCTGAAAGAAGGCAGCGAGTGGTGGGTGATGGAAAATATTCAGTCTGGAGCCCAGTTACTAGTGGTGTTCCACAAGGATCTGTTTTGGGACCACAGCTGTTTGTCATTTTTATAAATGACTTAGGTGGATGGATTAGTAAATTTGCAGATGACACTAAAGTCTGTGGAGTAGTAGACAGTTTGGAAGAATGTTACAGGTTGCAGAGGGATTTAGATAAACTGCAGAATTGGGCTGAGAGGTGCAAGTGGAGTTCAATGCAGCTAAATGTGAGGTGATGCACTTTGGGAAGAATACCAGGAAGGTAGAGTACTGGGTCAAGGGAAAGATTCTTGGTAGTATGGATGTGCAGAGGGATCTTGGAGTCCATGTACATAGATCCCTGAAAGTTGTCACCCAGGTGGATAGTGCTGTTAAGGCAGCATCCGGTGTGTCAGGTTTCATTGGTAGAGGGATTGAGTTCTGGAACCGCAATATCATGCTGCAACTATACAAAATGCTGGTGTGGCCACAGTTGGATTGTTGTGTACAGTCTGGTCGCCCCATTACAAAAAGGATGTGAAGCATTGGAAAAGGTGCAGAGGAGATTTATCAGGATGGTGCCTGGTCTGGAGGGAAGGTCTTATGAGGAAAGGCTGAGAGACTTGGATCTGTTCTCATTGGAAAGAAGGCGGCTAAGGGGGAATTTGATAGAGACATATAAGATAATCAGAGGATTAGATAGGGTAGACAGTGAAAGTCTTTTTCCTAGGATGATGACGTCAGCTTGTATGAGAGAGCACAACTACAAATTGAGCGGTGATAGATTTAAGACAGATGTCAGAGGCAAATTCTTTACACAGAGAGAGTGGTAAGTGTGTGGAATGCCCTACCAGCTAAGGTAGTCAACTCAGCCACATTAGGGAGTTTTAAACAATCCTTAGTTAAGCTCATGGATGATTTTGGGATAGTTGAGGGGGACGAGTTGAGAAACTTCCACAGGTCGGCGCAACATTGAGGGCTGAAGGGTCTGTTCTGCGCTTTATTATTCTATGTTCTATGTTCTATAATCTGAATCCTTTTCCAAGGTAGAAATGACAAATTTTAGAGGCCATAGATTTCAGGGGACGGGGAAAATTTAAAGAAAATAAAAACCGAAAGAACAGAAGATGCAGTAAATCAGAAACAAAAACAGAAGTTTCTGGAAATGCTCAACAAGTCTGGAAGCATCTGTGAAGAGAAATCAGAGTTCAAGTTTCTGATGAAGTACCCGAAACATTAACGGATTTATATTTTCACAGATGCTGCAAGACCTGCTGAGCATTTCCAACAACATGTGAATGTTTAAAGGGAGTAATATCACTCAAGTTTCTTATGCAAAAGGTGATAGATGACTGGAATGTACTCTCCTGGGAGGTCGTAAAAGCAGAAACAATCACAATGCATAAGAGGCATTTGGGCAGGCACATAAGCTCGCAGGGGTTGGCAGGGATATGGATCATGTCCAGGAAGGTGGAATTAGTTTGGAATGGCATCATGGTCTGCACACACATGATGGGCCCATTATTCCAGTGCTGTACTGTTCTGTTTTCCAGGGGGTACAATGTGTGGAGCGAGAGTTAATATTTTTTTAGAACACACAGTGAGTTGATACATTTTGAGAGAAGCAATGTAGAAAGGAAATATATACTTGGATAGCACGGATACAAAGAGTAGAGACTGAGGGAAGGGGGGGGGGGCAATGTGTACAATTCTTTAAAGGAGAGAGGACATAATCAAAGTGTTTTGATCAAAACATATGGGATCCTGGGTTTCATTAAACAATTTCATTGACTGGGTAGGTCACAGTCAATCGTTGTATCCAATTCAGGTCAACAGATTCCTGCTCAGGAAGGATCTGAGTGATCTTTAGGGTGTGGAGTACAGACTTATTGGTGTGGTGCACTGAAGAAGAAAATCCAGTCACTGGATTGATTTGGAAAAAATATGCTATTTTCTTTGAAGAAATCAAGTTGAATATATCTTGATAGATTAAAATGGATAACATTATAACACATCTAGATAGAGCAGACAATAAAATAAATTGCACTTGATAGGTGATGGCTCAAAATTTAAGATTAGATATAACGTTTTGAGAAAGTGGGAGATGAACAAGTGTTCCCACTGGCTGTATTGGCTGGAAATATGCACAACATGCTGCCTAGTATGGTGGTGCAAGTAGGGATGATCAATGATTAACAATTACGATTATATCAGATCTGAGGGAAATAAACTTTCAGGGTTTTGGGGACAGTTGGAGAATGACAATAAGGGATTCTGCTACAGAGAGCCAGCTTGGATTTCTTGGGCCCCTTTCTGTGCCATAACACATTTTTTTTGTACTTGCTTAACTTGTTCTGGTTATTTTTCTTCAGGGGTTAAATTATCATTAAGGTAAATCTGCTCTGTGTTCATGCTCAGACCAACACAGATTGTCCTTCCACAGCAGGAGATAATCTTTACTGCTTTATACTTGGTTCTGGGGGAGTCCCCAGGTAGGGTACGCAGAACTGAAAATCTGCTCCAGGATGTTTTAACCAGGATTGTGAATATCTTGGAATATCTAGTGACAGACCAATACCTGAAATGCTTTCCGACTGACTGAATAAATGCAATATGTTCCTTCCACAGCATGTTGCTGGCTGGAGTTCTTTGGTCAGTGTTGTTCCACAAGGATCAGAATTGGAACATCTATTGTCTGTAACATATATCAATGATTAGCATGGAAATGTAAACGATTTAATTAGCAAGTTTCTAGATCGTACAAATTGAGGAAGTTGTGAATCATGAAGAATGTTGTCAAAGGATACAGCAAGAAGTAGATCAGTTGGAAAACCCATACGGAGATAGATTTTAATCCAGACAAGTGTGAGGTGATGTATTTTGGGAGGCTCATTGCAAGAGGAATGTATTCACTAAACCGAAGGGCTCTCAGCAGCATTGATGTGCACAGGGATCTTCAAGGGAAAGTTCACAGCTCCCTGAAAGTGGCGAAGGATCTGTATGGCATACTTGCCTTCTTTTGTCAGGGACTGAATATAAAACTGTCATTAGGCCACCTTTGGAGTATTGTGTGCTGTTTTGATCACCACATAAAAAGGAGGATGTGGAGGCTTTGGACAGCATGAAAACAGGTTTACCAGGATGTTGCCTGGATTGGGAGAGGTGGAAAGACTTGGATTTTTAACTTGGGAAAGTCAGTGGCTGCGGGTGATCCGAAAGGCTCAGACAGAGTGAATAATCTGAATCTTTTTCCAAGGTGAAAATGGCAAATTCTAGAGGCCATAAATTTAAGGGGAGAGGGGGCAGGTTTAAAGGAAATGAAAACCAAAACAGCTGCAGATGCTGTAAACCAGAAACAAAAACATTTTCGGGAAAAGTTCAGCAGGTCTAGCAGCTTCTATGAAGATAAATTCAAGTTAATGTTTCTGAGGAACGGTGACCAGACCCAAAATATTAACTGATTTTTCTTCACAGTTGCTGCATGATCTGCTGAGCATTTCCAACAACATGTGCAAGTTTAAAGGGAGTTGTGTCAGACAAGTTTCTTATGCACAAAGTGGTAAGTGAAAAGAATGTACTTTACTGAGAGATGGGAAAATCAGAAACAATTGCAACGTTTAAGCGGCATTTGGGCAGACACATATGCAGGCATGGGTTGGCAGGGATATGGATCGTGTACAGGCAGATTAGTTTGGAATAGCATCATGATCCGCACACACATGGGGGCCCAATTATTCCAGTGCTGTACTGTTCTGTTTTCCAGGAGGTAGAATGTGTGGAGGGAGAGATAATATTTTTAGTGGAATATGTCTCTTGTTTCGAACACACAGTAAGTTGATGCATTTTGAGAGAAGCAATGTAGAAAGGGAATATATATTTGAGTGGCACAGACACAGAGAGCAGGACAGCAGGAATGGGGGACAATGTGTACCAATCATTAAAGGAGAGAAAACAGGAAGTGTTTTGAGTAAAACAAATGGGATGCTGAGCTTCATTAATGGGCGAATGATAACAAACAACGGAAAAGTTGCTGACCATTGACAAAGCTCTAGTTAGATCACAGTCAATCATTGCATTCAATTCTGGTCAGCAGATTCCTGATAAGTTAAAGTACCATACACGGACCAGTTTCATACCTTTTGCTTCTCTTTCAGGACACCGTGGGGTCTCAAGGATTAAACATTCCCCTGTCAAAGGCCTTATTTCATCAACTGACGGCCTGTATTCTTACAATACAGACAGAATACCTCAGAAGGGGGGAGGCTGACAGTATCTCAAAATAGAACGTATTGCAGCCACATATGTAGATTACCCCGTAACCACAGACAGAGGAATTTGCCCTTTCCAGACAAGACTGAGAGCCCTGGGAACAACCCTGTTAAACTGCCTCCCGCTCCCATTATCTTACCTCCCCTCCATATTGGCATAGGTAAGTGAATCCCCCATTTACTGAAGGAAGAACTCTTCTGCCTTAATCTCTTCCCATCAACACATAAACATGAACAATACGATAATCAGTTTCTGTAATCCATCACACGTTATCACAGGACATCGCTATTCATCAAGCTTTGTAAGGTCATAATAACTTGCTTTAAACTATATAATGACAATCGCCCATGTGACTGATATGCCTTTGTCTAATTCCTATTAAATATACTGTCTCTGTGGGTAAGGCAGAGATTCATGAAGAAGAATCTCTCCAAGTAGACACTCAGCTACTTTAGAGATGCTTTGAAACTCTCGCCGGCTGTCCATTAATAAAGCTACTGACTGCTGTTGTGCAGAAAACGTGCATCATCTGGATTTGTGGAACAAAATAGGAATCAACAATGAAGGATATGAGTGATTTCAGAGCGTAGAGTACAGACTTACTGGAGTGGTTCACTGATGACGAAAATGCAGTCACTGGATTCATTTGAAGAAATTGCTAGTTTCTTTGAAGTGAAGGAGTAGAATATATTTTTGATAGAGCTGTATAAGATTATAACAGACCTAGATATAGCAGACAAAAGTATCTGTATTCGATAGGTGATGGCACAAGAATTAAAATCAGATGTAAGGTTTTGAGACAGCGGGAGATGAGCAAGTGTTTTTGCTGACTGTATTGGCTGGAAATATGCAGAACATGCTGCCTATTATGGTGGTAAAGGCAGATGAGAAGATGAATGATTGATAAAAACAATTATTTCAGATCAGAGGGAAATAAACTTGCAAAGTTTGGGGGATGTATGGGGGGTGAAATATGGGATTCTGCTACAGAGAGCCAGCTGGGATTTGATGGGCCTCTTTCTGTGCTATAATGCATTTTATTTGGACTTGCTTAACTTGCTCTGGTCACCGATGAAGTTGTCATTGAGGTAAATCTGCTCAGTGTTCCTACTCAGACAAATAAAGGCTGTCCCTCCACAGCAGGAAATAATGTTTACTGCTTTATGCTGGGTTCTTGTGGGTGGACGGGTGGGACGGGAGGGGGGGGGGGGGGGGACGGGGACGGGGGGGGGGGGGGGGGGCTAATGATGTGTGTAACAGTATGCTAACATTTATCTGAAATGGCAAAACACCAGTGCAGCCACACAAGGGACAGACTCTGAAAATGTTGAGAATTCTTTTCTCATCCCACCTGGAGACTGGCCAAACCACTCAGCCTGGGGAGCTGTTCACCTGCTCTGTGTGTGTGTGTGTGTGTGTGTGAGGGGGGGGGGGCGGCGGGGGGAGAGGCGAGGGATTCAGTCAGGTATCCATCCTGCTGAGACACCAACGAATTTACTCATAACCACAGCTGAAGTATATTTTTTTTCTCTCTTTTTCACACCAAGGAATGAACAATGGTTTTGGCAGCGCATAAAGTTGTGCACATAGAGATCTTAACTTTGGAAATGTTCACAACATCGTTGAACGTGTACAGACTCACACTGGGTAGAGACTTTATTTTTCCTTAATTCATTCACAGGATGAGGGTGTCGCTGGCCCGGCAGCATTTACTGCCCATCCCTAATTGTGCAGGGGGCAGATAAGATTCAACCACATTGCAGTGGGTCTGAGGTCACAATATAGGCCAGACCAGGTAAGGATGGCAGCTTGCTTCCTGAAAGGGCATTAGTGAACCAGATGGATTTTTCTCGCAATCGATTAATGGTCATCATTAGATTCTTAAATTCTCGAGTTTTTTTTAATTGAATTCAAATTCCCCCATCTGCTGCAGTAGGCTTTGAACCCAGGTCTCCATAACTTTATCTGGGGCTTTGGATTAACTATCTCGCGACAATACCACGAGGCCAATCCTTCCCCACATCGCTGTCCAACTGCACAGAGTGAACAGCGATTTTCTGGTTCATCACACATAAGTTTGTTGAATAATTGCAGGAGTTGGATGTTGATTGGCTATTGACGTCCATCTATGAACAATGTATTCTGGGGTTTGTTTCTGATGATGATTGGAAGCACCATCAGTCTTGTTATCTTTTGGGGATAAAAACAGTTTCACTTAGCTTTCTGTTAAATGCATCGCAATCAAGCTGATCCCATAACTCTCAGACAGATTAGTTTCTTTTGAAGGGCTCTTCATCCTCACTTCCAACAGTACAATAATCTCAGAGTCTCTTTATGATTATGAATGAGACAATCTGATCAGCTGCTTCTTTCCCAAATCCTATGCCAAGTTGGATCTTAAACTCCCCTTTCTTCAGTTGTGATCCTGCATCATTGTACAGTGTTGCTCGTATTTCATGCCTTGGCCTATCAGCGTTCATAATAATGCATGTAGTTTCTTGTGTATAGGGCTGACAGTGTAAGAGTTTAGCTCTTTCCTTCCACCAACAGAAGTAGAATTGTACTCCAACAAAACTTACAGAATCATGGCCCCGCATATTCCCCAACTTGCCTCTTACCATCAAACCAGAGGATCAATCCTCATTCAACTGAAAGAATTCAGGACAGCATGCCAGTAACAGTGGCATGAATACCTAAAAATGAGGTGTTAACCTGATGAAGTTAGCAAAGAGGACTACTTGTGTTCCCAACAGCATAAGCAGCAAGTGATAGACAGGCGAAGCAATCCGGGAAACAACAGACCAGATCTAAGATCTGCAATCCAGCCACATCCAGTTGTGAATGAAGTCAGAGCACAGCTTGAGTTCTGAGGACAGTTCTCTTCAAGATATTAACCAACAAGAATGTCAGACTGGATTGATTACCATAGAACTCAAGTCCGTTTGATATTCATATATTTACAATCAGTGTTCAATTCACCAAATGTAGCTGAAGTAAAGATAATCTTCAAGTGATTGTAACAGTGAAGACATCTAAATACTTGTTCAGCAAATTAAAGCCTGTTGTGTTCAGATAGTAATAAGTTTAAAGATATTTTAAAAGGTAAGGTGACTTGAATATCATGGAAGAAGGTGATTGGTGGGTAGCTGATAATCATGTTTTAATCTGAAGTTAATTTAGGATTAGTTAACAAATAAACACATGGTAGGGAATCCCAGCCCCATGGAGTGCACATCCAGTTCCATGTGAGAAAACCAGGACACTTCCTGTCTGAGCGACAACCACAAGAACACGGAGGTGACACGGGAAATGTCAGGAACACTCATTTGGCCACAGTTAAAGTACTGCACACACTTCTGATCCCCTTATTCCAGGGTTGATGTGATCACACCAGAGAGGGTACACAGGAGATTGATCAGAATGTTTCTACAATTGGAAAATTTCTGCTCTGAGGAAAGGTTGGATAGATTGGGAATGATTTCCGAGGAGGATGATTTGAGATTTAATTGAAGTGACAAAATGCTGAGGAATCCAGATCGAGTGGATAGGAAGGAGCTATTCATTAAGCCAGAGGTCAGAAACTGGAGGATTTAGATAGAAACTAATTCTCAGAAAGAAGGGGAGGGAAGAATTCATTTCACTCGGAGATGGTGGGAAGCAGGAACTCATTGGTGGGGTGGGGCAGAGGCAGTAACCAGTATCACATTAGAATAAAAGGACATGGATGTAACTGAAACGCTGGAGTACACAGGGCTGCGGACTAAAGTCTGAAGAATGGGATCATTGTGATTTATTTGACATTTCTTCAGAATATTAAAGCCAAGTCCAATTTGAGAATTTATGAACATCATCCGACCTGAATTTCAAATGTCAGAATAACTTTATCAGAAAGTTACAGCACAGATTGAGGCCACGTGATCCATCCTGCATGTGTTGGCTGCGATCGAACTACACAGGCTTTACAGCTTTCTGTACTCACCAACGAGAGCAACAATTTCAGACTATGAACTCTGCCCTCTATGTTGTTGTAATCTGTTTTTATAATGTATATCTTTCACAGCTACATACCTGGTTTCCTGGTTTCTTTCCCAGCCCTAACTCCATTCCCTGTGGCCTTGAGGGATTACCATTTCTGCTGTTTAACCTCTCCTGCCTTCCCCGTGTGACAGACTGTCTTTTTGTCCTTGTCTCACCCCCATCTTGCACACAACCTGTTACATTTCTGATTCCCAGACCTCTGTGACTTCACTGCGCCCCCTGGGTCAGTGGCACGAGTTTTGAATTCTCTTCCTCATGAGATAATCGGAAATCTTTCTGGTTGCAGTTTCCCCTAGATTTTATTTTGAAAAAAAGAGGATTTGCGTCTGAGTCAAGTATTTTGATCCTTCATCCACAATTCTGAGCACTTAGACATAATTTGAGACCCTCCCACAGATGTGCAGGTTTGATGGATTGGCCGTGCTAACATGGCCTGTAGTGTGTAGGTTAGGTGGGTTGGGTAAATGTGGTGTTATGGGGGTAGGATGGGACAGCAGGTCATTGCAGACTCGATGGACCGAATAGTCTGTTTGTGTGCCGAAGGGATGCTGTGATTCTTATTGTGATTGTTGTCACATTTTCCTCATGCCAGGTTCATTCAGCTCAGGTACACATGCTGAGTTTTGTGTTTCTGTGGGTGCTCACTCATTCCTTTCCTTCAGCTTTACATCAATTTCACACTGTATGTGAGGGTGAGAATGAATTTGTAAATATTAAATACTCCAACCGAAATCCCTCACAAGTCAGGAACTGTTTCTGCTACTAGCATCACTCACAACAGGAAAATAAAGGTTCAGTCTCAAATCTGACAGTAACACAGAGGTTATAATCACCAGGAATGGCTAAACAGCTTAAAACTTTTTTCTTAAGAAAAGAGGAGGCTGAGAGACAACCTGGTACAAGTAGGAAGCTTTGTGTCTGTGTTTTCAGAGATTTGAGGTTGAAACCATTGGGTTGGAAGCATGTTTCATTGCCCCAGGTTATCAAAGTGCTATCGAAATGTGCATCTTTCTTTTTGCCTATCTGTCTGAGTTAACAATCAGATGGATAGGTCATTGTCTGAGTGTTTTCCCGAATCTCTGATTGAATCTGCCTCCCCCACAATCTCAGGTGCCTCACCACTCACTGGATCACGGAGAAACTTTGCTGTTATCATGACAACATTCTTTGCTGTCACCTCTCTTAGTGTTTCTGCCTAATCCCCAATTCCCTTCATTAAATCCCAGCTGCCTATAGTCCACCCACATGGGCATATTGAAGAGCATGACAGAAGAATGGATTGAAACTGACAGTTCAATAGCCAGAGTGAAAGAGGAAGGAGGAAATAAACGGTGATTGTGGATCCCAGGGAATACAGACTCCAGGATTAGTCCTTGTGGGCATTCCCGCAGTAATACGAGACTGCATTCCATGATGAGAGTTAAAGGCGTGTGGCCGGAGAGGGAGCCACTGAACATGAACAGGTTTAGTTCAAACACAGGAGGTTTGTTCAGTCAGTAACCCTGTAGTCGACATGGATGTGAAGTGAACAGTGAGGGGAAATGTTGCCACAAGCTGCAGATGGACAACTTTCATTGGTACAGGGGGAGGCCATTCAGTCCCTCAATCCTGCTTTGCCATTCAGGATGATCATGGCTGATTTGTGGCCGAACTTGCAATTTTCAAAACCCTCCAAACTCATCAATAAACTCCTCTGCAACAGATATGATGAATATTGAAAAACTGATCATCTGCTAATTCTGGGATATCAGGAACAAAAGCAGACATTGCTGGAAAAATTCAGCAGATCTGGCAGCATCTGTGGAGAGTGCACCTTTAGGACTAGTGATGGGTCAGGTGACCAGCTGCAGCTGACCATTCTGCCTTTTCTGTAACACTGGAACAGGTTCTGGTTCCGGGGGGAATGAGATTGTCAATAACAACTGAGAAAACAGGAGGATGTGCTCAATCAGAATAAAACACATTTTAGTCTTTCACTTTTAATTCAACTGCAAACATTATTCATTCATATTTCTGAAATAGGATAATAGACCAGAAATCTTCATGTCACTGGGTCTGGGAAATTGTGCTAATTCTGACCTCGTCCAGACTACATGTGAATCCAAATCCTGAATAATGTGGTTGACTCTGAACCATCTCCTGGGCAGTTAGAATGGATGGCAAATGCTCTCCCAGCAAGTGATGCTGTGATCGCATGAACAAACAAAACAAATCCAATCGTTGTGGTTACTTGTAAGTTCGCCGATGTTTCATCAAGCTGGATATCTGATTGCGTGGCTTCCCACACGAAGAGCAGGTGAATGGCCTCTCACCAGTGTGTATATGCTGGAGTACAGTGAGGCTGGATGGTGTACTGAACCCAGTACCACAGTGAGAGCACCTGAATGGTCTCTCACTGGTCTTCTGGGACCGGGAGAGATGATATTCACCATCCCAGGGGATACTGGGTAAAGATACCTCCAAGAGAGATCTAGTGAAAGTAGATCGGGAGCAACTGTTCACATGCATGGAAGAATCAATAATAAGGAGGAACTGATGTAAAGGGATTGACAAAGGAAGCACATGTGACATGAGACAAAACGTTTTCATGCAGAGAAAGTTTATGGAATGCACTGTCATAGAGCGAGGTGAAGCCAGGTACAATGAAGAGAATAGAATTGAAGAGTTATTGGAAGGGGATGAATGGGAATGTTTATGGGGTAAAGGTAAAGAATGGCATTCAGTGAGGTGATCCTTTGGACAGCTGGTGAGTCAATCAGTCTCCTTTTGTCCTTCTGTGAACATTTCATTCTGAGCCCTTTAAGGAATTACCAGAGCAGGGATTGTGAAGAGGTCAGATTGAATGAGAGTCTAGGTGAACAAAAGTGAGACACCTATACAGAGAGGTTTTGGGATGGAATAAATCAAATGTTATAAATTTGCATGGTCACCAACATTACAGCAGTTACAACTGGAAGTGATCAAGAGAGTGGAATTAGAGCAGCAAATAAATCTTAAACATTTATGCAGCTAAAGGGGATGCTGGGGAAAGATACCACAATTAGTGCTGATTTCATTCCAAACACACCAGCCAGGGCACACATCCTTGATGTGTCTACTATATTGATCTCTTTAAGATTTTTGTTCATTTGAAGTGTTTCATGTTTAGATAGTCCAGAGAAGACAGTTTCATTCTCCTCAATCTCTTCTGCCAGGGCAATGCTGTTGTTAGAATTCAATTCACTGGCATGTTACTGGCTGCTTCAAGGACTGGAACTGGCAATTGAGACTGAAAGGTTACTGTATAAAATATCTTCGATTGTATTGCCAGATTGCCAGACACATGAGGGGCTTTAAGAAAAATAACTTAAATGATGGGCATCGAGTGTCAGAGCTCCTATTGTTGTTGGGGCATCCCGTTCAGATACAATCTCTTAGTAATTGTTAGAATTGACTTGCACTGGCTCCGGAGAAGTGGTCAGAGCATTATAACGGTCATCGGAGATGGTAACAAATTTCCCATGGGTTACATATCATAAATGGCAGAGTAAGTACGAGTTCCGCTGGTAAAGTGTACAAAGTTATTCAAAATGGTCCCAACTTACTTTCAGATATAAGTGAGAGAAAGGCACATTAAGTAGGTCATTGCATTAGTCCAAATTTGGAAATTCAGGGGAACTGAAGGGAGAGCTGGTGTTGGGAGTTGTAGCAATGATAGGGGAAACCTTGTTTTACAGACAGAGAGAGTTCCCAGTAGGGAAACTCAGCTTTAACATCACATCAAGTGCAGAGTTGTCCAATTCTGCAGGTCCTGATCCTTATCGGTAATATGGAAGGGGAAAGCAGCATTCCCAGCCCAGAAAAATCATTCCTATGTTATCCATGTGGTCGAATATTTAACCGGTCATGTGATATGGGAAGACACCAATGTGTTTGGATCAGGGTGAGGCTGTGTAACTGAAAGGACTGTGGGAAGGGATTCACTGACACCTCCCAGCGCGACACTGCCTGACACAGAAAACTGGGGAGAGGTCGTTCACCTGCCGCATGTATGGGAAGGGAACTACTCGATCTTACAACCTGCTGAGACACCAGAGATGGCACAGCGGATTTAGACCCTTCACCTGCTCCATGTGTGAGAAAGGATTCATTCAAATCTCTCACCTGTGGAGACATCAGTGCATTCCCATCGGAGAGAGGTCATTCACCTGCTCAGTTTGTGGGAAAGGATTTGCTCAGTGACCTGCTGAAACACCAGCGAGCTAACTATGGGGAAAGTGTAGGGGAAGATTCACACCCAGTGTGGGGGGAGATTCACACAAATGCACCAGCTGCGAAGTCCCAGTGAGCCCACACAGGGGGAGAGGCCATTCAGAAACTCAATGTAGGAGAAGGGATTCAGTTATTCATCCCGCCCTCTGAGCCTCCAGCGGGTTCACACTGGGTAGGAGCTGTTCACCCCTCTGTGTGACAAGGGATTTGCTGCGTCTTCAACACGATTGAGAGACCAGTGAGTGCTCACAGGGAAGTGGTCATCCCCCTGCTCCGTGCGGACTGCAGGATTCTGATTCTAATGTTACTGTTCATCAGAGTCAGGAGTGGACCTTGTACATGATGACACTGTTGGAGTATTGATGTTGTTGTTGTTAGCCACATTAACTGGGCTGGAATTGACTGAACTTAGATTGCCACTTTCTGAACCTCAGGATGTCTCTCTGGGCAGTAAGTCTCCACAAACAGCAATGTGACAATGAGCAGGGATCATCTGCTTTGATTTAAATTGTGATTGTAGCATGGCTGCTTCACAGCATCAGTTACAAGGCTGGAGTCCAGCCTTGGTCAACGGTCTGTGTGGAGTTCCCACATTCTCCCCATGATAGTGTGGGTCCCCTCCAGGTGCTCTGGTTTTCTCCCACAGCCCAAAAGATGCGATGGTTCGGTGGATCAGTCGTGCTAACCTGTCCACAGTGTCCAAGAATCAGCCAGGGGAAATGCAGTGTTACAGGGATTGAGTGCTCTGGGCATGATGTGCTTCGGATGGTCGGTGGGGTTTGATGGGCCAGTGCTCTCCTCCCACACTGTTGGGATTCTATTCTATGATTGAGGATAAAGGCTACACAGCAGGGTGTCCTTGGAGAAGGAACATGTGGTGTGTATCAATGCTTTCTCTGCCTTCAGATAGAGGTGGGCACCACAGGAGATATAGTGCTTTATCTCCACCACTGCCCCCTCCTGCCCCCAATTCTACTTTGATTTAGTCCCTTCCCATGTTGTCACTTGTAATGGTTTGCTTGGCCCATAATGGGCTTTGTTTATAAATATTCAATTGGTAACACAAATGGTTTACTGCTGGTGATTATATGTCTAGATTAGAGTGATACTGGAAAAGCACAGCAGGTCAGGCAGGATCCGAGGAGCCGGAAAATAAACGTTTTGGCAAAATCCCTTTTCCAGCACCACTCTAATAGAGGCTCTGGTTTCCAGCATCTGCGGTCCTCACTTTTGCACCACTGGTGATTATATGTTAACCAAAAGCAAAATGACATAATGATAGTGGGAAGGTTGCTGTGCTAACACTTCTAGGTTGGAGAAATAGGGAAAAAGATCGCTTCACAGCTCACAGAACGAGAACTGAAAAGCAGTTAAATCAAAACAAAGGTTCAGACAGGGCGGGGATATTTTCCCGGAGTTTGAGTAGCTGGAAAGTGATGGGGTCCGGGAATAGACAGGATTTTATTTTACAGGAGGTTGAAGGTTTTAAAACTGTTATATTCAGTCAGTTTAATTTATTTTCTTTAATTTTATTTGCCGTGCAAAAAAATCTTTACAACATTTTAAAACTAAAATTTACAGACCTTGTGTTAAAGATAAATGTTGAATAAAATCCATCAAACCATCCCTCACTGAAAACTGTTGTGGAAGTGCAATCTCCTGGAGAATCCCTGCCTACTCCTTCCTGCCCAGGCTCCATGTCTATATGCATACCTGGGAGATAGCAGCAGCAGGAGGAGGCAATTCAGCCTTTCAATCCTGCTCCACCATTCAATGGGAAACAGCTGACCATCCAGCTCAGTCTCCTGTCCCTGCTGTGTTCCAATCCCCTTTCATGACTTTACCTCGAAGAACTATATCTAAGTCCTCCTTTACCTTCACTGCCTTTTGTTCCAGTGACGTTGCTGTGTTACTGTGTGGGTGTAGGCAGGGGTAATGTGATGGTGCTGCCTACTGGAGGATGTACTCAGCATCTCTCATCATCCTAGTAACATCAACCGGGTTTCAGCAACTAGAGATAGAAACCATTTCTAGGACATGGGCATCACTGGCTCAGCCAGCATTTATTCCCCATCTCTAGTTACCCTTGAGAAGATGGTCGTGAGCTGATGTCTTGAACCATCCGCAGTTCAATTGGTGCAGATAGACCGACAATGCTGGGAGAGAGAGTGTTGCAGGATTTTGGCCCCGTGACTCTCCATCTTTGCTTCTTCAAATGCTGGTTAACCTTATCACGATCTGCACGTAATTTTGAGATTTCGGTCTGCAAATCTTCACCATCAATCACCCTGTATAAAGGAATATGTACAGGTTAGAAATTCAGAACAGACAATTCTCGTTTCTCTGGAATACCTTTTTCCCCTTTCTTCCTTCAATGCTGTAACCCTCTAGCCCACTTACTCTCTCCCACCATTCTGACTCTGCTACACCCTAATGGACACCCTCCACATTCTCATGGAGTTACTGATAAACAGATCCATGCCACCACTTCCCGTCCCTGGTTAGACTCTGCACCCTTTCTGGGTTCACTTCCTTTCCCTTCAGTTGTTGCAAATCAATAATGTAATAGCAGAATGAAACAAAATGAAACAGAAAGGGAGGTGGCAGATCCTGTACAGAAGAGGAACCTTCAGTCTGGGAGAATGGGTCAGATCCTTCTTTGTTCCCCATTAGTTGATTCCCAGCATTACAATGAATTGGGGATGGAGAGTGGGCTACATGCGTGTAGTGACACTTTCAACCCCCAACAATCAATACTATAAGCAGATACATTCCTCCTCCAGCCAATCACAGTGTGAAATACTTTCTGCAAAGTATACTTACCCAAAGCAGATCTCCAAAACCCACCCACATTCTGTACATGTACAGTGCCGGGTTTCCCCACACACGTGTGGTCCCTGCCTCAGGGATTGTGGGATTTGTAGTCCCAATGAAGCCACTGGAGCCCTGTCTCAGGAAAGTGAAAGAAAATTGTGGACTGGGGGGTGTTGTGTATAGGATCCCCATTCAGATACACAGAACATATGGGCTGTCACTGGGTTTTACTGACACATCTGCTTCCACAACGTGATTTTCTGTTGTAAGAAATATAGATTCAAACAAGTGGGGCGTGGGGAGGTTAATAGGTGGAGAAGATTTTAAGCAGAGGTGGCTCAATGGTTAGCATTGCTGACTCACAGCGCCAGGGACCTGGATTTGGTTCCAGCCTTAGGCGACTGTGTGGAGTTTACACGTTCTCCCCGTGTCTGTGCGGGTTTCCTCTGGGTGCTCCAGTTTCATCCCACAATCCAAAGGTGTACAGGATTGTATGTGAGATGGTTTTCTATAACATCATATCATATTTGTCGATTAAATGCTGTGTACTAATAAATATCCAATAATCCCAATATAAAGTAGTTTTGAGAGCAGAGACCCATAATATTATGCAGGATATAATGAGTTTGAACATAGAACATAGGACATAGAAAAATACAGCGCAGTACAGGAATTTAGACAGAAACATTAACAGGCAGAGATCAGAGGGATATGGACCCATGTGCAAGCAGATGGTATCAGTTAGAATAGTATCTTGGACAGCATAGACAGCATAGGCCTGCTGTGCTCTACTGTTCTATTTGCCTACTTTCCAGCACCTGCCCGATCAGAGCCCTTCAGAATCTTGGATGTTTCATTCCATTTCTCTCTCATTATCTAAACTTCAATGTGTTCAACCTCAACCTCCTCCATCTCTTCTCATTAGAAAATCCTTCCATTCCCAGGATCAGCCGAGTGAACCCTATCTAGACTGCCTCCAATGTGACGATATATTTCCTTCGGGCATTCACACTGTTCATAATGTTCGAGGTGTGGTCTGATTTGTACCTTGCATAGTTGTAGCTAGACCTGCCTATTTTAGACTCCATTCCCTCTGTAATAAATGCCAGCAATTGATTTGCCTTCTCTATTACCTGCTGACCCTGTGAGCTAGCTTTTTCAGATTGATAAACAAGAACTCCCTCAGCCCTTTCTGCTACCAGTCTGAAACCACATAGTGTTAGCCTGACAGTAAGTCGGGAACAGACTGAAATTATTAGAAAGGGTATGTCAATATACAATAACTGGCCACTTAGAAATACATTTGATAAAAGAGAATTTGTTTTTGAGCCTGATGGATTTAACTTGTTGGTGTGAATATAAATGGCAGAATTGTAAGTTTGCAGGAGGGATGTAGTGGTATAGGGGATATGGTGCATTTGAATTATCAGAAGCCTTTACACAAGTTTCAATAAGGGCTATAGAGTAACTTTTTAGAGAATAGGGCCTCTTAAAGATCACTAAGGTCACCCATGTGTGGCATCAGAGGAGATGGGTGAGATATTAGACAAAATAATCTTGTCAGTATTTACTGTGGCGAAAGACATGGAAGCTTGGGCACTTGAGGAAATAAATAGTGATGTCTTGGAAAGAATCCTCACCAGAGAAGAGAAAATGCTGGAATCATAAAACAAATAAACTAGATCAGTCTTCAGTAGCTCATTGGGTCGATCCTGGAATATTGTGGGAAGCTAGGAAAGAGAAAGCAGTGTCCCTAACAGAGATATTTATATTATCAACAGGCACAGTGAGGTGTTGGAAGACTTGAGGCCGGCTAATGCTGTTCCATCGCTAAAGGACTGCAGGGAAAAGCCAGGAAATTACAGCCCCGTGAGCCCAGTGATGGGGAAGTTGTTGGAGGAGATTTTGAGATAAAGGAGCTTCTTACATTTACAAAGGCAAGGGCTGATTCGAGATGGGCAGCAGGGCTTTGTGAGTGGAAAACCATGTTTCACAAACAGGATTGACTCTTTGAGGAGGTGGCCAAAGATAGATGAAGGCAGAGCAGTCAACATTGTCCACTTGGACTTTGGCATCTAGTCAAGAGGAAGAAGGAAGCTTACGTAAGGTTGAGGAAGCAAGAGTCAGACAGGTTTCTAGAGGGGAACATGGAGCAGCACGGTGTCTCAATGGTTAGCACTGCTACCTAATTGCACCACAGACTCCATTTTTGTTCCAGCCGCAGGCGACAGTCTGTGTGGAGTTTGCACATTCTCCCCGTGTCTGCGTGGGTTTCCTCCAGGTGCTCCGGTTTCGCCCCACAGCCCAAGGATGTGTATGGTCGGTGACTCAGCCATGTTACGTTATCCATAGTGTTCAGGGATGTGTAGGTTTGGCGCATTAGTCAGGGCAAATGGAGAGTAATAGGGTGGGGGAATGGTGCTGGGTTGGATACTGTTTGGAGGGTTGATATGGAGGTGTTGGGTCAAATTGCCCGTTTCCACACTGTAGGGATTCTCTGAAGATACCAGGAAGGAACCGAGGAATGGACTTAGGGCAACGAGAAGGGGGCATGAAAAAGCATTGTTGGGAAGAATTAAGGAAAACCGTGAGGCATTCTCCACTTATGCAACGAACAAGAGGATGGTCAGAGTGAGGATAAGGCCAATATGGGGTAGTGAAAGGAACTTGTGCCTGGAGTCACAGGAGGTGGGCGAAGTCCTTAATGAATGCAATGCCTCAGTATTCCCTGCTGACAATGGTCTTGTCGTTTGTGAGGACAACGTGAAACAGGCTGATGTACGTCAACAGGTGGATGTTAAGAAGGAGAATGTACAGAGAATTTTGTAAAAGATAAGGATAGATCAGTCGCTGAACCAGACTGGATGCGTCCAACGTTACTATACGAAGCGAGGGTGTGGATTGCTGCGCACCTGGTGATGACCTTTGCACCCTCACTGTCCACTGGAGTCAGACCAGATGATTGGAGGCAGGAAAATATTATTCCCTTGTTCAAGAAAGGGAATAGGGATAATCCTGGGAATTGCACACCTGTTAGTCTTCTGTCTGTGGTTTGCAGATTATTGGAGAGGACTCTGGGAGACAGGATTTATTATTCTTTGGGATACCAAAGTTTGATTAGAGATAGTCACCATGCTTTTGTAAGGGGCAGGTCATACCTCACAAATCTTATTGAATCTTTTGAGAATGTGACAAAACACCTTTATGACTCATTCAGAAAGTACGGAGGCCTGGGATACAGGGAAACCTGTCTGTCTGGATACGGAATTAGTGGCCTACAGAAGACAGAGGGTGATGATAGATAGAAAGAATTCATCCTGGAGCTTAGTGACCAGTGGTTTTCTGCAGGAAGTGGTTACAGGACATCTGCTTTATGTGATTTTATGAATAACGTGGATGTGTGAGTGGAAGAGTTGGTTAGTAAGCTTACCAATGACACGAAGGTTGGTGGATTGGTGGAAAGTGTGGAGGTCTGTTGTAGGTCGCAACGGGACATTGACAGGATGCAGACGTGGGCTGAGAAGTGGCAGATGGAGTTCAATGTTGAAAAGTGTGAAATTATTCATGTTGAAGATTGAATTTGAATGCAGAATACAGGGTTAAAGACAGGATCTTTGGCAGTGTTGAGGAACAGATGGATCCTGGGTTCCAAGTCCCTAGATCCCTCAAAGTAGCCACCCAAGCTGATAGGCTTGTTAAGAAGGAATATATTGTGTGGGATTTCATTAGTTTGGGGATTGAGTTTTAAAGCTGTGAGGTTATGCTGTAGCTGTACAGAGCCCTGGTTAGACCCTACTTGGAATACTGTGTTCAGTTCTGGTCCCTTCATTACAGGAAGGATGTGGAAGCTTTAGAGATGGTAAAGAGGAGATTTACCAGGATGCTGCCTGTACTGGAGAGCATGTCTTATGAAGAAAGGTTGAGGGAACTAAGGCTTTTCTCATTGGAGTGAAGTAGGGTGAGGGGTGACTTGGCAGAAGTGAACAAGGTGACGAAAGTCATAGAGTGAACAGAGAGAGATTTTCTACGCTGACATAAATAGCTATTACAAGGGGGTATAATTTTCCGGAGATTAGTGGATGCTTAAGGGGAGATTTCAGAAGTAGGTTCGTTACATACAGAGTGGTGGCTGAGTGGAATGCACTGCCAGCGGTGGCAGTAAAATTAGATGAATTAGGGACATTTAATATACTTCTGGATAGGCACATGGATGATAATAAAATGAAGGATATGGAAGTGAGAGTCATAGAGATGCACAGCACGGAACAGACCCTTCGGTCCAACCCGTCCATGCGGACCCGATATCCCAACACAATCTAGTCCCACCTGCCAGCACCCATCCATATCCAAACCCTTCCTATTCATATACCCATTCAAATGCCTCTTAAATATTGTAATTGTACTAGCCTCCAATACTTCCTCTGGCAGCTCATTCCATACACGTAACACCCTCTGTGTGAAAACGTTGCCCCTTAGGTGTCTTTTATATCTTTCCCCTCTCACCCTAAACCTATGCCCTCTAGTTCTGGACTCCCCAACCTCAGGGAAAATGTTTTGTCTATTTACCCTATCCATGCCCTTCATAATTTTGAAACCTCTATAAGGTCACCCCTCAGCCTCCGACGCTCCAAGGAAAAGAGCCCCAGCTTGTTCAGCCTCTCCATAGAGCTCAAATTCTCCAACCATGGCAACATCCTTGTAAATCTTTTCTGAACCTTTTCAAGTTTCCCAACATCTTTCCGATCGTAAAGAGACCAAAATTTCACGCAATATTCCAACAGTGGCCTAATCGATGTGCTGTACAGTCGCAACATGACCTCCCAACTCCTGCACTCAATACTTTGACCAATAAAGGAAAGCATACCTAACGCCTTCTTCACTATCCTATCTACCTGCGACTCCACTTTCAAGGAGCTATAAACCTGCACTCCAACGTCTCTTTGTTCAGCAACACTCCCTCGGACCTTACCATTAAGTGTATAAGTCCTGCTAAGTTTTGCTTTCCCAAAATGCAGCACCTCGCATTTATCTGAATTAAACTCTATCTGCCACTTTTTCTTTTGATCTTACAGTCGGATAAAAGATTGGCATATCATCACGGCCGAAGGGTCTTGTTCCTTACTGTTCTGTGTTCTACATGTCGTATGGTAAACTGGGTAATAAGCTCAGATATGTGTAAAAGGGTATGGCATTCAGGAGGAACTAGTCAACTGGACAGAAAATTGGGCTTGATGGTAGGAGACAGAGGGTGATGGGGGACATGCTGTTTTTCTGACTGGAGGTATGTGACCAGCGGTGTAGTGGGTCCCCTGTTGTTTGTCATTTGGATAAATGGTTTGGATGGGAATATTGGTTTCCTGGTAAGTAAGTTTTTTGGGTGACACCGAAATTGATCGTAGACTGGACAGTGATGAAGTTATCTGTTATACAACAGGATGAACAGTACTGCTGGGATAGTGGGCTGAAGATTAGCAGATGGAGTTTAATTAAATAAATGTGAAGTGTGCCATTTTGGTGAAACAAACCAGGGCGGGACTTGTACAGTTAATGTTCGGGCCCTGGTTAGTGTTATCAGTCAGTGACCCAGTGATGAAGGCACACAGTGCTTTGAAAGTGGTGTCACAGGTAGATAGGCTGGTGAAGCAGGTGTTTGGGATGGTTACCTTCATTGGGGAGAACATTGAAAGTGGGAATTGGGATGTCATCTTATATCTGTACCAGAGATTGGTGAGGTCACCATAAAAGCATTGTTGATCAGTGCGAAGAACTCATCTGGTTCACTGACCTCCTTTTGTGTAGAACATCTGACGTTCTAACCAGGTCTGGCTAACATGTGACTCCAGACCCACTGCAGTATGGCTGACTCTGAGCTGTCCTTTGGGTAATTAGCAGTGACACCCACATCCCATGAATGAATAAATAAAAATACATATATCCCTCCATACCTCTGCAAACCCCTCCAGCTGCAGCAATCCGTATAGGCTTTGTAACACTGTTCAGGCCCTGACCACTCTCTGTAACACTCTTACCACCTCCAGCACCGTCACTTGTCCCTGTTCCTTTTGTGACATTAAACCCTGACAATGATTCCCCTTCCCACTGCCCGCCTCCAGATAGCAGACTCTTTGCAATCCCTTTAAAACGTTCTCCTAAAACACTCTCTCACTTCAGGATTTTAAGTACTTTTGGTGATCTTCTAAGCCTCCTAATCTAATATGATACATTTTGTGCTGAGAGAGGGGCCGGTGGGAATTTTTTGCTGAGGTTTTGTCTGTTTCAATTGAATGTTCTTTTGTTGAGTATTTTACACTGTTGCTTCAAATGTTTTCCACTGTTCATTTCCAGAGACACATTTCAGTCTGTTTCGCCTCTTTACCTTGGTCAGTTCTCATCTCAAACCCATGTAAATGGCTGTTTTTGTTTCTAGGTGTAGCTTGTCCTTTCTGTCATTCACTTTAAAACTTTATATTTCTTTAAATTGCACTTTATCACAGTTTCGCAGAGGATCTCTCCAGGTGACATTACTCATTCACGGACTTTCATCACAAAATGGACGCTCTGAGATAGTTAAGTCCCTAGCCAGTTGCACAATTTGTTATTCAAAGAAACACTGAAAACTAATTCTCTGAACTCCTCTTCCAATATCACTCTTGCCAGTGTGACTGTCCCACATTTTGTGAATATTGATGGTTCCCAAAATTATCACAATGTGTTTGTTAAAAAAATTCCAATGAGTTCCTGTTTAAGACAGTGATGAGCAATGGAATGCTGTTCAGTAGCTAAAACTGTTCTGCTGCTTGTGTCATTGGCAAGTAGTAGCCATAATTTACATTCAGACTGATTCTACTTCATGATCTGATGCCAATTGCTTTCTCTGTAATGCCTTTGTTATCCATTATTGTTAGTACTACCCATTTTTCCTGAGTTTCAGCAAGGTTGTAAACCATTGAATATTTATGTCCCCCTTTTGTTCACCCTGTAACCACGTCACACTGGGGTCTAAATCTTTTATCTCTGTGTCACAAATCAATCTACCTTATTGAAGAGATATTAGCCATTCCAAAAAAAAACATAATTAACTCTTTCCCACAATTTCCTGTCACAAGCCGTTTTCCTGGTGTACAATTTTAATTAAACTCAGTCCCATCCTGTTCCTTTCCGCTTGTCTTCAGTCACATTCCCATGCTGTTCCTATACTTCAACTTTCCTCTGTGGATTTGGAAAGCTCCTTTCACCTGAATCCTGTCCTTGCATCCTCTCTGTCAGTTTGATGTCCTGTCCATAAACCTACTGACATGACTGGTCAGGACACTGGTCACAGTACAGTTCCAGTGGGACCATGCCAATGGATTATCTTTTTAAATCAGGTATGGGATGTGGGTGTCCCTGGCTGACCAGCCTTTCTTGCCCAGCCCTAGTTGCCCTTGAGCTGAGTAACGTACTTGGCCATTTCAGAGGGTCATTGAGAGGCAAACACTTTTGCTATGGGTATGTCGTGCAGACCACGTGAGGATGAGCAGTTGTCCTTCTTGAAAGGACAAGCGTTTGGCCTTTTTTTTTTGCTACATCAGCAATGGTTTCATATGTATTTATCGACTGTTAATTACCTTTTCTTTTAGTTATTGATTTCAAATTTCTGCATTTCTGATGGTGGGATTTAAACCTGCCTCCACAGAACATTCGCTGAGGTTTGGCATACATGCTCTAGCAATAATACTACTAGGCCAGCAATTCACCTGCTCACCGGTTGCTCATCCCTGAACAGTGATACATCATGAAGTGCATCATGAAGCTAAACCCGTTTTTCCTACATATTTGTTTGATCCTGAAATTATTCTGAACTCTGGTTATATCACTCAATATCTCTCCATGTGGTCTCCCTCACTGTGTGGGTCTAATTGCAGTCTCTGTCAGTGCCTCCCACTCTTGCAGTTACTCTAGATCCTGGGTCAACAGAATTCTCCACTGCAGAGGGACACAGCAGCACATGCCAAGGATGGAGACTGGTATTTTCCAGATTCCTGTGGGATACAGTATCATTCTCCCTGAATAACCCTCACTGCATATGTTTACTTTCCCAATCTGTCTATCTCAAAGTCTCCTGTAGGTACTCAGGAAGTTCCTGACTCAGTAGCCTTCCCAGCTGCTGGGTGTTTCGTCCATCACCTCATTTCCTCTCTGGCTGACCAACCATTGTCAAAGTGCAGGGAGATCTGGAGCCTTCAACAAATCCTGCAGTGAGGTAAGATCACTCACATGCACAGAGCAGAGAGCAATGAGGGGGCTCCAAATATTGGCTAACAAGACATGACTCAGATACAGTGCTGGAGGGGGAGCACAGTACAGACACACCCCAGGCTCAATCACCACCCCTACTTTAACTTACTTTGTACTGAGTTAGCATCGGGAGTGTCACAGGTATCGATCCATGTCTGTGCTGTCTTAGTGAGCACCAGTATAACAAAGGGGAGAAGCAGGCCTGTCACGAGAGGGTGGGACTGCTGCCTGGGATCTTTCTGTTCTGCGCTCCCTCTCCAAATCTGTATCTATGTCATGTCTCCTTGATTAGTGTCTTCAAAAGTGTGTAATTCCTGCATCAGTTCCAGTCCCTGTAACCTCCTCCCTTCTCTTCATTCGTCCCTCCACATATTTGAAATTTGCTGTATTCCAACTACCATCCCTGTCTCTGTAACTTGCTTCAGTGTCTACAACATGCCTTATCTCTGTAGTCGCCTCCTCCAATAACTGGAGACAGAGGCATGCAGCACAGAAACATAAACTTTGGTCGGACTAGTCCGTACTAACCAGGTTTACCAAACTGAACGAATCGCTTCAGCCTGTGGTTGGCCCATATCCATTAAAACGTACTCCTCTCCATGTAGCTGTCCAAATGCCTTTTCCATGTTGTAATTGTTATTGTTTCTCTATGTGGCCCTGGCAGTTCGTTCCGTCTATGCACCGTCCTCTGTGGATAATGTTGCCCCTCAGCTTCCTCTTTAAACCCTTGCTCTCTCACCTCCTGTTTATACCCTCTAGTTTAGGACTCACCTACCCTTGGCTTTTCACCTTACTCAGGGCCCGCAAGATTTTGTAAACCTTGAAAAGTTCAACCCATAGCCTCCTCTGCCCAAGGGAAATATTTTGGACAATGTTACAAATATCTCCAAATCATATATCAAAGTACTGGCCAATGAAGGCAAGTTTATTAAATGCTGCATTCACGACCCTGTCCAACTGTGATACCATTTCCAAGGAACAATGTAACTGCAGCCCTTGGTCTCTCTCTGTTCGACAACACTGCCCGGAGCCCTGCAATTAACTGTGTTCGTCATCCCTGGTTTGACTTAATAAATAACAACATCTGAATTCAACTCCATCTTTCATTCTTTGGTCCACTAGCCCAGTTGTTCGAGATCCCCTTTGATAACCGTATTCACTGCCCACTACACCATTAATTTGATTATCCACAAAATTACGAACAATGATTCCTATATTCTCAACCAAATCGTTTATGTAGATGATGTACATCAGTGGACCCAGCCCCGATCCTTATATCACATTGCTGGTCAAAGGCCTCCAGTCTGAGCTACAACCCTCTCCCACCACCCTATGTCTCCTACTGTCAAGCCAATTTTGTATCCTTTTGGTGAGCTCTCCCTGATCCCATGTGATCTAATCTGATCTAACAGAAAATATATGGTCACAACTTCAATGAAAGCAATCCCGTCAGAGAGATCTGACTTTGAATGCACAAAGCTGTGCTGACTATCTTTCATCAATCCCTGCCTTTCCAAATGAATGTGACTCCTGTCTGGCAGAATCAATTTCACAACTTACGCACCACTGACGTTGGACTAATTGGTGTTTAGTTCCCTGACTTTCCATCACAGCATTTCTTAAATAATGGAATAAAATCACATTCTTGTCATAGAGCCGTACAGCATGGAAACTGACCCTTCAGTTGGTACCAAACATAACCTAAAACTAAATACATCCCATCTGCCTGTTGCTGGCCCATATCACTCTAAACCCTCCCTATTCCCATACTTAATCAAATGTCTTTTAAACATTGTATTTGTACCCACATTCGCCCCTTCCTCAGGAAATCCATACCACTCTCAAACCACCCTCGGTGTAACAATTAGCCCCCATGTGTTTTCGTTTAACATATCCCTCCTCTCACCTTAAAAATGTGGCCCCTCTCCTTGAGACTCCCCCATCCTGAGGAAAAGGCAACTGCCATTAACTCTATCTATATCCCTCATCTTTTTCATAAACTTCCATCAGATCAACTCTCATCCTCCAGACTCCAGTAAAAAAAATGACTGGATAGGCTCAACACTTTCATACCCAGCAACATCCTGGTAAACCTCTTCTGAACCCCCTGCAGCAGAATAATATCCTCCCTATAACTGGGCGACGAGAACTGGACAGAGTATTGCAGAAGAGGCTTCACCAATGTCTGTACAATCTCAACATGACGTCCCAAATGCTACACTCAATGGATTGAGCAACAGTCAAGCATGCCAAGCACTGACTTATCCATCCTATGATGCAAACTTCAAGAATTATGTATCTGAACCCGGAGGTCCCTCTGCTCTAAAACACTAACTGAGGTCCGAACATTAATTGTATAAGCTCTACCCTTGTTTGTTTTATCAAATGCATTACCTTGCATTTATGCAGATTGAATTTGATCAACAGCATTTCAGCCCATTCACCCACATTATCAAGATCTCTTTGTAACATTAGCAAACCTCCTTTACTGTGCACGATTCCAACCTCCAGTCTTCCAGCCATCACACATGGCTGTCAACTTACAAATACCTTTGCTCGCAGCTACACAATTTATTGCCTAGCACCCCACAATGTCATGTGATACACTCAATGCGGTCCTAGGGCTTTCCATACCTTTGAGTTTTAAAATCTCCAGCACCGCCTTTTCTATAAAATGCACTCTTTTCAAGTGAAAGAGATGGACAGCATGGAAGCAGAGCCTTCGGTCCAACTCATCCATGCTGACCAGAAGATCTAAATACATCCATCCCATATACCAGCATTTGGCCCATGTACCTCAAAACTCTTGTTATTGATATACCCAACCAGATACCTTTTAAATATTGTAATTGTATCAGTCTATGTTCCTTTCTCTCACAGCAAATTCCATACACACATCACCATGTGCATGAAAAAGCTATCCCTTCAATCCCTTTTAAACCTTTCCCCTCTAACCTTAAACCGATGCACTCTAGTTTTGGACTCCCTAACCCCTGGAAAAAGATCTTGAAAATGTTTACCCAATCCATACACCTCATGTTTATCTCAACCTCTGTCAGGTCACCCCTCAGTCTCCGATGCTGCAGGGAAAGTAGCCCCAGCTTATTTAGCAACAACCCTGGCAACATCTTGTGAATCTTTTCTGAGCACATTCAAGTTTTACAACATCCTTCCTATGGTAGGAAGACTGGAATTGCAGAGAACTCCACTTGTGGTCTAACGTATTAGTCTTGTTCTCTGAGTTCCCCAGTATTTCTCCACAGTAAGTTCTGGAGTGAAAAATGTGTTTAATGTCTTAGCCATATCCTGCGGTTCCACACATCAATTCCCCTCTGACTAACGCACCTAACACTATGGGCAATTGATCTTTAAGGAACACTATTTTGTCTCGATTTACTCTTTTACTCAGGGAGAAAGTGAGGACTGCAGATGCTGGAGATCAGAGCTGAAAATGTGTTGCTGGAAAAGCGCAGCAGGTCAGGCAGCATTCAAGGAACAGGAGAATCGACGTTTCGGGCATAAGCCCTTCTTCAGAAAGAAGGGCTTATGCCCGAAACGTCAATTCTCCTGTTCCTTGAATGCTGCCTGACCTGCTGCGCTTTTCCAGCAACACATTTTTAGCTTTTTGCTCTTTTACTCAATATATTTAAACAATCACTTTTGGATTCTCCTTATCCTTCTCTGCCGAGGCTATTTCATGTACCCTTTCTGCATTCCTGATTTCCACCCAAAGTGTATTCCTCCAGCCCCTGTGATCCTCAGGGATTCACTTGATCCAGCTGGCTATACCTGAAATGTGCCCCTTTTCCTTGACCAGACCCTCAATAGACAGCCAGTGTTTCCGAATGCTGACAGCATTGAGCTGCACACAAACAAGTACATGCTGGTGGTGATCGCTCAAATTATCTCACTTTTAAAATATTCTCAGTTGCCAGACTTCCCTTTTCCTGCAAATAGACTCCCCAATCACCTTTTGAAAGTTCCTGTCTAATACTATCAGGATTGGTCTGGCCCCATTTCATAACTTGAACTTGTGGACCAGACCTGTTCTTTTCCATCGCTATTTTCAAGCTAATAGAATTGTGGTAATTTTTGCAAAATGTTTTCCCACTCACACCTCAGTCCCTTTCCCTACCTTGTTTCTCAAGGGGCGGTCAGGTTTTGACCCTTTCTCTTTTCAGGCCATTTACATATTGATTGGGAGTTTTCTGGAACACAATTACCAAATTCCTCCCTTGCAAACACTGAACACTGGCAGTCCCAGTCGAGATTTGGAAAGTTTAAAAACCCCAACCATAACAGGCCTATTATTATGATTGATATTTGAGATCTCCTGATATATTTGTTCCTCAGTCTGCCACGGATTATTCGGGGTCAGTGGGGCAATCGTATCAAATTGATGACTCATTCTTATTTCTCAGATCCACTAACATAACTTCAGTGGGCAATCCCACGGGAATATCTCTCTAAATCTTGCTGTGATGATCCATGCAATCAAAACCCACCATCACGTGTCCTCTCTTGCCTCCCCTTCCTGCAGTCCCTCTATCTTGAAACAATGAGCTGCCAGTCCTGCTCTTCACTCAGCTGTGTTTCTGTAATAATTATAACCTCCCAATCCGATGTTCCAATCCATGCCCTGAGTTCATCTTCCTTAGCTGTCAGGCCCCTAGCATTGAAATAAGTGCAGTTTAATCGTCAGTTTTCTTCCCATTTCCTGCTATGTTCTTGCCTGCCTTGTCTGCTGAAATTGCTCTCTTCAACTTGTGCACCAGCCTCAATCTTCTGTCTGGCATTACGAATGTTTAACGTCCAACACAGTGCCAGATTAGTTTATATCCTCTCAAGCAGCTCTAACAATTAGCCCCACCAGGATATGGGTCCCCCTGCTGCTCCCAGTTCAGGTGTCTTCCCCACCCTGTCTACCTGTGCTGACACCTTCAGACATCCAGGGACTTGCCTACCAAGGTCGCTGTGTTCCTCAGCACTCCGGGAGGACCATTCATGATGTATATCCTTCGCTTATGAGACTTCTCACAGTGCATTACCTCACAGTGATCAGAATTAAACTCCAACTGCCATTACTCTGCACAGTTTATCATGTGATGGACATCAGACTGCAGCCTGACACCATTCTCCTCACCTTTCATATCATCCGCAAACCTACTAATGATTCTTTCTGCTTTCACATCCAAGTTATTAATGTACATAAAAACAAGCAATGGTTCCTGTACAGATCCCTGTGGTACATCTACTATTGAAAGAATTTCAAACACGAAGATGTCTATCCACTAATTGTGGATCCAATTTACCAACTTGCCTTGGATCCCAATGGCTCTTTACGTTTTGACCAGCCTTCCATGAGGAACCTTGTCAAAGGCCTTATTAAAGTCCATGTAAACCACATCATCTGCACTGCTCTCATCAATATTTTAAAACACCATTTCAAAAAACCTGAATTGAATTCCTCAGACAGTATATCTCCCTCTCCCAAATCCGTGATGATGCTGCCGAGGTGATCCTTGCCTTTGGAAGTGTTGATTCATCCTCACAATTGTTCCCAATAATTTCCCTCCCACTGTTGTCAAACTATCTGCTCTGTAATTATCTGGCCTATCCCTGCTGCCCTCCTTGAACAAAGGAACCACATTAGCGATCCTACAGTAATTCGGCTCTTCACCTGTGGCCAGCAAAGTATTAAATATATCCACTAGGGCCCCAGCAATCTCCTGCCTTCCCTCCCATAGCAGCTTGGGATACATTTCATTGGGCTGGGGATTTCTCCACCTTTATGCCTGTGAAAACATTTAGTACCTCCTCGTTATTCATCTTTTCATGTTCTAGCACCTCACAGTCCCAACTGAAATCCCCAGCTACAATGTCTTTCTCCTGCGTGAATACAGATGGGAAGTATTCGTTGAAGACCTTACCGACTTCTTCTGGCTCCTTGCACAGATTGTCGCTTTGGTTTCTAACAAACCTCGCTGTTTACCTGGGAATCCTATTCCTCTAACTATAATCATTAAATACCTTGTGGCCTCTCCTTAACAGTATCTGCCAAGGATATTTCATGTCCATTGTTTGCCCGTCATTTTAAGGATCCCCTTGCACTCTCTATACGTTGGTCGGTCTTTGCCTGTTTTCATCGCATTGTACTTCCTTTATCAAGCTCAGGATATCGCTGAGCTTGTCGAAATAACCCCCAGAATTTACCCTTCCTATATCTATAAACATTTTCAGTCACGATGACCATCCATATCTCTGTTTGTTCCGCCAGATGATGCAAACCTCTTTATCTCTGTAATCTGCTCAGCTCCCTAAAACAGTCCCTGTCTGTGTAATCCAGCCCTGTCCTACAAACATCCTTATCCTTGTAAACTTCTCCATCCCTCCCAACATTCCCAACTCCATGAGCCCGTCAGCCCTACAGCTCTCCACATTTCTGTAACCTGACGTGGGCCTATGGTCCTCCTTCCCTGTAAAACCACCTCCAGTCCCCACATCCCTCCCATTGCTGTCTCTGCAAACACCTCCACTCCTGACAATCCTTTCCATTTGTGTAACCTCGTTCAGACCCCATATTCTCCAGCTTGCTGCATCCTCTTCCTGCATTGCAACCAAAACCACATGTTTATGTAATATCCACCAGTGTTTAAACCTCCCCAACTCAGTAACCTCTTGCAGTCCTAACAAAGCACCTAAACTGCGAAACCTCTCATTTCCCTACAATCCTCCCTCCCTCCCTCCTCAAATGCCTTAATCACCATGAAACCTCACAATAATGAAGCCTCCTTATGGCACTGCAAGCCTCCTAATGTCTGCAAAGTCCTCCTGTCCTGATATCCCTCCATGACTCTGTAACCTCCACCACCCTCCAGTGCCCTTCTGGGGAACATGGCAGAGGAGGGAAGATTTGTAGAGTCCGGGCCATGTTACGGAGGTAGAATTCTGGGAATTACAGATTTAGTCTTATGTCTATGAAGTGCAGATTATTGGCGAGGATTCTAAAGACAGGATTTATGACTACTTGGAAAACCATAGTTACATTAGAGACAGCATCGGTTTGTGAGGGTTCAGGTCATTCCTCACAAACCTTATTGAATTCTTTGAGGATATGACAGAATACATTGATGCCTCATTCAGAAAAGAAGGATGATTGGGATACAGGGAAATCTGTCTGTCTGGATACAGGATTGGATGGCCCAGTGAAGACAGAGTATGGCAGTAGATGGAGAGTATTGAGCCTGGAGCTCTGTGACCAGTGGTGTTCTGTAACAATCGGTTCTGGGACCTTGCTCTTTGTGATTATTGTAAATGACTTGGATATGGATATTGGAGAGTGGATTAGTAAGTTTGCAAATCACATGAAGGTTGGCGGAGTAGTGGGTAATGTTGTAGGTTGCAATGGGATATTGACAGGACGCAGAGCTGGGCTGGAAGTGACAGATGGAGTTCAGTCTGGAAAAGTGAGAAGTATTTCATTCTGTAAGGTTGAACTTGAATACACAATTCAGGTTTAAAAGGCAGAATACTTGGCAGTGTGGAGGAACAGAGAGATCATGGGGTCCATGTCCATAGATCCCTCAAAGTTGCCACGCACATTGATAGGGTTGTTAAAAAGGTCTATGCTGTGTTGGCTTTCCTTAGCAAGGGGATTGATTTTAAGAGCCGTGAGGTTTTACTGCATCTTTATAACGACCTGGTGAGACCACACTTGGAATATTGTGTTCAGTTTTACAGGAAGGATATGCAAGTTTTAGCGAGCGTACACAGGAGATTTACCAGGATGCTGCATGGAATTGAGGGCATTTCTTATGAAGAAAGTTTGAGAGAGCTAAGACTTTTTTCATTGGAGTGAAGAAGGGGTGGGGTGACTTGGTAGAGGTGAACAAGGTGATGAGAGGCACAGAGAGAGTGAATAGTCAGAGACTTTTTCTCCTGTGGCATAAATGGCTATTACAAAGCGGCATAATTTTAACGTGATTGGAGGATGGATAACAGGATAGAGAATGGTAGGTGGTTGGATGGACTGCCAATGGTGGTAGTAAAATTAGACACATTCTGAACATTTTATAGACTCTTGGACAGACACATTGATAATAATAAAATGAAGGCTAGTTTGATCTTACAGTCGGATACAAGGTTGGCATTGCATCATGGCTTAAGGGTCTTGGGATGGACTGTTCTGTGTTCTATGTTCTGTCTGGTAAACTGGATAATAAGCTCAGATCAGTGTAAAAATGATATGGCATTCAGGAGGAGCTAGTGAACTGGATACGAAATTGGCTTGATGGTAGGAGACAGAGGGTGATGGGAAACATGTTATTTTTCTGACTGGAGGCATGTGACCACCGGTGTAGTGTGTCCCCTGTTGTTGGATAAATGGTTTGGATGGGAATATCGGTTTCCTGGTAAGTAAGCTTCTTAGGTGACACTGACATTGGTGGTGAATTGGTTCGTGGAGATAATTATATATGATACAATAAGATTAACAGTACTGCTGGGATAGTGGACTGAAGAATAGCAGATGGAGTTTAACTAGATAAAGGTGAAATGTTCCATTTTGCTGAAATAAACCAGGGTGGGATTTGTACAGTTAATGTTCGAGCCCTGGGTAGTGTTGTCAGTCAGTGACCCAGGGATGCAGGTACAGAGTTCTTTCAAAGTGGTGTCCCAGGTAGACAGGCTGATGGAGCAGGCGTTTGGGGCGGTTACCTTCATTGGGCAGAACATTGAGAGTAAAAGTTGAGATGTCAAGATACTGCCTGACTTGCCGTGCCTTTCTTGCACCACTATAATCTAGATTCTGGTTTCCAGTACCTGCAGCCTTTGTTTTTACCATGTTGAATCTATATAAGACACTGGTGATGTTACCGTAAAAGCATTGCTAATCGTATGGATAACCCATCTTGTTCACTTACCTCCTTTTGGGAACGATATCTGACATTCTAACCTGGTCTGGCTAACATGTGACTCCAGACCCACAGCAATATGGCTGACTCTGAGCTACCCTCTGGGCAATTCGCAATGGGGCAAAGAATGCTGGTCCAATCAGTGACACCCACTTAAGTCCCTCCCTACCTCTACAAATACCTCCAGCTGCAGCAATCCGTACTGGCTTTGTAATGCCGTTCAGGCCCTGACCGCTCTCTGTAACACTCTCACCACCTCCAGCATCTTCACCTCTCCCTGTTCCTATTGTGTCATTAAACCCTGACAATGATTCCCCTTCCCACTGCCCTCCTCCTGCTAGCAGACCCTTTGCAATCCCTTTAAAACCTACTCCTAAAACATTCTCTCATTCAGGATTTTAAGTACTTTTTGGTGATCTTCTCAGCCTGATAATATAATATGATTCTTTTTGTCCTGAGTGAGGGACAGATGGGAATTTTTTGCTGAGGTTTGATCTGTTTCAGTTGAATGTCCTTTTGTAGAGTATTTTTCACTGTCCCTTCAAATGTTTTCCACCGTTCATTTTCAGACACATATTTCAGTTTGTTTAGCCTGTTTACCTTAGTCAGTTCTCCTCTCAACATCACGTAACTGGCAACTTTTGTTTCGAGTTGTAATTTGTCCTTTCTGTGATTCACTTTAAAACTTTACATTTCTTTAAACTGCACTTTATCAAAATTTCCAGAAGGATCTCTCCCGGTGACGTTACTCAGTCACTAAGTTTCATCACACAACAGTTGATCTGAGATAGTTATGTCCCTAGCCAGTTGCACAATGCGTTATTCAAAGAAACACTGAAAAATAATTCTACAATCTCCTCTTCGAATATCACTCTTGTCAGTATGATTATCAAGATTATATGAATGTTGAAGTTTCACTAAATTATCACAATACCTTTATTGAAAGTTCGAATGAGTTCCTGTTTAATGCAGTGATGAGCAGTGAAATGCTGTTAGGTGGCTAAATCTCTTCTGCTCCTTGTGTCCTTGGCAAGTAGTAGCCAGTATTTACATTCAGACTGACGCTCCTTCATGATCTGAGACCAAATGTTTTCTCTGTAATGCCTTTGTTATCCATTATTGTTAGCGTTGTCCAGTTTGCCTGAGTTTCTACAAGTTTGTGAACCGTTGAATATTTATTTTCCACCTTTTGTTCGCCCTGTAACCACGTATCTCTGGTGTTTAAATCTCTTTCACCTCTGTGTCACAAATCGAAGAGACTTTGTCCATTCCAGAAAAAACATAACTTACTCTTTCCCACAATTTCCTGTCACAAATCGATTCGCTGATGTACAGTTTTAGTTAAACTATGCCCCACCCTGTTCCTTTCTGCTTGTCACCGGCCACATTCCCATGCTGTTCTGATGCGTCACCTTTTCTCTTTCGATTTGGAAAGCTCCTTTCACCTGAACCCTGTCCCTGCATCCTCTCTGTCAGTTTAAAGCCCTGTCCATAAACCTACCGACATTATTGGCCAGGTCATTGGCCCCAGCACAGTTCCAGTGGGATCATCGGATTGGATTTTTTTTAATAATCAAGTATGGGATATGGGTGTCTGGCTGACCAAACTTTCTTGCCCAGCACTAGCTGCCATTCAGCTGAGTAAATTGCTCGGTCATTTCAGAGGGTAATTGAGAGGCAAACATTTTGCGATGGGTATATCATTCAGACCAGGTGAGGATGGGCAGATGTCCTTGAAAGGAGAAGTGTTTGGATTTATTGTACATCAGCAATGATATTGATGGATTGTCAATTACTATTTTAAAAATAATTTATTTCAAATGCCACCAGTTCAGATGGTGGGGTTCAAAACTTCCTCCCCCGAACATTAGCTGAGGATTTGGATACATGCTCTGGCAATAACACCACTAACACCACCTGCTCACAGGCTGTTCACCCCTGAACGCTGATACCAGTGCATCATGGAGCTAAACCTGTTTTCCCATCATGATTGTTTGATCCTGATACCTTCTTGCACTCTGGTGATATCACTCAGTATCTCTCCATGTGGTATCCCTCACTGTGTGGGTCCAATTTCTGCCTCTGCCAGTGTCTCTCACTCTTAGAGCTACTCCTGATCCTGAGCCAACAGAATTCTCAACTCCAGAGGGACACAACAGCACAGGCCAAGAATGGAGACTGGGATTTTCCAGATCTCTGTGGGAATTGCTGCCATTCTCCATGATTAATCCTCACTACATCAGTCTAATTTCCAATCCTGTCTATTTTTCTGTCTCCAGTAGGAAATTAGGAAGTTCCTGACTCAATAGACTTCCCAAATACTGAGTGTTTCTCCATCACCACATTGAAGATAGTTGGTCAGCCAGAGAGACAAAAGGCAGGGAGATCTGGAACGTTTCATAAATCCTGCAGTGAGGTAAGATTAATCATCGTGCACAGAGCAGGGAGCAATGAGAGGGCTCCAGACATCGGCTAACAAGACATGCCTTAGATACAGTGCTGGAGGGGGAGCACAGTATAGACACACCCCAGGTCAATCACTACCCCTACTGTAAGTTTTGTTGTACTGAGACAGCATCGGGAGTGTCACAAGCTTGTGATGCCTGAGTGAACATCAGTATAACAGGTGAATTGGCCATGCTAAATTGCCCGTAGTGTTAGGTAAGGGGTATGGGTGGGTTGGGCTTCGGCGGGGCGGTGTGGACGTGTTGGGCCGAAGGGCCTGTTTCCACACTGTAAGTAATCTAATCTAATCTAATCTAATCTAATCTAATCTAATCTAATCTAATCTAATCTAATCTAATCTAATCTAATCTAATCTAATAACAGATGAGAAAGCAGGCTTCCCATGAGGGTGTCGGAATGCTGCCTGGAATCTTTCTGTTCTATGTTCACCCACTGTACATATACCATATCTCATGGACCAGTGTCTTCAATAATTTTTAACTGCTTTAACAGTTCCTGTCCCTGTAACCTCCTCCCTTCCCAATAGTCCCTCCACATATTTGAAATATACTTCATTCCAGACTACTATCTCTATCTCTGTAATTTGCTTAGATAATGCCTTATCTAAGTAGTCTCCTCCTCCAATAACTGGAGAAAGATACATGCAGAACAGAAACGGTTCCTTCGATCCAACTAGTCCATGCCGACCACAGTTCCTGAACTCGTCGCATTTGCCTACGTTTGGTCCCTATCCCGTCAAAGCTTCTCCTCTCCATTTACCTGCCCAAATATCTTTTCCATTATGTAATTGCACTTTTCTCTACCACTTCAGCGGCAGCTCATTCAATATGTGCACCATTCTCTGTGTGGAAATGTGCCCCTCTGGTCGCTTTTAAGTATTTTCTCTCCCACCACATATTTTTGCCCGCTAGTTATGGATTCCCCTACCCTGGGATAGAGACCTTCACTATTCACCCTATGTATACCCCTCATGTTTTTATAAACCTTTATAAGGTTACCCCTCAGCCACCTACACCCAATGGAAGGATAATACAAATATCTCTGCTACGTTCCCATTGCGACTTTGCCACAATGTTCTGGGATACACTTGTTCAGGACCTAGGGCTTTCTCTACCTTTGTGTTCTAAGACCTCCAGCACCACCTCTTCTGTAATGGGGACTCTTTTCAAGACGTCACTGTTTCTTTCCTTTTGTTTCCTAGTCTTTGTCCACAGTATGTTCCTACATGAAATATTCATTTCGGGTCGCGCCAATTTCCTGTGGTTCCAGGCATGGATGGCCTTATTGATCTTTGAGGGACCCTATTGTCTCTCTTGTACTTGTATGCTGTAGAATCTCTTTGGATTCTCCTTAACCTTATCTGCCAACTCTACCTCATTCCCCCCATGTTGCTTTCCAGCTTATCCAGACTCTCTGTGTGTCAAACGCTCCAATATCAGTAACATCTTCGTCAATCTGCGACATTTACAGTTTCAGAATATGCTTCCTAAAGAAGGCTGATCACAATTCTACACAGTACTCCAACTGGAGTCCCAGCAATGTCTGATACGTATCGTGATGTACCAAATCTATTTGGCTAGTGTGTCAAATCCATTTTCTCCATCCTGTCCACCTGTGACGCCACTTCCAAGGAACAATGTAACTGCCGCCTTTGGTTTCTCTCCGTTTGACACCACTGCACAGAACTCTGCCATTAATTGTGTTAGTCGTCCCTGGTTTGTCTTAACAAAATCCAATACCTGAATTCAGCTCCAACTTTCATTCCTTGACCCACTGACTCAGTTGGTTAAGATCACCTTTGATAACTGTATTCACTGCCCAATATAACTTATTTTACTATCCAAAAACTTACTAACACGAATTCTTATATTCTCGTTTATGTCAATAATAAACATGCGTGGCCCCAACACCAATGCTTATTCACACCGCTGGTAAGAGGCCCCCAGTCTGCACAACAACCCTCTCCCACTACCCTCTGTCTCCTTCTGTCAAGCCCATTTTGTGTCTGTTTGCCTCGCTCTCTCTGAGGAGAAAGTGAGGTCTGCAGATGCTGGAGATCCTGAAGAAGGGCCTGTGCCCGAAAAGTCGAATCTCCTGTTCCCTGGATGCTGCCTGACCTGCTGTGCTGTACCAGCAATAAAGTTCGCTCTCTCTGATCCCATGTGATCTAACCTTACTAACCAGTGCAACACGCTAAATCCTGTCTAAGGCCTTGCTGAAGTCAGGATAGACAACATCTACTGCTTTGTCTTTATCTATCTTCTTGGTCACCTCTTCAAAAAAACTCGATCATGTTTGTGAGACACGACTTTGTATGCACAAAGCTATGCTGACTATCCCTAATCAATCATTGCCTTTCCAAATGCATGTAAGTCCTGTTCCGTGGAATTGCTTCCAACAACATTTGCACCACTGACATCAAGCTAATTGGTGTTTATGTCCCTAGCTTTCCGTCGCAGTCTTTCCTAAATGCTGGCACAACATTAGGCAACCTCCAGGCTCCGAGCTCACCACTCGTGGCTGTCAGTGATAGAAATATCGTTGTAAGTTTCTTCCTTAACTTACCCAAATGTCCTGGGGTATACTTAATTGGTTTCCAGGGAGTTGTCTAATTTTATTGTGTTTGAAAACCTTCAGCACCTCCTGTTCTCCACTCCTGTGGACTCTTTTGAAAACATCACTGTTTATTTCCCTGCTTCCCCAGTGTGTTTTCCACAGTAAGTTCAGACGTGAAGAGTTTGTTTCAGATCTCACTCATTTCCTGTGGGTTCACACATGTATGGATTCATTAATCTTTCAGAGGTCACATTCTGTCCCGAGTTAATCTTCTGTTGTTAATATACTTGTAGAATCTCTCTGGATTTTCCTGAACCTTCTGTGCCAAAGCTCTGCCAGTTCACCTTTAGACCCTCATGGTTTCCATTTTATGAGTATTACTACACCCAAAATGTTCTTCAAGGGATTGACTTAATCCAGCTGGCTATATAGGACATGCGCCCCCTTTTGTCTTGACCAGAGCCTCAATATCCCCAGTCATCCAGTGTTTCCCACTTGTGTCACCATTGTCCTTCATACTAACAGAAATATGCTGGCCCTGAAATCTTTATTCATCACTCTTTTGAAATAATCCCACTTGCCCGATGTTCCTTTACTTGCAAATAGCCTCCACAAATCAGCTTTTGGACAGTGTTGTCTAATACCTTCTGGACTGGGGCAAGGTCAGTTTGATCTTTAACTTGTGGACCAGGCCTGTTCTTTTCCATCTTTTCCATATTTTCAAACTAATAGAATTGTGGTGACTTTGTAAAAGTCCTCCCCCACAAACACTTCAACCCCTTTCCCTACCTTGTTTCCCAAGGGGAGGTCAGATTTCATCCCTTTCTCCAGTCAGGCCAGTTACATACTGATTGAGACAGTTTTCTTGAACACACTGAACAAATACCTTCCATCCAAGCTGTGAACACCCTGGCAATCCCAGTCTAGGTTTAGAAAGTTAAAATCCCAGACCATTGCAACCCTATCCTTCTTAGAGATATCTGAGATCTCTGATATATTTGCTGCTCAATTTCCCGCTGACTACTGCGGGCCTGTAGTACAGTCATATCAAACTGATATTCATTCTTATTTCTCAGTTCTCCTAACATAGCTTCACTGGGCGATCCCCAGGAATATCCTCTCTCTGTGCTGCAGTGATGTTTTCACTGATCAAAAACTCCACTCCCCCTACTCTCTTGTCTCCCCTTCTATCCTTCCTGTTGGATCTGTCTCCTGGAACAAATATTTGCGTCCTGTTCCTCCCTCAGCTGTGTTTCTGTAATTCCTCTGATTTCTCATTCCCATGTTCTTATTCATGCCTTGCGTTCATCTGCCTTACCCGTCAGGCATTTTGCATCAAAGTAAATGCAGCTTAATTCATCAGTTTTCCCGCATTGCTTGCTGTGCTCTTGCCTGGTTATCAATTGAAATTACTCTGTTGAAATTCTGTCCCGGCCTCAACATTCAGACTGTAGCCTGAGACCATCTGCCTTTCTGTGGACAACAACCTCACCTTTCATGTCATCTGCAAACCTGCTAATGATACCTTCTACTTTCATATCCGAGTGAATAATGCCCATAAGGATCAGCAATGGTGCCTGCACAGATCCCTGTGGGACACTCGCTGGTCAAAGGCTTTCAATCACAAAATCAACCCTCCAGCATTGTGGATCCAAATTGCCAACTTGCCTTGGATCCCATGGCTCTTCCCTTTTGGACCAGCCTTCCATGGGCGACCTTGTCAAAGACCTTAATTAACTCCACGGAACCCACATCATCTGCACTGCCCTCATGAATGTTTTCAGACATCAGTTTTCAAAAAACTGAACTGATTTCATCAGACAAGATCTTCCTGTATCAAATCCGTGCTGACTAACCCTAATCAATCCCTGCCTTTCCAGTTATGAATTCAAACTGTCCCTCAGAATTGTTTCCAATACTTTCCTCCCCCTGTTGTCAGACTATCTGCTCTGTAATTACCTGGTCTATCCCTACTGCCCTTCTTGAACAAAGGAACGACATTAGCGATCCTCCAGTCATTCAACGACACTTCACCTGTGGCTAGCAAAGTAGTAAATATATCCACCAGGGATCCAGAAATCTCCTCCCTTAACTCCCATAGCAGCCTGGGAAACATTTCCTTGGGCTCTGGGGATTGCTCCACCTTTATGCCTGTGAAGACATTTAATACTTGCTCTTTATTGGTCTTAACATGTTCTGGAACCTCACCATCTCAACTGAAATCCCCGGCTACAATGACTTTCTCCTGTGTGAATACAGGTGGGAAGTATTCATTGAAGACCTCACCTACATCCTCTGGCTCCATGCATAGATTGTCCCTTTGGTTTCTAACAGGCCTCGCTGTTTCTCTGGAAAGACTCTTATACTAACGATGGTGATGAAATACCTTGTGGTTTTTCGTCAGTTGTATCTCTCAAATATATTTCATAACTATTGTTTGTCCCTCATTTTTCACAATCCCCTTGCACTCTCTATACTTGTGAAGGGCTTCACCTGATTTTATTGCACTGTATTTTCTTTATCAAACTCACGATATCACTTGATCAGTATTCGCTGGACTTGCTGCCCTTAGTATTCACTCTTCAAGGACCACACTGGCCCCGAGTTTTCGCAACATCACTTTTACTTACTCTCACTTTCCTAATATCGACCCAACTACAGGTAGTTTCTCCCTGTCTCTGTTTGCCGGATCCTCTCTAATGATCGCAATATTGATAGGAGGCACCGTTGTGGGGGGCTGGTGGGGAGCAGACAGGAGACTGTGTGGCTGCAGAAGTGACCCCAGGATAGTGTGCTGCCTCCCGGGTACCAGGGTCAAGGATGTCTCTGAGCGGTTACTGAACATTCTGAAGGGGGAGGGTGAACAGCCAGACGTCATTGTGCACATCGGCCCACATGACAGTGGTAGACAAAGGGATGGGGTCCAGTAAAATGAGTACAGGGAGTCAGGTAAGAAGTAAAATAAAACAGGATATTGAGGTTAATGATCTCCAGATTTCTCCCAGTGTCACCTGCCAGTGAGGATAGAAGTAGAAAGATTGGCCAGATGGATATGTGGCTGAGGCGCTGGTATCGGGGGCAGGGTTTTCAGTTCTTCGGTCATTGGGATCTCTTCTGGCTTAGAGGTGACCTGCAGCAGGGGGATGATTTGCACTGGAAGCAGAGGGGCACCAGTATACCTGGAAGGAGATTTGCTAGTGTTATGTGGCTGGATTTAAGCTAGTTTGGCAGGGATTTCAGACTATGAATAAGAAGAAGGGCCAACAACTAGTCAGGGAAAATACATCAGCCATCGAGAGCAAGTTTTCTATCCAAGATATCCGGCGCACTGTATCGGGAGGGAAATGACGTCTGGTTTAAAGGGCATTAATTTCAACGCACGAAGCCTGACTGGTAAGTCAGACAATTTCAGACCATGGATTAGATCTGCGGACTGGGTTATTTTAGCCATAACAGAAACATGTCTGAGAGAAGGGCAGGAATGGCAGCTCAGTGTTCCAGGATACAGAAGCTACAGGCGTGAGAGAAGGACAAGTAAGTGAGGAGGCCCGAGTTGTCCTTTTGATTAGGGAGGACATAACATCAGTGCCTAGAGACAGTATTGTTAAGCGGTACTCAAATGAGGCCATGTTTTTAAAAGTTAGAATCAAAAAAGTGATGGTCAATCTGCTGGGATGGTGTTCCAGACGCCAACATAGCCAGTGGGTACGAGAGGAGATTTTAGGTTCCCATGTAAAAGGACCGTACGGGGTGGAATTTGTCAAATATGTCTAAGAAAGTTTCCTAAACCAAGATGTACAGGGCTCTACGCTACTCAGGTGGGTGCAACACTGGACCTCCCCTCAGAAACCGAGGTCGGGCAAGTGACTGAAGTATCATTCAGAGAGCACTTTGGGTCCAGTGACCACAACTGTCTTTTTTTTATATTAGTTAAGGAAAAAGACCAGACAGGTCCGCAGATTAAGGTCTTAAACTGGAACAGGGTCAATATTGGGGCCATTCAGCAGGATAGAGCAGGGATTGATTGGGTGAAGGTAAAAATCACACAACACTAGGGTATCATCCAGCTGGTTTACACAGGAACCTCGATTATCTGAACGAGATGGGTGGGCAATAGTTCATTCAGATAATTGATTATTCGATTAATCGATTCAATGCCTTTCCTCTGGGGCTAAAAGTTTTTGGTAATGTCTCGTCCCCGTTGAGGTGACTAGACAGCAGCAAGCCATGCGTGAGCCGTCACGCCCCTCCAGCCCCCAAAAATGCCCCGCTGCTCGCCCCCAAACCCTTCCAACACCGCCCCCACCCAACCCTCAACATCGCGCCCCTGCCAGCCCCCAGACCCATCCAACACCGACCCACGCCTTCCCCGCCAACAAAACCGTGCTACGCCACTCTCCACTCGCCAACCACCCCGCCCCTAAAACCCTCCAACATCACCCTCAGCCCTCCCCCAAACCTGTCAAACACTGCCCCCGCCTGCCTACAGCAGTGACCCCTGTCCGGTCCATAACCCGTCCAACACTGCCCCCCGCCCACCCCACCCACCGTTCGCGCCCATTCCCCCGGCTGCCTGGCCCCCTGTGCACCCCTGCCCCCATCATCCCCTCCCCCTCCTGGGCAGCCGGAGCGGACACCAACAGTAAGACAACTGCTGCCTTTGGTGGTTCCGTCTCCAAATAGTGCACACTCACATGCACACATGTACACACACGCGCACACATAGCCACACACACAGACTCACGTACATATGGCCACACACATCCTTTTACTGCAAAATTGCGAAAAGTTCCACGTCTGCACTGTACAGGACAATGTTCGAGAGAATATCTGGGGAAGGGGTGGTTAGGATTTACTCCTATGTAGAACTCCAAGCTAAGCCTGGGGAGAACCAGAGAGGGTGGGAGGTCAGTCATTTGGAGATGGTACCTGGGCTCGATGTTCAGGACTGTTCTCGGCAGCATTTCAGTGAGCCGAGATTAGTTTTCATCAGTGTGAACAAAAAAAGACACAATCAGGATTGAAACAGCTCTTTGCTGTAATGTTTCAATCGGGACCTCGCGTTCTCCTTTGGATAAACCGATATTCGGATAATTGATATTTGGATAATCGAGGACCCTCTGTGTTTGGAAGCGCTAGATTTAGAAGTTCTGTTGATTATTCTAAAAGATGAAAGACTTAATCAAAACTTGTTTAATATTCCATGACACTGCCATCCTGTTGCTATACATTCTGTGTCCTATGACTGTGCTCCAGTAACACTTTGAAAGCTAGTGCCTCCAAATAGACCTATTGCACCTGGAAGCTAGTGTTGTGATTTTTAACTTTGCCCATCCCAGTCCAACACCGGCAAGGGGAAATCATGGGTGAGTCTGTTTGAAGGAAAATGAATAACTGGCAAATGGGAGGCTTTTAAAAGTGTGATCTCAAGAATCCAGTATGTCACTGTTAGTGTGAAGGGAAATCCCATACAACCCTTCCCACTTTGACCATTCTGGAGGAGGTTACTAATGCTCCCTTATCTGTGAAACTGTCTCCAACCAAAATTACTTCCCTTCTGGGAAATCTGTCAGACTCCACACCCTCCATCTCTTGCTCATCTGCAGAGCCTAAACCTTCCTGTATCTATAAACATCTTTAGCCATGACAACTGTCCATATCTCTGTTTGTTCCTCCAGTCAATACAACCCACTTTATCTCTATAATCTGCTCGATTCGCCTGAAGTATTTCTGACTGTGTAAACTACTCCATCTGACCAACATTCTTATCCCTGTCAACTGGCCCATCCCTCCCAACCTCCCCATTTCCATGAACTCCTGCAGGCCACAAAGCCCTCCGCATTTCTGTTCTCTCCTATGGCTCTCTGATCCTTCATCCCTGTGAAACCTCTAAACCCCACACCCATCCCAGTCTGCGTCGTCTGCTTCAGATCAGGCCATCGGTGTTTCTATTACCTCTGGTACTCAGAGTAAACCATCCTAATTGTGTCGATTCATTCAGATCCCATCATCTCCAGCCTCCGGAAACCTCTTCCTGCCATTGCAACCCTCCCCTGTTTAGAACACAGAAGAGTACAGCACAGTTTCTCCTGTAACCACATCTTTCTGGTGAGCAAATCTTATTTATCCCTGTGTCACAAGTTATTGCGGGTACTTTGTACATTCCAAATAAAACTGTAATTGACTTTGTCCCAGAATTTCCTGTCACAGCCTAATTCAATGAAGTACAGTTTTAGTTAAACTCTATGCCTTCCTGTTCCTTTCTGTTTGTGTTCAGTCACATCCCCATGCTGTTCTGATGCGTCACATTTTCATTTGGATTTGGAAAGCTCCTTTCACCTGAACCCTGTCTCTGCATCCTCTCTATCAGTTCAAAGCCCTGTCCATAAACCCACCAATATGATTGGCCAGGACATTGCTCCCAGCAGGGTTGTTTTTAATTCAGTCGTGGGATATTGCTGTCTCCGACTGGCCAGCATTCCATGCCCACCCCTGAGCTGCCCTTGAGCTGAGTAGCTTGCTGGATCATTTCAGGGGGCAGTTGAGAGGCAACCCCCTTGCTCTGGGTCTGGATTCATACGTAGGCCAGACCGGCAGCCCATAAAAGATTTCCTTACTTAATGGATATTAAGCAGTCAGATGGGTATTCCTGCTACTGGCATTAAATTCGGGATGAACAGTCAACTGAGAGTAACACTAGGCCATTGCCTGGCCCACTGATTGCTCCCTCATCCCTGAGTTCTGCTTCTAGTGCACCTTCTTCCTGACCGTGGTTTCTCCTGATACCTTCCTGCACTCTGGTGATATCACTCAGGATCTCTCCATGTGAGATCTGTCGCTGTGAGGGATTAATTGATGCGGGTAACTGCACCATTTGCAGCAGCTCCAGATCCTGAGCCAACAGAATTCTCCATTCCAGTGAGACGGGCAGGACAGGCCAGGAATGGAGACTGGGATTTTCCAGATCTCTGTGGGACTCAGTTCCATTATCCACGTGTAACCCTCACTCCATCAGTCTAATTACCCATTATGTTCATTTCTCTGTCTCCTGTAGGTACTCAGGATGCTCCTGACTCGGCAGAATTCCTAATTCCTGTTTCGTTCATCACCTCATTGAAGACAGTCGGTCAGCCAGAGAGATGGAGAAAGAGGTCTGGAGCCTTCAGTAAATCCCGCAGATCAGTAAGATCGCTCACAGTGAACAGAGCAGAGTGTATTTAAGGGATCGAACTTTGATCCAGAAGACATGACATAGATACAGTATTGAAGAACGAACACAGTGCACGATGGTCCCAGGCTCAAACCCCACCCTCATGTTAATTTTCATCTCTGTTGTACTGAGCATTCCTTGTAAATACAGTAAGTTGACAGTTATCAATCCAGGCTTGTGCTGTCTTAGTGAGGATTAGTACAACAAAGGGGAAAGCACGCCTCCCTCAAGGAGATGGTATTGAAACCTGGGATCTTTCTGTTCCATATTCCCTCCTCACACTGTATCTTGTGATGTGATAGAGTCAGACCGCAAGGAAACATGTTTTTCGGTCCAACTTGTTTGTGCCAATGTCTTGAATGCTTGTAATTCCCAAAAAAATTTCCTATTTCTGTAACCTCCACCCCTCCCATATTTCCGCTGTATATTTGAAACCTACTCCAATACTGACGACTCTCTGTGTGTAAATTGCTCCAGCCTGGATAACATGCCCAATCTCAATAATTCCATCCTGCAGCCAGTACAATAATTCCCATTTCTGTAGTTTTGTACAATACTTACAGTGCACCCATCTCTGTAAAATCCTCCAGCCTGGACCAAATTATCCACCTGTGCACCTTCCTCAAGCCCCAAGAAAACATGAAAACACTGAAACCTTCTGCAGGTCCGATCGCACTTCTGCCTCCTGGCCTATATCACCACACGACCACATAACCTTCTCCCATCCCTTCCGAGTTCCTTACCTGTATAAACACCTCCAGACCTTTTTCAAACCACAACAGCACTCCACATCTCTGTTTGCTCGTCCACATCTCTGTCTGCTCGTCCACATCTCTGTTTGCTCGTCCACATCTCTGTCTGCTCGTCCACATCTCTGTTTGCTCGTCCACACCCTACACTCCTCCCAGCACCCCAAAAACTCTCTCTTTGTGTAATTCTGCAATTTGGGGCAGCACGGTGGCTCAGTGGTGAGCAATGGTGCCTCACAGCGTCAGCGACCCAGGTTCGATTCCAGCGTTTGGTGACTGTCTGTGTGGAGTTTGCACATTCTCCCCGTGTCTGCGTGGGTTTCCTCCGGGTGCTCTGGTTTCCTTCCACAGTCCAAAGATATGCAGGTCAGGTGAATTGGCCATTCTAAATTGCCCATAGTGTTAGGTGCATTGTCGGAGAGAAGTGGGTCTGGGTGGGTTACCCTTTGGAGGGTCGGTTGGGCCGAAGTACCCGTTACCATGCTGTAGGGAACCTAATCTAAATTCTCTCTCTGCATTCCATATTACTGTCCCTAAATATATCCCTCTATCCATAAACAGGCCAAACCCTTCAAACCTCCGAGTCTCTGTGAACTCCCACAGCTCCAGCATCCCTCCTTAATTGGGTAACCTTTTCCAGTCCTGGAACACTCTGAAAATGTGAGCATCCTATAATCCTCCCTATCTGCGTAATCCTCTCAGGTCCATGCAACACCCCCGATCTGTGGAAACAACTCCAATGCTTGTGACTCTCCCGATCAGTTTCTACAAGACTTTCTATCTATGTGACATTTTCCCGTCACTATCACCAGACCTGTTAATGTAAGCTCCTCCAGATTCCCCATCAATCTAATCGTCTCCATAACCTTCTCCAGCTCTTAGACCCCGATCTGTGTAAACGTTACACTCCACTACAACCATCCCTAAAGCAGAAACCCCCTCCAGTGTGTGCAATGGTGTGTTAGTGTCTCCAGGCTCTTTTGCTGTTCCTGTCTCTGGAAGCTCTGACAGATTGTCCAGCTTTCCGGTCCATATAATTTCCATAACCTCTGCATCCGACATCAACAAATGTCTTCATTAACTACAGCCTTCTATATCTCTGTTCCTTCCTCAATTCTATACAATTGCATAACCTCCGTAAATAACACCATTCCATAAAATATTTCCGTCTTTGTAAACCGCCCCAATCCTACACTGAGAATCCTCACTGTCCTTTTGATCACCTGTAGTCCCTTCAGATCTCCCTGTAACTTCACTGACTCCATTGAATACAGCTCATCTCATGTTATAACTCCTCTAACTCATATGTTACTCCCCATCTCTGTGATATTCTCCAGTTGCTTCAATTATGATTCTTTAACTCCAGCGTTTCAAATACCCCTGATCGATGTAAGGTTATTTTTCCCCTGCTGCATGTTTAATACGTGTATCAGCCTCCAACTCCTCAATGCATCCTTTCGCTGTAACCTTCTCAAATACTACAGCTTGTAATATTACAGTCTTTGTAATATCTTCCAGTATCTGCAACGCTGTTGAATATTGTAACCTCCTCCAGAACAGCACTCCACATCTCTGTGTAACTGATGGGAATGCTGCAAACCTGCATTCACATTCCCCACTAACTCTTTTAACGCCTGCAGCCCTACAACCCTTAGTATCTCTTGCTCGTCCAATCCCTACACTTCTCCCTGGCAGTGTGAACTGATCCAGCCGCTTCAACCTTTCCTATCTCACTCTCTTCTGCAGCTCCAATTATTGTCCGTGTTCATGTAATTCTCAGCACCAACAATCCTCCACTAACTCCTGCAGCTCCAGCTACTACCCCAATCTCCGGTCCCTCCAATCCTCCCTTTCTCCATAAACTCCTGCAGCTCCATTTTCTCCCCTATCTGTGTAATATCCAGTCCCGACAACCCTCCCTTCCTGAGCCCCTGCACCAGCTGTTGGAACTGTTGTTATCTGTATCCCCTCCAGAAGGCGCTACAACACTCCTCACGTCTGTAACTGCCTACAGACAATGCAGCTCACCCTTTTATATCTGACACCCTACCCGACTTATACCTCTTATAGTTCCTCACAATGTCTCACCTCCTCCAGTCCCATCAGTGCTAGAGATCGGTAAAATCTCGTTATTCTTGTTTAAACTTCTGATTACCTAAAACCTCTCCATTTTTAACCCCTTCAATTTCTGTTACTCTCCATATAACTATAATCAATGACAGCACAGATTCCCTTCCTTAAATCTCTATAATTACAATGGTTGTATTTGTTAAATTGGCACTTTTTTTCCTCCTTATCCATCTCAGGACTTCCAATCCCTACAAACACACTATTTGGAATGCTCCCATTCTCTGCACCTCCTCATGTCCTGAGGCACCTTGAACACCACCAGTGCTCCAAAAGTTCATCGTCCCCCCAGTTACTGCAAGTCTTCTAACTGTGTAACATCCAACAGTCTCCACTACCATACAACACTTGCTGGCTGTTAATTTGCAACTCTTACTGTGTCTTCCAATAACCTGCTTTAGACACTACAGGTCTACCAAGCTCCCCAGGTAACCTGTTCCATCCAATATAGATCGCCCAATCACTGTAACACCCTCTGCTCTGTCTCATCCTCCTATTTTCCACTGTCTTCCAGGCACAACAGCGATCCTGCAAGAGAGTAGTGCGGAACGGTTTGTTATAAATCTCAGCTGAGGGTTGATGCCTACCATTACCTGGGAGTCACAAAGTGAGAGAACCTGAGAGCGAACAGAACAGTACGGGAAAATATAAATCACTGAGGGTCGAGGCCGACTGAGACTTGGAGTCGGGGAAACAGCAGAGCAGAAGGCTCGGAATCAGCACCGAGTCATAGAGGGAGTGACCATGTGAGGGAGCAACGTGGAGTAGGGGCTTGAGGCTCACTCACACCTAGGAGGTGGAAGCACCAAATTTGGGAGGATATAAATCAGCACTGAGGATCGAGGCCTAGTCGTACCTGGGAGTCACAGAGATGGTGACCCTGTGAGGGAGCAGAGTGTAGTGGGAGCAGGAGGAATACACGTCCCTGGGAGTCACAGAGACAGTGACCCTGTGAGGGGGCAGAGTGGGCTGGGAGCTGGAGAATTACACGTACCTGGGAATCACAGAGACGGTGACCCTGTGAGGGAGCAGAATAGAGTGGGAGCTGGAGGATTACACGTCCATTAGAGTCACAGAAATAACCTTCTCCTGCTGGGACCTGCCTGCACTGAGTTTGAAAGAAGTTCAAGATCCATCACAGAAAAGACTATAAGTTCATTGGCTGATTAATAAACAATTTTTAGTGACTGTCAGTTAATTGCTGTAAGTCAGAAAATTTATATTTTAACTTCTGAAGTAAGGATTGAAATCAGAAATAAGAGGGAGAAGTGAAATTCTGAGCCAATATAATAAATTAACCTCAGTAAGCCACAGTTGAATAAGGGACTTAACCATATTATGATGTCCCTGATGTTAACTTCATTCTAAGTAATTCATTAAGTTACTCTAGACATGTTGCATTTTAGGACGTGGCAAGACATATTTGTCAGATCGAAAATGCATTCTGTTACATTGGGAAGTCATAGCCCCTGCTCGTGTCCTAGATGGACACTGGGACTTGGAGCTCAAACAGTGACTGGAGACTCTATGGGCCATCTGTGATGCTGAGAGTTAGTTCGATAGTGCACAGGCAGGGCAGACCACCCTGCAGACATGACGGCCTGGAAGAAGGAAGGGTCTGGGGGACTAGGCAATCGGAGAGAACAGTCAGGGAATTCAAGAATATCCTGATGTTTCCCTCCCAATTTAGTTCCCCAGTTTGGAAGCTGATGAAGGTACTGGCTGCTCAGGGGAGGGCAGTCAGAGCCATGTCTGTGGCCCCACAAGCAGCCTGACTGTACAGGAGGGAAGGGAGAAGGAAGGAGAAGCAATAGACACAAGGGAGTCAGGAAAGTGAAGAAGGTGTCAGCGTGTCTGTAATTCTAGGATAGTTTGGTTAAGAATGTCACCGTGTCTGCAGGGCATTCGTCTGGGGGACATTGAGCAGTCAAACGTCATGCCCATGTTGGTAGGAATGACCAGGGTACGAAGGGTGAAGTGGTCTGGGAGTCAGAATTTAGGGAGCTAGGTGGATGGTTAGCAAGCGTGACCTCAAATGTAGCAATCCCTGGAATACTCCCAGTGCTGTGTCCTAGTGAGAACAGGATTCTGAGTTTTAGGTAGATGAGTGTGACAGGAACGATGGTGCAGCAGGAAGGGCTTCAGATTACTGGGACATTGGGACTGGTTCTGGGGAAGGCAGCAACTGTGCAAGCTGGATGGGCTAACATGACAGAATTTCTTACGGGGCGTGTGGGAGGTATTAAAAATAGCTTGGCGTGTAATTAGGATCCAAACGGAATAGTAGAGGAGACTACCAGGATTCTCAAAATAATGGCAGATAAAGTAGGTACTAATTTACAACAACAAGTTTAACAGTGAAAGATGGAGTAAGAAAGAAAGCCTTAATCTGAGGTACTCTGCACGGACATAAATACTTGGAGTGTGGGGAGTTCCAGATGCAGATTGGTGTGTGGTAATCTGATGTACCGATCACCGAGAGCTGGCTCAGGGAATGGCACGACTGGGTATTAAATATTGCTGAGGATAAAGGATTCCAAAATGATCGAAGTAAAGGGAAAGGATGAAGGTAGAAGCATTGGCTGAGATTAGCGTTCGTTAAGGTGTCCAAGAGAAAGAGGATCCGCCAAGGACAGAATAAATTTGGCTGGAGCTACAGAACAAAAAGTATGCAATTAAACTGTGAGGTACAGTCTGTCGGCCAATAGCCAAAGAAATGATGTAGAGAATAAAAATGCAGGATCATTTGAGATCGATGATAATACTACAGATAAGTTATACTGAGAAACTTAATTTATCCAGATATTGACTGGGTTACTGTTGGTGCAGGGTCATGAGGGGCGAGTGTCCCTGGATTACGTGGAGGAGAGATCACTTCAGGAGTATGTGTCCAGCCCAAGAGAGCATGTACTGTTGGACATGGTCCTTGGGAAAGAGGTGGGGCAAGTGGATCCAGTGTCAGTAGACGAGCGTTTTGGGGTGCAGCGATCATTTTATTGTAAAGTTCAGGATAATGGTAGAGAATGATGTGCAATAATTGAGAATGAGAAACATTAGCTGACTGAGAGCAGCCTTCAATGGGGCAAGATTGAAGCTGGGAACGTTTCAACAAGACCAGTGAAATGGTAGCTTTAAATAGTGTGAACCAGGTCATATGGAGCTGGGATTATGGAGATGGGGCTGCAGTGTGACCACGACTGAGAACAGAATAATCAAAGGTTTTTCCCATTTATACAGGAAGGATTACCAGGCCAACACAGTGAAGTAGCATTGTGTATTAAGGACGGGATCAGTGTTATTTTGATGTTAATCAATTCACACACTGCTCCCCCTGCCCTCACCCCTCATCTCTGTGTCCTACAAGATATTGATCAAATTAGATATTAATAACCTTTGAAAGCTTCAGAAAATAGCAGTATAGAGGAGATTACACTGTCCACTGTCTGCATTGGACAAGATGTAACATTGTTTTTTTTTAAAGCCCTAGTTCTGCCTTCCCGGATGCTGTAGGACTTCGGGCACAGAACCTGGCACCTTTTTAAAATTGTTTGAGGGCTTCTGTCTCTACTCTGCTTCCATGTGTGACTCCCAGATCCCGACAATACTCTGGGTAAAATAACAGCTTTCCTCACCACTTCACTAATATTTCAACGAATTACATTAAACATTCACCACTGGTAACTGAGCTGTCCAATAGGAACAAGATGTCCTCTCTCTTTCTACCCAGGGTCCTGATAATATGTGCACCCCAATTAAATCTCCTGTCAGCATCCTCCGTTCTAATCTTTCCCCATAACTGCACTTCCACTGTCACAGGGTGGAGAATCTCCTCTGTACCATCTCCAGTCCAATTCCATCCTTCCATGTAGTGGGGTGACTAGAACTGCACACAGTCCCCAAGCTGTGCTTGAGCTTATTATTTACATAGTTCCTGCATAAGCTTCCTGCTCTGAAGAGTATTTTGTCTGAGAAAGGAAATAGCGCCACTTGCTACAATAACAAGTTTATTGATGTTTTCAGCTACCTTCATTTGTCTGCCCACACTGACCATACTCTCATTTTATTGTACATTCCTCTCTATTGGTGATGTCCCCAAATGCCTTGTCTTGCACTTCTCTGGGTTGTTTGCTGCATTCACCTGGACCCCATAGTTTCTGTTTTTAAACAATCTGCCATGGGATCTCTCGTCAAATACAAGGAAGTCACATGCAGTTAGAAATTACTGCCTCAAACCGACATAGTCAGATTAATTACACCCGACGTTCCTTGAACAAATCCAGACCAACTGTCCTGGAGTCCCTGGGACTTCCTCAGTGACCGTTTATCCACTGTCTCAGAATTCGAGCCTCGACCTATCCAGTCAGTCCCTTGCTCCACATTAAACAAAGCTTCAGTGTTCGGCATTCTCCAGTCATCTGGCACTATCCCTGCATCGAGTGAGGATTGGATAATGTGGGTAACTATAAGGCCGGGGATTTCCCCCAGCTCCTTTTAACAGTCTGGAACATTGTATTACCCCTTTATCAGGATTTGAATCTCCTGTATAATTCTCTGCGCCAATTTTGTCGCTCCCAATATTTCACACTGCATACCCATTTTGATTCAGACAGACAGAGGCCTACACCATCTTATGATTTGGTCGAGTCTCATTTTAGTCGAGTTTCATGGAGGGTTTCTCTCCACAAGGTAAAGTGTATTTTCTCATGACACCATCCCCAATCTGCCTCATTAACTACCCTCCCTGCCCATGTGGTTGTCTTCTCATCTGATTCTAACACGATGCCTGCATATCCCAGAATGAAGCGGCCTCCCTGTTACAAGGGCCATCTTTAAAAATTCATTACACTCTAGGATTGCGACTCCGAAACTACCCTGGGCATGGCAGAGGGGGTACATCTGGGGCTTCACTTTGTGGACAAGCCCCTGAGGTTCTGGTGGATGGCATGGTGCAGGAGAGGGGCATTATCTTCCTCCAGGACTGGCAGGGGAGGTCATGAAACCAGACTATGCCAGCTTGGTCCGAGGATGACCCCTGGGTCAGTGAGGTGCCAGCCTTCTGGGTGAATGCCCAGCAGTGTAGAAAGGAGGTCAGTGACCTTCTCCCCTCCACCAGGGTAAGTGCCACCATCTGCACTTCGTGAGCTCACTCTCACTCTCTCTGTTACTGCACCCACCTCCCACCAAGGCTCATGTTCTCCCACCCTCACCCCTGTAACTGCATGTGAACTTACCCACCCTCACTGAATGCAGAACCTTCTCTCAGTCTCTCCAGCCTCATCTCTGCCCCTCTACCCAACTCTGCCTGGTGTCTGTGCTGCCCACTCACTCACTCAGGACACCTTGCCACCTTTCCCCCAGCTGTGCCAGCTCTAACAACTGCACCAACCGTTTCCATCTGCCTTAATACCTCTTGCTAATTTTCACATCCCATAAGGACCAATCCCACAATAGGAGAGAAGGAGTCAAGAGAGGCGTGGATCTCCCCAACATTCAGCTCCTCACCCCCTCACAGGAGAAAGATCCTAACACTAAAAACCACAAGAGGCTCCCTGACCGTGTCCAAACTCCGGACTGGGATCTGAGAGTCCACTTGTCTCACTACTGGGCACCGTGACGATGATATCAAGCTTCTTGGGTTTGTATCTGTGCTAAACACCAAGACAATATAGCAGGCGGTTGAGCCTGGTAGCTCTGGCTGAGGATAAAAACTCCTGAGGGCAGGGTAAGGCAAGGCAATAATTCTGTGAACATGCAAGTCATATCAAAGTGAGTGTGTACAAACATGGAGTGCGCTGCCAAGAGGGACAGTCCATGATCTGGGTGTGTGTCCCTGAGCACAGTGTCCTTGCAGCAACATTGAGTGTGTACAAACACGGAATGAACAGCCCAGAGGGACAGGCCATGAGCTGGGTGTGTGTCCCTGAGCACAGAGTCCTTGCAGCAGCATTGAGTGTGTACAAACACGGAGTGAACAGCCCAGAGGGACAGGCCATGAGCTGGGTGTGTGTCCCTGAGCACAGTGTCCTTGCAGCAGCATTGCAACGAGAGTTGTCAGTGCACCCTGAGCTGCAGCATTGAAGCACAGAAGTGTATTGTAGTGGGTTGGAGATGTGCTGGGATTGCATGGTGAGGCTGGCATGTGACAGATGCCAGCATTGGTGGGTGTGGATTACATGCAGCTTCTGTCAGTGCAGTGTTCCCCAAGACGTTGATGTCCAAGATAGGAGGCCGCAGGATCGAGGGGCGAGATGGAGTCACCAGTAACCAGCTCTGACTTTCATGTCAAATTCTCCATATTGAGGTTCCCCGCAATGGGACGGAGGGTATGAAGCTGAAAATTGATGAAGAGCGACCTCCATGAATGTGGTTGTTGATCATCAGGAATCATTCATTCAGCATCTCGCCACTGCTGCGCTCAAATCTTGTCTTACAAAACATACCCTTCAGCCCAGCAAGTCCACACTGACACATGATGCCCTTTGAAAGTTAAAACAAAAGTTTATGCTTCTACACATTCTATGTCATTCTGTTCGCTGCTGTTTCGTCTCTGTGCCAAGATCCCTCTTTAACCTTGCTATATTAGCTTTTCCCCTCTATCAGTGTATTCCAGGCACTTTCACATTCTGTCTGGAAAAGCAAAAATAAACTTAGCTATCATACTTTCTCCCTTTTACCTAAAACCTATGGTCCCTAGTAATTGATATTTCTACTCTGAGAAAAAGCCTCCAACTGTCTTCTATCTATGCCTCTGACAGTTTTTTTTAAATATCTATCAGGTAGCCCCATAGTCAATGAAGCCCAGTTGCAAACAAGCCATGTGTGTTCAATTTCTCCTTCTGGCTAATACCCTCCAAACCAGACAACACTCTGGTAAACCTTTTCCATACCCTCTCCAACACTTCCACATCGTGTGGCAATCAGTACTGTATACAATATTCCAAATGTTCCCGAACTAAGTTTCTCTACAGCTGCAATATGGCCTGCTAATTTTCATACTGCATGCTCGGATGCCTCTCTGCAAGTTTGCCGTCCGTCTTCTTGATCATCCTATCCACCCGTATTACAAGTTTCAGGGAACCGTGGATCTGTACACCTTTATCCCTTCGGGTGTTGATGCAATCAGTAGTTTTTCCATCTACTGTATACTTCTCTCCTGCATTAGACCTTCTAAAATGCATCACGTCACAATTGTCCAGATAAAGTTACATCTGTGTTTTCTTTGTCCTGCTGTATTTTCTGGCAATCATCCTCATAATCTGCAAGTCCGCTAATCTATTTACAGACCTCCAGTCACAAAAACACTGTTCCACCACTATTATGTCTTCTATGACCAAGCAGTTCTCTATCCATCTTGCTAACTGACGGCGGAGCCCATTTCACTTCACCTTCCGTACGGCCCTGCCATAAGGAACCATATCAAAGGTCCTTGCTAAGGTCCTTGCTAAGGTCCAGACGGCCAGCATCCAGCCCCGTGCCCTCATCAATCAATTTTGTCACTTCCTCAAAATAATCAATCAAATTTGTGAACATTATCTTCCCCACACAACTGTGTTGCCTGTCGCTGGTAAGTCTATACTAGAGTACTGTTGGAGCTGCACTCATTCAGACAATTGATTATTCCATCATAACTATGACTTGAACCTTGGAGGTTAGATTAGATTCCCTACAGTGTGGAAACATGCCGTTTGGCCCAACCAGTCCACACCAACCCTCCGAAGTGTAACCTACCCAGACCCATTTTCCTCTGACTAAAGCACCTAACACTATGGGCAATTTAGTATGGCCAATCCACTGTTGGACTGTGGGAGGAAATCGGAGCACCCGGAGGAAACGCACACAGACAAAGGGGGGGGGGGGAATGTGCAAACTCCATACAGACTGTCACATGAGGCTGGCGCTGTGAGGCAGCAGTGCTAACCACTGAGCCACAGTGCCGCCGTTGACGGTTATTGTAAAGTGGGAGGTATGTTGGACCGTGATGGTTTACTGTACAGTGGGAGGAATGTCGGGGTGTGATGGTTACTGTACAGTGGGAGGTATGTCTGGGTGTGATGGTTACTGTACAGTGGGAGGTATGTTGGGCCGTGATGGTTACTGTACAGTGGGAGGTATGTCGGTGTGTGATGGGTACTGTACAGTGGCAGGTATGTTGGGCCGTGATGGTTACTGTACAGTGAGAGGTATGTTGGGCCGTGATGGTTACTGTACAGTGGGAGGTATGTTGGGGTGTGATGGTTACTGTACATTGGGAAGTATGTTGGGCCGTGATGGTTACTGTACAGTGGGAGGTATGTCGGGGTGTGATGGGTACTGTACAGTGGCAGGTATGTTGGGCCGTGATGGTTACTGTACAGTGGGAGGTATGTTGGGCCGTGATGGTTACTGTACAGTGGGAGGTATGTTGGGGTGTGATGGTTACTGTACAGTGGGAGGAATGTCGGGCTGTGATGGTTACTGTACAGTGGGAGGTATGTCGGGGTGTGATGGTTACTGTACAGTGGGAGGTATGTCGGGGTGTGATGGTTACTGTACAGTGGGAGGTATGTTGGGCCGTGATGGTTACTGTACAGTGGGAGGTATGTCTGGGTGTGATGGTTACTGTACAGTGGGAGGTATGTTGGGCCGTGATGGTTACTGTACAGTGGGAGGAATGTCGGGGTGTGATGGTTACTGTACAGTGGGAGGTATGGCTGGGTGTGATGGTTACTGTACAGTGGGAGGTATGTTGGGCCGTGATGGTTACTGTACAGTGGGAGGTATTTCGGGGTGTGATGGGTACTGTACAGTGGGAGGTATGTTGGGCCGTGATGGTTACTGTACAGTGGGAGGTATGTTAGGCCGTGATGATTACTGTACAGTGGGAGGTATGTTGGGCCGTGATGGTTACTGTACAGTGGGAGGTATGCTGGGGTGTGATGGTTACTGTACAGTGGGAGGAATGTCGGGCTGTGATGGTTACTGTACAGTGGGAGGTATGTCGGGGTGTGATGGTTACTGTACAGTGGGAGGTATGTCGGGGTGTGATGGTTACTGTACAGTGGGAGGTATGTCGGGCCGTGATGGTTACTGTACAGTGGGAGGTATGTCTGGGTGTGATGGTTACTGTACAGTGGGAGGTATGTTGGGCCGTGATGGTTACTGTACAGTGGGAGGAATGTCGGGGTGTGATGGTTACTGTACAGTGGGAGGTATGGCTGGGTGTGATGGTTACTGTATAGTGGGAGGTATGTTGGGCCGTGATGGTTACTGTACAGTGGGAGGTATTTCGGGGTGTGATGGGTACTGTACAGTGGCAGGTATGTTGGGCCGTGATGGTTACTGTACAGTGGGAGGTATGTTAGGCCGTGATGGTTACTGTACAGTGGGAGGTATGTTGGGGTGTGATGGTTACTGTACAGTGGGAGGAATGTCGGGCTGTGATGGTTACTGTACAGTGGGAGGTATGTCGGGGTGTGATGGTTACTGTACAGTGGGAGGTATGTCGGGGTGTGATGGTTACTGTACAGTGGGAGGTATGTCTGGGTGTGATGGTTACTGTACAGTGGGAGGTATGTTGGGCCGTGATGGTTACTGTACAGTGGGAGGTATGTTGGGCTGTGATGGTTACTGTACAGTGGGAGGTATGTTGGGCCGTGATGGTTACTGTACAGTGGGAGGTATGTTGGACCGTGATGGTTACTGTACAATGGGAGTTATGTCGTGGTGTGATGGTTACTGTACAGTGGGAGGTTTGTCAGGCCGTGATGGTTACTCGAAATTGAGAGTTATGTTGGGCCGTGATGGTTACTGTACAGTGGGGGGTATGTCAGGCCGTGTTGGTTACTCGAAATTGGGAGGTATGTCTGAACGTGATGGTTACTGTTCAGTGGGAGGTATGTCGGGGTGTGATGGTTACTGTACAGTGGGCGATATGTTGTGCCGTGATGGTTAATGTACAGTGGGGGTTATGTTGTGCTGTGAGGTTGCAGGCTGTGTCTGTTGTACAGAGTATGATGCTGCTCCTGACTGTGGCCCACTGCACCTCATGGATGCATCATCATTAGTTTTTCAATCTGATAAAGCCCAGGGGGCTACATATCATGGTGAGGGGAGTCTGTAATTAGTGAAGGTAGCACCTGTTCCCCATAAGGACTGTGCAGTGACCATTTCTACCGATATATGAAACGGAGAGGTCTATCTGCAGTAGGCAGATCGGTGACAATGTGGTCAATTATATGTTTCCCTTTTTTTGATTCCCCCATAACCTGCCGCAGAGCAGTCCAGCAGCCACAGGATGCACGATGCTGGGCACGATACAGACTATATACCAAGGAGCTGTCCCCCTCTGCCTGGCTTGTCCCGTCAGTTTGACATACCCTAACAGAGAGGGTGGTGATGTTGCCTGCTATTAGTCCTATTCACAGACTCCTTCTCTACAGATAATATCTGACTGTTGCTTGATTAGTCTGTGGGATATATAAAACAGGTCACTTTTACATTTTGTATAATGAAGAGTTAATATCACTTTGTTTCTTACATATTTTAAAATAAACCAAACATCGTTTTTTTAGTTGAAAACCATTGAAGTGAACAATAATTGAAATACCAGAGCGCACACCTAACTATTACACAATTCAGTGACTATAGTAAACAGCTGATTGATGTTCAGATGAATGAACACACCATCTTTCAGGCAGCAAAGCTGTTGAAAATGACTTTGAGGAAAAGCCTGAATTCAGACACAGTGTTACTGGCCCTCACCATGACCTCCAAAACACTGGCCATCTCCAGAATCTGTCCAGTGAGTTTCCAAACTGGAGCTGGGCAGTTACCGATATAATCCCTCACAATAGACTAGTTAGAGACATACCTGAACAACGGAGAGATGTGCGTGGGGAAAACTAATCAATGGACTAGCACATGGCGCTGATCCAGATGCAGTTCAACATTTGTAACAATGACCTGTAAATAGCCATGTCCTGCAAGTATATCTCTTGTGGTATGGCACCTAAACTCTGTAATTCTGCACCTTGGACCTAATCCTGAATGAAGGTGTTATAAAGGTGATGGGCTCCTTCAGCACATGGCATCATACATTGAATCCCTCATAAACCATATCCAGTGTATGTTAGCCCCAACAATGTCAGTATCCAAACAGAATTGTGCAGCTCCATTGATGGCCAGCATCATCCCAGCCCAATGATCTTGTGTGTGAATTGAGTTGGAAATCTCTGTGTAAATGTTTGCAGCATTGTTCTAACCGTTAACAGCAAAGTGCCTTTACTGAAGTTTCGATAGCTTTTCATAATACCAACTTTTAGATTGTCCAATAAGCACAAAAGTCCTTGTACTTAATAATAATTTGGTCTTGGGTGTGGGAATGAGATTTATCATTTCAGTGCTCCTTACTGTGAGTTGTGCACGGTTTTCATCATAATGTTGTTGTAAAAGTGAACGGAATAAATGGGTGGATTTTAGATTAGGTTACCTTTCCTCACTGTAATGTAATCTAATCTAAAATCCACCCATTTATTCCGTTCACTTTTATAACAACATTATGTGAAAACAGTGCACAACTCACAGTAAGGAGCATTGAAATGATAAATCTTATTCCCACACCCAAGACCAAATTATTATTAAGTACAAGGACTTTGAAAATATACAATTATTTTCTCTTGTATTAATATTTTGAACTAATAGTCGACTCTCTTGCTCCCCAGATGCTGCCTGAACGGCTGTGCTTTTTCAGAACCACACTTTTTGACTCTGATCTCCAGTATCTGCAGTCCTCACTTTCCCCCTGCTAATATTCACTCATAATCATCTTCGTGGCAACAATATCACTGTGTGATTAAACATGTTAGTCAGATATGAGTATATTTTCAATTGCCTCTGTCTTTTCCGGAGCTCAGTAATGTGGGATGTGACTGTCAGTGTCTGTGTGATGCTCGGTATGCAGGCCATGCCTCTGAGAGACTATCCGATTGTTTCAAACAGCATATTCCTTCAGGTGTTTCCAACAAATAGGTTACTGCCTGGACCCAACCAACCAGAGCTCACAAAACCCAAAGTACAGTGTCCAGAATTGGGCAGGTCTGGACAATATTTTTCATGCTAATTTATTCATGGAATATGATACGGCCAGTATTTATTGCCTATCCCTTGTTGCCCTTGAAAAGGTGGGCGTGAGCTGTCATATTGACCCGCTGCAGCCCATGTGCTGTAGGTAGACTTACAACACCATAAGGGGTGAATTTGATACAGTGATACTGAAAGAACGGCAATATGCTTCCCAATCAGCTCGGTGAATGGCTTGGATTGGAACGCGCACATGGTGGTCCCATGTATCTGCTTCCCTTGTCCTTCGTGATGGTCGGGGGTTCAGAGGTATGTTGTAAGGAGCCTTGGCAAATTTCGACTGAGCACCGTTTAGATGGCAGATGTTGCTGCTACTCAGTGTCAGTGGATGAGGGGTGAAGCTGCACTCACACAATGGATGTATTCAATCACACACACATTCAACATGAGTCTTTTTGATGGGAGACAGGCTTTCCGAAATTTTGAGGTGAGTCAATCCTATAGGATTTCTTGCCCCTGACATATTCTTGTCGCCAATGAATTAATATGTGTCAAAGTGTGGGGCTGGAAAAGCACAACAGGTCAGGCAGCACCTGAGGTACAGGAGAGTCGACGTTTTAGCATAAGCCCTTCACAGGACTGGGTAATGAAATTATATGGTCTGTCCAGTTCTGGTTAACGGTAATCCCCGGGATATTGCTAGGTGGGTGTTCAGTGATGGTGGTGGCATTGAACATTAAATGAGATGGTACACTTTTCTATTGTCAGAGGTAATCGTTGTCTGGCATGTGTATGGTACTTGTCACTGTTAAGCACACACCTGCATAGTTCCAGGACCTGTTGCATTTGGACAAGGACTGCTCCAGTATCTGAGTAAATCACAAATGGTGTTGAACATTGTCCAATCATTGGCAAACATCCCCAGTTGTGACTTGACTTGAGTAGGGGTGGTCATTTATGAAGCAGCTGAAAATTATTGGGCCAAGGGCAGAGAGAACTATTACAGCTCACTGATGCTGTCCCTCTCTCTGAGCTCGGAAGCCTGCTTCCAGTTCCACCTGCTCCAAAGCTGTCTAACAACATAGCTCAACAGAATAATGTTGCAGTATCTTCCCAAAGGAGCTGTGCGAGGACTTGGTTAGCTCAATCAGTTGGACGGCTAGTTTGTAATGCAGATTAATGCCAATAGTGTGGGTTCAGTTCCAGCACTGAATGAGGTGCCTGAAAAGGGCTGTCTTACTCAACCTCTCCCTTGCTTGAGGCATGATGACTATTCAGTTAAACTGCCGCTAGTCGCATCTATCTAACAAGAGAACAACCCTATCATCCTGTTGGTCTATGGTGCCCTGCCTTTCCATTTCTGATCTACAGGTTTACTTGGAAACCCCTCCCCTGGGGACCTGCGGCGGAGCTGAGATGGCTGCTACCCACCAACCCCAGCCACTTTTCTTTGTACCAGGTATAACTTCAGCCAGTGCAGACGATTCGTTTTTGCTCCAGTTTTGCTGTTAATCCAGAATACGACACTTGGTCAAATACAGTTATGATGATGTTAAGTGCAGTCACTGTCACCTCAACTCGTGAATTCAGCTGTGTGTCCTCTTGTTATACATCGATAAACCAAGGCTTCAATGTGCCCAAAGAATGAGAGCCCAAACTGAGCTTCAGCGAGCAGGTTGGTGCTGAGGCAGTGCTGCTTGATCCCACTGTAGATGACATCTTCCATTACTTTATTAATGTTGGGAATTAGAGCAATGGGGCATTCATTTATTGTCTGATGTTTTGTCTGTGTGTGTACAGGACACACCCTGATAGTTCCCACATTGTCAGGTTGGTGCCAGTGCTGTATCCCTGCAGGAAAAGCTTGAATGAAATGTTCTCAGGGCACACAGCCTTTGCATTCCCCATCCCTTCAGCCGTTTGGAGTTACCACACACAGTGAATAGACTTGGCTGATGACTGCCATCTGGAGAAGACTAAAATAGATCATCCCATCGACACTTTGGTCTGAACATTTTTGTGAATGTTTCAGCCTTCGCTTTTCTATTGTTGTACTGGACCCTTTCATCGTTGAGAAGGGTGATATTTGTGGATCCTACTCTTCCAGTGAGTTGGTTGATTGACCACACAATTCACGCTGATTGCATGCATCAGGATTGCAGAAATTAGGTATAATTTGTTGGTTAGATCTGTCTGTCACTGGCTGTTTACGCTACTTGGTGAGTAAGTGGTCCTGTTTGGTAACGTCACTTCATTGTGAGGTATACCTGGTGCCGCTCTTGACCGGTCCTCCTGTGTTCCTCATAAAACAAGGGTTTAACCCCTGACCTGATGGTCAGGGTAAAGTGGGGCATATGCCAGGCAGTGACAGTGAATATTGTGCGGGAGTACAATTCTGCTGCTGTTGGTAATGACCAGAATCACCTCACACAGGCCAGTGCTGTGTTCTAGATCTCTTTGAAATCTTTACCATTTAGCATGATGACAGTATTTCTCACGTGTGCGCTCATGCATGTGTGTACACACACACGCACACACACTATTGACAATGTAACATTGGGACTTTCTCTGTAGAAATATGTTTGCCCTGTCACCATTCCCAATATGGTCCTCGATCAATGTGCCTGCAGCCGGTTGTTTGGTGCGAATGAGGTCAAGCATGTTTCTGCCTGTCAGTCGTTCCCTCCCGATTCGGTGCAGCCCCAGTCCAGCCGCTATGTCCTTTTGGACCCGACCATCTCGATCAGCAATGCTGCTGCTGAGCCCCTCTTGATGGTGGGGTTTGAAATGGCCCACCAAGTATACATTCCCCAGCTCATTCACTCTGTCAGTGCGTTATCCAAGTGTTGTTCAATGTAGTGGGACACTGATCCACCAGCTCAGGCAGTGGAGTCATCAGGAGGTTTCCATTTCAGTGTTTGATCTGACACCATGAGGTTTCGTTATGTCACATTGTTGCTTGAGGAGTCTGTTGAATGCCTTTCCCACATCTCGCCCTAGTCCCCAGACATTGGAAGGAGGGATTTCCAGTGTCTGCACTGCTTTTAATTTTTGTCACTATCAATCGAATGGCCTCTTCTGTACTGTATGACACTCACTCTATGACTCATGTGATTGGACAGTCCAAGGTCTCACTCCTTCAGTTCCTCCAAGTGCCTTGTCTATTCCACAGATTTCTACAATATTTTCTCTATTAAGACATTGCATAATTCCGTTTTTCAAATATCTACGTGTATCTCTGTATCTTTCCCTGTCATCTCCTCCAGCCGCTACATCCATTTGTATCTCAGTAACCCTCCGTATCTCCACAATCTTTATCTCATACTCCAGCCCCACCTCTCACTGTAAATTCCGCCAGCCCCTGCACGCCTCTCTATCTCTCTAATATCTAGCTGCTACACCTCTCCCCATATATTTTGAATGAATTATAAAATATCTCAATAACATGTTCTAGCATGCACAGGCCACGCTATCTCTCGACCACCTCCAGCCTTGCTTTCCTCTCTCTGTAACATCTCCAGCCTTGCTTGCCTCTCTCTGCAACATCGCCAGCCTTGCTTCCCTCTCTCTGTAACATCGCCAGCCTTGCTTTCGCATCTCTGTAACATGTCTAGCCTTGCTTTGCTCTCTCTGTAACATCGCTATCCTTATTTTCTTCTCTCTGTAACATCTCCAGCCTTGCTTTCCTATCACTGTAACATCGCCAGCCTTATTTCCTTCTCTCTATAACGTCTCCAACCTTGCTTTCCTCTCTCTGTAACATCTCCAAACTTGCTTTCCTCTCTATCTGTAACATCTCCAGCCTTGCTTTCCTATCACTGTAACATCTCCAGCCTTGCTTTCCTCTCCCTATAACATCTCCAAACTTGCTTTCCTCTCTCTGTAACATCTCCAGCCTTGCTTTCCTCTCTATCTGTAAAATCTCCAGCCTTGCTTTCCTCTCTATCTGTAACATCTCCAGCCTTGCTTTCCTCTCTATCTGTAAAATCTCCAGCCTTGCTTTCCTCTCTCTCTGTAACATCTCCAGCCTTGCTTTTCTATCTCGGTAACATCTCCTGCCTTGCTTTCCTATCTCTCTTTAACATCTCCAGCCTTGCTTTTCTCTCTCTGTAAAATCTCCAGCCTTGCTTTCCTCTCTCTGTAACATCTCCAGCCTTGCTTTTCTATCTCGGTAACATCTCCTGCCTTGCTTTCCTATCTCTCTTTAACATCTCCAGCCTTGCTTTCCTCTCTCTGTAAAATCTCCAGCCTTGCATTCCTCTCTCTGTAACATCTCCAGCTTTGCTTTCCTCTCTCTGTAACATCTCCAGCCTTGCTTTCCTCTCTCTGTAAAATCTCCAGCCTTGCTTTCCACTCTCTGTAACACCTCCTGCATTGTTTTCCTCTCTTTGAAACATCTCTAACCTTGCTTTCCTCTCTCTGTAACACCTCCTGCCTTGTTTTCCTCTCTTTGTTACATCTCTAGCCTTGCTTTCCTCTCTCTGTAACATCTCCAACATTGTTTTCCTATCTCTCTGTAACATCTCTGGACTTGCTTTCCTCTCTCTGTAACATCTCCAACATTGTTTTCCTATCTCTCTGTAACATCTCTAGCCTTGCTTTCCTCTCTCTGTAACATCTCCAACATTGTTTTCTTATCTCTCTGTAACATCTCTAGCCTTGCTTTCCTCTCTCTGTAACATCTCCAACATTGTTTTCCTATCTCTCTGTAACATCTCTGGACTTGCTTTCCTTTTCTCTGTAATATCTCCAGCCTTACTTTCCTCTCTCCCTGTAACATCTCAAACATTGCTTTCCTCTCTCCCTGTAACATCTCCGGCTTTGCTTTCCTATCTCTGTAACATCTCCAGCCTGGTTTCCTTCACACCTCAGTGAATTGGTCGTTACACATCTCAGTGCATTGGTTATATATTTGCTCCTGCATTTTCATCTTTCTGGGGCTCCATAAAATATCCTCGGCAGTGTGCCTGTCATCGTTTGGAACCTCACCTCGACCCATAATGACTCATTTGAAGACACGTCCAAGATATCGTCCCTCCTTACTGCAGTAACTGTTCTTTAATTAATAATGCAACACCACCTCCTCTTTAACACCCTCTCCTCTCCTGACTATAGTTCCAGTACAACAGAATACTGAGTTGTTAGCCCTGACCTCCCTTAAACACGTCTCTATGATGGCAAAAAATATTCCACCTCCACATGTCGACTCATGCCATTGTCACAACAGTCTGTCTGATAATACTCCCAGCATTAATGTAAGCTGGAATATAACACCTGGAATACTCTGTGTATCGGAGTTCCTCAATCATTCACTATTTGTTATCAGGCTGCCCAAACCATGAACCAAAATTGTAACTCTGGGACTGAATGAATATTTGTTGAATTGTAATTTGTTTTTAAAAAAATGAATGTATTCATCAAGTGCAACTTTCCAGAACAGAGCAGTCAGCCCCACATACAATTAGTATCTGATGGTTAATTCCCCCCCCCCCCAGTGTGCAGAGGGGACAGCCCTCAGTAATGGAGAAAGTGATGACTGCAGTTGATGCAGATCAGAGTCGAACAGTGTGGTATTGGAAAAGCACAGCATGTCAGGCAGCATCCGAGGAGCAGGAGAGTCGATAGTTCTGGCATGAGCTCTTTATCAGGAAGGCATTGGTGCATTCCTTTGTTTTTGATTTTGTGATTTGCAAGACGTTGCGAACCATACTTGCTCAGCAAGGCAGCACTGTATATAGCACTGAAAACGAAAGCAGTCAATCAATTGGTTGGACAGGGTGTAGACAGGTTGAGGGGAAATACAGACTGATTGAATTACAAACATAAGGATGGATAAATCCCCTGGGCCAGAGGAGGTATACACAAGGTTACTCCAGGAGGTGATGGAAGAGATTGGTATGACTTTGGTAATAATATATGCGTCTTCACTGTTCACTGGAGTAGTGCCAGATGTTTGGGGGGTGGCAAATGTTATCCCCTTGTTCAGGGAAGGGAATAGGGATAACCCTGGGAATGATAGAACAGTCAGTCTTACACCAGTGGAGGGCAAAGTATTGGAGACGATTCTGAGAGACAGGATTTACAATTACTTAAAAAAAACATAGTATGGTCAGCATGGCTCTTTGAAGAGCAGGTCATGCCTCACAAACCTTATTGAATTGTTTGAAGATGTGAAAAAACATGTTGATGAAGATAGACCAGTAGATGTGGTGAACACGAATTTTAGAAGGCGTTTGATAAGGTTCCCCTTTGTGGGCTCATTCAGAAGTTAAGGAGGCATGGGGTGCAGGGAAATTTGGCTCTCTGGATACGGGCGTGGCTGGCCCATAGAAGACAGAGGGTGGTAGCAGATGGAAAGTTTTCAGCCTGGAGGTCAGTGAGCAGTGGCGTTCCACATGGATCGGTTCTGGGGCCTGTGCTGTTTGTGATTTTTATAAATGACTTTGATGAGGAAGTGGAATGGTGGGTTAGAAAGTTTGCCGATGACATGAAGGTTGATGGAGTTCTGGATAGTGTGGTGAGTTGTTGTAGTTTGCAACGGGACATTGACAGGATAAAGAGCTGGGCTGATAAGTGGCAGATAGAGTTTAACCGTTAAAAGTGTGAACTGATTTAATTTGGAAAGGTTGCATTTGCATACAGGGTTAAAGGCAGAATTCTTGGCAGTGTGGAGCAACAGGGATCTTGGGGTACATGTCCGTAGTTTCCTCAGTGTTGCCACCGACATTGATAAGGTTGTTAATGAGGTGTATGATGTGTTGGCTTTCATTATGGGGGATTGTGTTTAAGAGCGGCGATGCAGCTTAGTTTGTGTGTGTTGGGGTGGTTACTTTCATAGTTTAGGACTTGGTCTGTGTGTGTGGCTGGTACAGAGAACACCAGACGGAGAATTCACTACAAGAGTATACAGGAAAGCCACACACACAGACCAAGTCCTAAACTATGAAAGTAACCAACACACACAAACGAAGCTGCATCAGGACACTATTCAAAAGGGCCACAACACACTGCAGTACACCAGGACTGCAAAAAGAAGAAGAGGAACACCTATACAAGGTATTCGCTAAAAACGGATACCCGCGCAACTTCATCAGCAGATGCCTAAGAGAAAGACCACGGAACGAGGACATACCACAACCAAAAGGACTAGCCACACTACCATATATCAGGAACATCTCGTTACTGACTGCCAGACTACTGAGACCCCTTGGACTCATAACGGCACACAAACCAACAGCCACGCTCAGACACCAACTCACCAGAACGAAGGACACGATACCCAACATGAGCAAGACGAATGTAGTGTACAAAATACCATGCAAGGACTGCACTAAACACTATATAGGACAAACAGGAAGACAGCTAACAATCCGCATACATGAACATCAACTAGCCACGAAATGACACGACCAGCTATCCTTAGTGGCCACACAGGCAGACAACAAGCAACATGAATTCGACTGGGACAACACTACTATCATAGGGCAAGCCAGACAGAGAACAGCCAGGGAATTCCTAGAGGCATTGCATTCATCCAAAAACTCCATCAACAAACACATCGACCTGGACCAAATATACCAACCACTACAGCGGACAGCTGAAACTGACAACCAGAAACGGCAGGGACAGACCACTATAAACACCGGAGGAAACATCAAAGAAGCGCTTCGCAGGAGGCTCCCAAGCACTGATGATGTCGCCTAGCCAGGGGACGAAACGTTTGCAACAAAAACTTCCAGCTCGGCGAACAGAACCACAACAACGAGCACCCGAGCTACAAATCTTCGCACAAACTTTGAAGTCTATAAATACCTGGATAATTCTCGCTATCCTTCTTAAACCAGGAGACAGCATTAGCAATGCTCCAGTCCTACGGGACCTCACCCATGTACAAGGGTCCTGCAAAGATATTTGTTAAAGCCCCAGTTATTTCCTCGCTCACATCGCTCAGTAACCTGTGGTAGATCTCATCCAGACCTGGGAGCTTGTCTACATTTCTACCTTTCAGAATATCCAACACTTCCGCCCTCTTTATGTCGACTTGACCCAGAGTCAGCAAAGATCTATCCCTAACCTCAACATCCATCATGTCCCTCTCCTTGGTGAATACAGATGCAAAGTATTCGCTAAGAATCTCACCCATTTTCTCTGACTCCATGCATAACTTTCTTCCTTTGTCTTGTGTGGGCCAAATAGTTCTCGAGTTACCCTCTTGTTGCTTATATATGAAACGTAGTCTTTGGGATTTTCCTCAACCCTGTTTGCTAAAGATATCTCATGACCACTTTTAGGCCTCTTAATTCCTCAATACTTACTGTGAAATGTGGTTCGTGTAAAGAAAATAAACATTTGTTCGTGCGAGTGGGAACTCAGACCTTTTCAAACTGTTTTGTGCCAAAAAATATTTGAAATCCATCTCGGTGCAAATAAAAAGCAAGAGAAGAAACATCTTGGGAAGAGGAATTTTCAGCCACTGTCCCCCCAAAGTATTTCTGAGATAGAATATTGTGAGGGCTTGTAACAGGGGCACAATTTTAACTATGGGTGTTTTGAACATGCAAATTGACTCAATTAATCAACTTGACAGTGATATCCTCGAATTAAAATTCATGGAGTGCATGAGATTATTTCTGAGAGCAGGATGGCATGGAACCAACCAGAGAATGGGCTAATTTAGATTTGATATTATGTCACAAGAAAGGATTGGTGGATGAGCTTTGACTTGGAAGGAGTAAACACAACATGCTGGAGTTTCACATTCATATTGAAAGAGTGAAGACTGAGTCATACATGAGAGTTTTAGTGTTAGGCAATGGTAATTATACTAGCCTAAGGAAGGATTTGGCCTGGGTGGACTGGGGGGTGGGTGGAGGTGGGAGAAAAGAATAGTCAAAGGCAGGCAGATGAAGAAATTTGGCAAATAATTAGGGAGATACTGAAGGCCGAACAGGAGTTGCATAACAGGACAAAAAAAAATCATCCATATCTTGATAAGGAAGTCAAGGATAACATGAAGGCTAATCCTAGTGCATGTCATACTGCACACGTTAGTCACGCTATGGAGGATTGGGCAAGTCAGTGGCCTCATGGTGTTATAACTGAATTCTTATGTGATAAGCCCAGATAATGTTCTGGTGACCTGGGTCCAAATCCTGCCACAGCAAGTAGGGGAGCTTGAATTCAAATCTGGAATTAAGAGACTGATAGTGGTTATGAATCGATTGCCAAGAAAAACCCACCTGGTTCACTAATGTCCTTTAGGTAAGGAAACTGCCATCTTTATTATAGATTCACCACTCTCAGGCTGAAGGCCTTTCTGACCGAACGGGCCACCTGAAAGAATAATCTTACAACGGGCAATAATAAATTTACCATGGAGTTACAAAACTGAACAATTATTAAAGCATGCTGTGAAATCGACCCCAGCTTTGACTAAAGTCTCTGTCCTAATCCACATGGTGCAGAATACAGGCAGGCTGCAGATACTCACAGACGGTTTGCAAACAAACTTGAAACTACAAATCCTGTAATACTCACCTGAAGTTGGACCTGAATGGGACAATGGAATGTTGCCCTTGAGCCAACCCATGGTTGAGTCTGATTGATCAGGGTAAATGAACCTGATCATTCCATTGACAGATCCTCCTTACCTTCCAAAAAGGGTGTGAAGACTTGGAAGGATAAGAATCACCACAAATCCCCACACAGTGCAGTAACTGGAGAATAACCAGGGAAAGAGAAGACACCTCCAAGATCATCAGAAGAACAAGAAGACATCAGCAAGTCGAGCCCGGTCAACTTCTCGTGGGGTGGTTTGTGATCATCCAAAGTTAAGTTAAAGCATAAGATAATGTGTAACGTTTATCATTGCGTTATAATACGTTTTATTGTTATATATTAATTGTGATCAATAAACAACTATTGTTTGTAAGAGTTAACTCGGTTCTTTTGCTGAATATAAGATTTCAATCACACTGTGCACCAGAGACAACACCTTCCTAATTGCTGACTCAACCCAAAAGTTTATCTAGAGACAATCCTGAACTGGAACTCGCAACTCTCTTTGTACTTCAGCCTTCTGATTTTTCTCTCCACTTACAAAGTAGTCTATGCCTGTATTATTCCTACTAATGTGCATCATCTCGCACTTTCCCAAGTTGTACTCCATCTGCCACTTCTTTGCCCACTCTCGTAATAGTTATTCAGTTTCTCATCTATTATTTGTTCCACACGACTATCTCTCCAGCGTCATTTTCCAGTGCCCCAATATCCACTTCTGCTTCTCTTTTGCCTTTTATATGTCTAAAGAAACTCTTACAGTTGTCCTTTATATCACTGGATAGCTTCACCTTATATTTAATCTTCTCCGTCCTTATTTCTTATTTTGTTGCCATCTGTTCATCTTTGAAGCTTCCAAATCTTCTGGTTTCGCACTGCTATTTGCTATGTTATCTACTTTCTATTTTCCTTTTACCCTAGCCATGCCTGTCCCAGTCATCCATTGTTGCCTCCATCTCGCTGTGCAATGCATCTTTTACCTCGGGATAAATCTCTGCTGTGACTCCAAACTTGCTCTGAGAAACTCCCGCCATTATTGTTCCACTGTCTTTCCTGCTCGGCTCCTCTCCCAGTCAATTCTATCCAGCTCCTCCCTTGTGTCTTTGAAGGTGTCTTTAGTTAGCTGTAATATTAACTCCGATTCTACGTTCTCCCTCTAAAATTGAAGAGTAGGTTCAATCATAGTAAGATCACTGCCTCCGAAGGTTCCTTCACCTTAAGCTTCCTTATCAAGTCTGCCTCACTGCACAGCTCTAAATCCAATATTGCCTGTTCCTTTTTTTGCCTGCACCATATGCTGTTCCAAAAAGCCATCTTGTAGACATTCCACAAATTCCTTTCCTTGCAAACCACGACCACTGATTTTCCCAGTCCACCTGCATATTGAAATCTCCCCAGTCACTGTAACTTTGCCTTTTCTACATATCGTTCCTATCTCCTCGTCTATCATGCGCCCCAGCTTCTGACTATGATTTGTCGACCTGTACATAACTCCAACTACGGGTTTTCACCTTTATGGTTCCTCAATTCTACCCAGACACATTCCGCACCATCTGACTCTATTTTAAGTAATGGAACTGGGTGATGCGACTGCAAAACACTTTAGCATTGTCTCAAATTTATAGTTTAGACATGAAGTAACAATATTTCATTGTCAATTACTTTGCAATATGGCCACAGTGTATTTCTTTGGCCAAATATTCTGTCTTTATTACGGAAGAATACAAACTTCAGCGAGGGTTTCCTCCTGGTGCTCCGGTTTCCTCCCACAGTCCAAAACTGTGCAGGTTAGGTGAATTGGCCATGCTAAATTGCCCGTAGTGTTAGGAGAAGGGGTAAATGTAGGGGAATGGGTCTGGGTGAGTTGCGCTTCGGCGGGTCGGTGTGGACGTTTTGGGCCGAAGGGCCTGTCTTCACACTGTAACTGATCTAAAAAAAAACTTGAAACTGTTCGAGAAGGAAGATATGAAGAGGACATGAGTCTATAAGGAGATTAAGGTGGGTCAAGTGAACAGGCAAGTATTGGTGTATGGAACATAGTAGGACAAATGTGTCTGTGCTAAAAGATATTGGCGGGATGAATGGAAACGTAATGTCTTATTTCAGTGGAGAGAAAGGCTTTAGGCACAGAGGAACCAGGCACTTGGCTTACAAAATAAAAAATGTACGTGTACATCAAGGTTTTCGGGAGGTAAGAAAAATGTTGAAACTTTCTGAAACAGAATACATTTAAAAGTTGGGACGATTTTGTACAGATTTACAATGTAGTGGTGTAACCACATCGAGAGAGCGATGGCCACAATGATATGAAATGCAATCCAGAGAAGATTCACTCAGCTGACTCCTGGGAGGAGCGTTCATTTCAGGAGGAAATCTTGAAATGACTGGCTCTGGACCTGCTGGGGTTTAGGCAAACAACATGTGGTCTTGCTTAACCTCAAAATATTCCAAGTAGTCTTTCAAGTTGAATTCTAAAACAATATTTCAGCTTGTGTGAGAGATTTCCATGAGTGGATGGAGAGTAAAACAGAAAAATGTCTCTGTTAAGAAGATGGTGATTTGGTGTCATCCTCTCAGAGTGTTGTGTCTTTGTACAATTCTCTTCCCAGATAGCGATGGAGGATAAGGCATTGAATATTCCTCAGGCAGAGACAGGCAGATTCTTGACTAAGAATGATGCACGAAAATTGTAAGGGCAAATGAGGAATGTGAGATTGAGGTCACAATCAGATCATCCACGACCTTATCACATGATGGAGTTGTTTTGATGCCTGACTCCTGATGCCAGGTTTTACATTTCTGTTGTCTTTAGATACTGAAAATAAAATAACACAGTTCTCACAATTTCAAAGACAGCGACAAATCTTCAGATCAACAAAATGCCCTTGTTGTTTAATAATTATTAGAAAATCGGATTGTCATTTTAGTTCATTTGGGATATTAATGGAGCCAGACCAGCATTAATTGCACTTGGGAAGTTCCAGTCCAGTTGATGTTGGTCCATCCAAGTGGGTGTTGGGAGGGAGTGCCAGCAGTGCATCTCATGCGCCGGTTTACCTGGGAGTAAATATTACTGGTGAGGAACAACTCGCAGGATAACAGACTCTTTGTCAATACGAATATGTGGGAAGGAATTTATTAGTCTTCAGAGAAATAACAACCTTACATGAGAAGTCTATATAATAATGAAGCGAAGTCTGTTTCTATGTTATTGGTGAACTTAAAATAATGGTGTCAAACAGCTGGAATAATGTTGATGCTGTGTTGGACGATTCTTACACTGAGCATGTGAATTATCCGGGATGATTTCAGAGATGGCTGGGCTGTCCTAGGTTGAGTAAGTGCTGATACTCCATGGGATGATGCTTGTTTGTAATCTCACCACATACTGAGCACAGTTCGTTGGAACATACCAAGTCCAATTGGTCGCTGCTTCACAATATATCAGACTTTTCCTGGCTGCCACCACATGGAATCATGTAATAAAGACAAAGCCCGTCGAGTCTGCACCACCCAGTGCTGATACAAGTGTTTTATAATGTTTGTGAGGTTACCTTCCTGAACCACCCTCCCAGGAAATGCATTTTTGACACATATCATGCCCTGGGTTCGAAACAGATTTCACAAATCCTCTGTTAGTATATTCTCTTTGACTTCAAACATATTTCCCATTGTTTTTGACGCTTTGACTAAGGGGAATAGTTGTTGTCTGTTCAGTCGTCCCATACCTCTCATGCTATAATACACCTCTGTCAGGTTCACCCCTCACCTTTCTCTGCTCCAAAAGCAAATCTAACCTATCTTCATGGTTTGTGTTCTCCCTTGTCTTGTTACATCTTCCAAAGTGCAGCATCTCACATATTTCAGTGTTACCTTTTATCAGTTATTGATCTGACCATACGAAAATCTGTTTGTACCCTCCTGTAACCAACACGTTCCTGCTCACTGTGACCCACCTGGATAATCATTGTGTCATCTACAACATTGTTTATCACCCTCTAACATCCCCCCCCCCCAACTACATATACCACATTCTTATCATCACAATTTATGAATTTCAGAAACAAACCTTGATTTTCTTCTTGTTCTACCGATGTGGTTGCAGAATTGGGAATTCCAGTCTGTGGTTTTTCCTATTTTGGTGAATTTACACCGTGAATCAGTTGTGGTCTTTTGTGAGGGAGCCACAAACAGTATTTTGGACATGGAGCTGAATTCTGCTTTGAAACCCCGCCCCTCTGCATGTATTATTCATAATGCTTGGACATAATTAATCTTGGACTAGCGTTTGGCACCTTGCCCTGCAGCATTTTCATTTTACGTGGGCCTGCAGCTTATTCTTTATAACATTCGCTGCAATAGTCAGAGCTGAAAGAACTTTTCCATCTGCAGGATGGACACAGGCTCATTCATTATTTTTGTTTCAAAGAGCTAGAGCAATGATGATAAAGATTGAATTAAATTCTGGATTATAAACACACTATAGAATATCAATTCATATTCTCATGTTTACACTGAATTGGATGCAAATTAAATGAACAAACATCCACCGTTATGAATATTGTTTGGAAAGTGATGTCATGTTGAAATAATGCATTAAGGAAGACTATGCATCAACTTTCTTTTGAATATTGCGAGGACATTGTTCAAGCAAACAGTGCTCTTGTCTTTTGCTCCTTATTCTTTCATCTAATCTTCCCGTGTAATTTGAGGTGAGATCAGAGTGACTTCCCTTTCGATCGAAGCAGGACTTGACTGAAGGACCCTGAGCAAAACTGTGATTAATGGGATTAAGAAAAGATTCTGCACTGGGAATGCGAACAAGAGAAAAATCAGTCTCTGAAAGGTATCTTCCAAGTTGCATGTCATCCTGACTAGGGACTAATTTGCTGATCCTTCACAAGTATTTGTTAAAAATCTTGGAATGCCCCTACAAACAGCTCTTTCTGGATCTGCATCACTTTGGATTGAAGAGGGGAAACAGGGCAACTCTGTGTCACTTATTCCAGAGCCATTGAGGATGACAACTAAACTCTGCCCTTGCTCGTGCCTTCCAATGCCCTGGATGAATATGTCTTGTTAAAATACAAAGATATTTTATGTTTTCATAGATATATGGAAACTCTCAGAAAGATAAGATCTTGCTGGATGAGTACGATGCCAGTGACATCAGGAGCATGATAAGACATTGTTAACAATTGGGATCAGTACTTCAATCAGTTACTTTCAGAGGATTGATCATGTGATATCATGACCACCGAGTTCAACATTTTCATAATGCATTATGACAATGGCAATAAACTATCGGTTTTTGGGGAGCTGTCAGGCACATAGTTTTTCATTTTTCATTCAAAAACCATAACCAAGTACTTGAGCGTCAACAGAAATGGCAGCTTCGCTGTTCGCTTTCAGATCAGACAAATATCCACTGTCCAGAAGATAAATCTAAGTTGAAAGTGCAGGAAAACATTTGCAGGTTTTGAGCATAGAGAAACACAATTAACTTTTTGATTCAAATATGAGTTTTTCAGAAGAGGATCATATCAGACTCAATATGCTGCCTCTGTTTCTACCTCCAGATCCTGACTCATCTGTGGCGTTTTGTCACTGTTTACTGTTCAGAAAATAGAACATAGAACAGTACACCACAGAACAGGCCCTTCAGCCCACGATGTCGTGCCGACCATTGATCCTCATGTGAGATAAACCTCATGTACGAACTCTCAAATTTCTGTGACCATATGCATTTTCAGCAGTCTCTTAAATATCCCCAATGACCTTGCTTCCACAACTTCTGCTGGCATCGCATTCCATGCTCTCACAACTCTCTGCGTAAAGAACCCACCTCTGACATCTGCTCTATACTTTCCGCCAAACAGCTTAAAACTTGACCCCTCGTGTTAACAATTGCTGCCCTGGGAAAAGGTTTCTGGCTATCAACTCTATCTATACCTCTCATTATCTTGTACACTTCAATTAGGTCCCCTCTCTTCCTTCTTTTTTCCAACAAAAAAAGTCCGAGCTCAGTCAACCTCTCTTCATAAGATAAGCCCTCCAATCCAGGAAGCATCCTGGTAAACCTCCTCTGAACCCTCTCCAAAGCATCCACATCTTTCCTATTGTAGGGCGACCAGAACTGGACACAGTATCCCAAGTGCGGTCAAACCAAAGTTTTATAGAGCTGCAACAAGATCTCACGGCTCATAAACTCAATCCCCCTGTTAATGAAAGCCAAAACACCATATGCTTTCTTAACAACCCTGTCCACCTGGGTGGAAATTTTAAGGGATCTATGTACCTGCACACCAAGATCCCTCTGTTCCTGCACACTGTCAAGAATCCTGTACTCAACTTTCAAGTTCGATCTTCCAAGATGCATCACCTCGCATTTATCCAGTTTGAATTCCATCTACCAACTCTCAGCCCATCTCTGCATCCTGGCAATGTCATGCTGCAGCCTTCAACAGTCCTGTATATTGTCAATGAAACCTCCAACCTTTGTGTCCTCTGCAAACTTGCTAACCTATCCTTCAATCTCCTCATCCAAGTTATTAATAAAAATTACAAAGTGTAGAGGCCCAAGAACAGAGCCCTGTGGAACACCATTCATCACTGACCTCCAGGCAGAATATTTTCCTTCCACTACCACTCGCTGTCTTCTGTCGACCAGCCAATTCTGTATCCAGACATCTAAATTTCCCTGTATCCCATTCTTCCTGACCTTTTGAACGAGCCTACCATGGGAAACCTTATCAAATGCCTAACTGAAGTCCATATACACAACATCCACCGCTCGATCCTCATCAACTTGTCTAGTAACATGGTCAAAGAACTCAATAAGATTTGTGAGGCATGACCTGCCCCTCACAAAGCCGTGCTGACTGCCTTTAATCAAGCCATGCTCTTCCAGATGGTCATAAATCCTATCCCTCAGAATCCTTTCTAACACCTTGCAGATGACAGACGTGAGACTGACTGGTCTGTAATTGCCGGGCATTTCACTATTTCCTTTCTTGAAGAAAGGAATTACATTTGCCTCCCTCCAGCCCTCTGGTACGAATCCGGTGGAGAGCGAGGATGCAAAGATCTTCGCAAGCAGCGAAGCAATCACATTCCTCGCTTCCCAAAGCAGCCGAGGACAAATCTGGTCTGGCCCTGGCGACTTGTTAATATTAATGTTTGTCACAATTTTCAACACATCAGCTTCCTCAATCTATCTGTTGCAGCATGATTACCTGCTCCTCAATGGTTTCATTCACTACAAGGTCCTTTTCTTTTGGAAAGACAGAAGCAAAAAACTCATTTAGGGCTTCCCCTACCTCCTCAGACTCTATTCACAAGTTCCCTATGCTATCCCTGATCGGTCCTACTCTTTCTTTGATCATTCTCTTATTCCTCACATATGTGCAAAATGCCTTTAGATTCTCCCTAATCCTTCCTGCCAAGCCTTTTTCCTGCCCCCTCCTGTCTTTCCTCAGACCATTTCTGAGCTCCTTCCTCGCCTGACTGTAGTCCTCTAGAGCTGAGCAAGACCCTTACTTCCTCCACCTTACGTAAGCTGCCTTCTTTCTTTTGATGAGAAGCTCCTCCGCTCTCGACATCCAAGGTTCCTTTATCTTACCCCTTCTTGCCTGTCTCAGAGGAACACATTTGTGCATCACTCGCAACAACTGTTCCTTAAACCGTCTCCACATGTCTATAGTGCCCTTTCCATGGAACAATTGCTCCCAGTCCATGCTTCGCAACGCAGTCTGATAGTATCATAGTTTCCTTTTCCCCAATTAAATATCCTCCCATTGTGCTTGCTTCTCTCCTTCTCCATAGCTATATAGAATGTGAGCCAGTTGTGGTCACTATCACCAAAACGCTCTCCCACCGCAAGATCTGACACCTGCCGCAGCTCATTGCTGAGCACCAAATCCAAAATGTCCTTTCCCTTTGTCGGCCTGTCAGCGTACTGAGTTAGGAAACCCTCCTGAACACACCTTACAAAAACAGCTCCTTCCAAACCATCTGCTGGAAGGAGTTTCCAATCAATATTGGGAAAGCTAGTCACCCATTACAACTACCCTATTCCATTCACACTTTTCCAAAATCTGCCGACCTATGCTTTCTTCAATCTCCCTGCTTCTATTGGGGGGCCAATAGTAAACCCCTAATGAGGTGATTGCTGCCTTACTGATCCTAATTTCCACCCATACTGCCTCAGTAGGCAGACACACCTCGATAATGGTACCTTCTGTAGCTGTGATACACTCTCTAATTAGCAGTGCTACACCCCCTCCTCTTTTTACCCTCTCCCTATTCTTTTTAAATATTCTAAACCCAGGAACATCCAGCAACCATTCCTGCCCCTGAGAAACCCATGTCTCTGTTATGGCTACAACATCATAGCTCTAAGCTCATCACTTTTAATTACATTTTCCCCAGTATTACCGAGAACAGTGCCTCCGTTTTGGGGGAGGGGGCGGGGACGGGGGAATGGTGCCTCAGTGGTTAGCACGGCTGTCTCACAGTACCAGGGCTCCGTTTTGGGGGGAGGTGGAGAGGGACATGATGTCTCAGTGGTTAGCACGGCTGTATCACAGTACCTGGGACCGGTTTGGGGGGGAATGGGAGGGGGTGCATGGTTTCTCAGTGGTTAGTACGGCTGTCTCATAGTACCAGGGACCCGGTTTTGGGGGAGGGGGAGGGATGCTGGTGTCTCAGTGGTTAGCACGGCTGTCTCACAGTACCTGGGACCTGGTTTGTGGAGAGGGGGAGTGGGGCTGGTGTCTCACTGCCTTTGACATCTTCCAAAACCTTTCTCCAAACACCTTAAAATTATGCTCACCTCGTCACAATCATTTCCACCCTGGGAAGAAGTTTCTGGCTATTTACGCTGTCTGTAACTCTCACCATCTTGTTCAGCTCTATCAAGTTACCTCTCATCCTTCTTTACTCCAATGAGAAAAGCCATAGCTCCCTCAACCTTTTTTCATAAGACGAGCCCTCTAGTCCAGGCAGCATTCTGGTAAATCTCCTCTACACCCGTTCTAAAGCCTCCATATCCTTTCTATAATGAGGCGACCAGAACATTTCATTGTGGTCTCACCAGAGCTTTCTAGACCTGCAGCATTATCTCGCGGCTCTTCAACTCAGTCCCCCCTGCTAATGAAAACCAACACACCAAGCATCTTCTTAACAACCCTATCAACTTAAGTGGCAAATGAGAGACCTGAAGACATGGACCCCAAGATTCTTTGTTACTCTACACTGCGATGAATCCTACATTTGACCCAGTAATCTGCATTCGAATTCGACTTCCAAAATGAATCCGTTCACAAAATAGGAAATTGGAACAGAATTAGGCCATTTAGACCCTTGGATCTGCTGTGTGGGTTGGTCACAGCTAAAATGTTTCTCAGACACATTCTCCTGCCTTCACCAACTGACCATTGATTCCCTTATTCATGAAAAACATACTTATCTCTATCTTAAAGAAACCACTGTGTGTGCGGGCGTGTGCATGTGTTTGTGTGTAAGTGTCCATATCTGTATGTATACGTGTTGTGTGTTTAATGTGTCCATGTATGTTTGTGTGAATCTCTGTGAAATGATGGCTCTGTGATTTTGGGGGTAAATCCATTGAAATTGAGATAAACCCTTACTCCCCTCGTCCACCTCTCCGTCTGTCCCTGTTCAGGTTATAGTAATAAAATGCCACCCTCTGCTGGTCTCCACATGCCACTGCACAAGTGTCAGTTTTTTTCTCTCTGATGACATCAAATACTGTGAATCTCTCACATTGTACGGCTGTTTAGTTTTGCAAAATTCTCTGGATGCACAGAACAGTTTTGTCTGACACCTAGTTATATTACCACCACCACTGGGCCCGTTTCAGGACTTTTCAATCCTTTCTCACTTACATCTTGTAGGGATGAATTATAAAATATTTCAATTTAAAGAACGTGTAATAAATTCATGGCATCACCTTACAAATGGTTTGGTCAAAGTTGCTTGGATGCAGTTGCAGTGGAAATACTCTTCAAGGTGTACACTTTGTGTAACGAATAATCTTCAAAGACAAATCACATTCACATTGCAGAGCCAGCACAGATATTACTCAGGAGCATTCACCACTCTGAGTGTCCTCAGTACAATTATGCTCCTCCCTATACCCAAGTGTGTGTGTGTGTGTGCATGTGCAGATGTTGCTGTTAGTTTGGATGGTGCTATGATCTACGTACCTTTCCCCATCTCCTAGACTGAATCCCTTATGGTTTTCTCCCTCCACTGCCATCAGTGCAGTAGAGTGGGAAGGCCAGCAGAGGCGGACATTGCATCACTTTAAACACTACAGAGGCTGGCAGATCCGCTGTGCACACGGATACGCACAGAGACACGCAGATACACAAAGATATGCACATAGAGACTGGTGTGGTCACACAGATACTAAAGCACACAGAGACAAATTCCGATACACTGATGCACGTGCACACACTGATATACAGGCATCAGTACAGATGCACCACAAACACTGACACACAGACGTTTATACAGACATGCAGAATCTGCCAGTATTTATTTTTCGCGTGGTGACTTCCTCAATATTTCACTCGATCGTGTGGTGTGTGCCAATATTTCTGTTGATCCCTAGGGATTCCTCTGCACCCTCACTATAGCTTCTACATCTTTCCTACAACAAGGCGACCAGAACCGAACACAATGTTCCAAGTGTGCTGTTACGACACAACAATGAACCCGTTTGTGAATTAAACCAAACACCCAGAAAAGCTTACCTTGCCTTATAATCTGTTAAAGCACCCATCCTCCTCGAACCAAAATCAAAGTACCTGTGCCACAGCATGGAAAGTTAACGAGTTTTTTTATTCCTTTTTTTTCCAACAGTCTCTTTGGGAATTTAGACTAGTGGGAATGGAGGTTAGGGCAGTTGAATGTTCCTCCTGCAGAATGTGGGAGGTAACGGTCGCCACCAGTGTCATTGCTGACATCTGCTGGAAGTGCACCTGACTCCAGCTCCTTGAAAACTGCGTTAGGGAACAGGAGCTGGAGCTGGATGAACTTCGAATCATTCGGGGGGCAGAGGGGCTTATTGAGAGGAGTTACAGGGAGGTAATCACTCCTAAGGTACAAGAAAAAGGCAAATGGGTTACAGTCAGGGGACGGAAAGGGAACCGGCCTGCAGTGCAAAGATCCCCTGTGGCCATTCACCTCAACAATAAATATAACCTTTTGGATACTATCGGGGGGGGGGACTTACAAGGGTAAAGCAGTGGGTAGACAGCTCTGGCGCAGCGTCTGTCCCTGCTGCGCAGAAGGGAAAGGGAAAAGGAAAGAGGAGCAGAGCAGTAGTGATTGGGGACTCTATAGTTAGGGGGTCAGATAGGAGATTCTGTAGTGACGAGAGAGACTCACGGTTGGTGTGTTGCCTCCCAGGTGCCAGAGTTTGTGATGTCCCTAATCGTGTTTTAGGGATCCTTAAGGGGGAGACGGAGCAGCCCCTAGTCGTGGTCCACATAGGCACCAACGACATAGGTAGGAAGCGAGATGGGGATTTAAGTCAGAAATTCAGGGAGCTAGGATGGAAGCTTAGAGCTAGGATGAACAGAGTTGTTGGCTCTGGTTTCTTGCCCTCGCCACGTGCTAGTGAGTCAAGGAATAAGGAGAGAGAGAAGGTGAACACATCGCTACAGGAATGGTGCAGGGGGGAGGGTTTTGGATTCTTGGATAATTGGGGCTCTTTCTGGGGTAGGTGGGACCTCTCCAAGCAGGATGGGCTTCATCTGAACCAGAGGGGTACCAATATCCTGGGGGTGGGGGTGGAATTCGCTCAGGCTATTGGTGTGGGTTTAAACTAATCCAGCAGGGGGATGGGAACTAAAATTGTAGTTAGTTTAAAGAAAGGGTTGAGAGCAGGGAGGTCCAAAATCAAGTTTCAGAGATGCAAGATGGCACCGGCAAGCAAGAGGTTGGATTGAAGTGTGTCCATTTCAACGCCAGGAGCACGCGGAATAAGGTGGGTGAACCTGCAGCATGGGTTGGTACTTGGGACTTCAATGTTGTGGCCATTTTGGAGACATGGTTAGAGCACGGACAGGAATAGTTGTTGCAGGTTCCAGGATTTAGATGTTTCAGTAAGAACAGAGAAGATGTTAAAAGAGGGGGAGGTATTACATTGTTGGTCAAGGACAGTATTGCAGTTGCAGAAAGGATGTTTGAGGACTCATCAACTGAGGTGGTATGGGCTGAAGTTAGAAAGAGAAAAGGAGAGGTCACCCCGTTGGGAGTTTTCTATAGGCCTCCGAATAGTTCCAGAGATGTAGAGAGAAGGATAGCAAAGATGATTCTCGATAGGAGTGACAGAGATAGGGTAGATGTAATGGGGAACTTCAACTTTTGAAATATTGAACGGGAACACTATAGTACGAGTACTATAGAGGGGTCAGATTTTGTCTAATCTGTGCAGGAGGGCTTACTGACACAGTATATAGACTGGCCAACAAGGGGCGAAGCCACATTCGTTTTGATACTGGGTAATGAGGCTGGTGAGGTGTTAGACTTGGAAGTAGGTGAGCACTTTGGTGATAGCAATCACAATTCTGTTATGTTTACTTTAGTGATAGAAAGGGATAGGTGTATATCACTGGGCAAGAGTTACAGCTGGGGGAAAGGCAATTACGATGCCATTAGGCAAGATTTAGGAAGCATAGGATGGGGAACGAAACTTCAGGGGATGGGCACATTAGAAATGTGGAGCTTATTCAAGGAAAAGCTACTGTTTGTCCTAGATATGTATGTACCTGTCAGGCCGGGAGGAAGCTGTACAGCGCGGGAGCTGTGGTTTACGAATGAAGTGGAATCTCTGGTCAAGAGGAACACGGCAACTTATGTTAGAATGTGATGTGAAGGCTCAGTTAGGGTGCTTGAGGGTTACAAGGTAGCCAGGAAAGACCTAAAGAGAGAGCTTTGGAATGCTTTGTCTGCAACGGTAGTAGATTCGCCAACTTTAAGTACATTTAAGTCGTCATTGGACAAGCATATGGACGTACATGGAATAGTGTAAGTTAGATAGGCTTCAGATTGGTATGACAGTTCGACTCAACATCGAGGGCCGAAGGGCCTGTACTGCGCTGTAGTATTCTATGTTCTATGTTCCCCTACGTCCTCCGACTCCTGGCGCAAGTTCCCTCCACTATCCTGATGAGCCCTATCCTCATTAAAGCAATAATCTTTTTCCTCACAAATGTATAGACATCTTAAGGTTTACATTAATCCTACTCACCAAGTCTTTTTCATGCCCGCTTCTGGCTCTCCTGAGATTATTCTTCACTTCCTTCCTGACTACCTTGTAACTTCCTCTAGAGCCTTGTCCGATCCTTGCCTAGTTAACCCTAAGTCATTTTCTCCTTCCTCTTGAGATATTCTACATCCATTGGAGATATGGAGCTGCAAATGGATTTGAGCTGCACATCCTGTCACTTCGAGCATGGGCTGCAGGTTTCCACACGCTGGGCAGTGATCTAACACAGTGTTACTGAACAATGCACTGGGGCAGTGTACACAGCTCTACATGCTGGGTGGGTAACTGCTCCTGGTTTACAGTTCAATGCACTGGGTTGTTGTACACAGCTCTACATGCTGGTAAGGTAACTGCTCCTGGTTTACAGATCCATGCCCTTGGGACGCGTATACTGCTCTACATGCCGGGAGGGTAAATGCTCCTGGTTTACCTAACAATTCACTGCTGTTCACTGCATAGCTCCCAGTGCTGGAGAGGCAGTTCATGGACTGGTGTGGTCTGCAGAGATTGCTGGGTTGTATTGAGCAGTACACTAGCCTGGTCTGAACACTGCAACATGCTGCACAGATATATCATCTGGATTATGATGTCTGATTCTGTGACGGGGATTTCAGCTGATTTGTCAGCACATTTACTTTATATTCTTATTTTTGTTATTGGACCTAAGAAAGTACTACCCATCCAGTTAATCCCATTTGACTGAGAAGAGCCACGTTTACTGAACTTGTCGATCAAGTAATCATCCAATTATAACATGAATATCTGTCCTTCTGTACCTTAACCTGGCCGTTGGTGCTCATATACCTGGAATCCCGGGGAAATCATTATGAAGCTCAGAAACAATGTGTAAAACGTATGGCGCGTGGTCTTCTGTACGTCCCGGCTGTGGATCCCATTTGGATCCCGAGTGTATTGAGAGCTGGCATTGCGACTCTCAGAAACAATGAAATGGTATGTGTCAGACTGCTGTTCACTTCCCGGTGTGTTCCATGTGGTGCTCCATAGACAGGTGGATGTGTGCTGGTCTGTTGTTCACTTCGTGGTGTGTCTCATGTGGTACTCCATGGACAGGAGTGTATGTGTTTGACTGTTGCTCACTTCCCAGTGTGTACCATGTACTGCTCCATGGGCAGGGTGTGTCTGTGTGTGTGTTTGGCTGCTGATCACTTCCCGGTGTGCCTCATGTGCTGATCCATGGACAGGGAGGTGTGTGTGTGCTGGGCTATTGATCACTTCCTGGTGTGCCCCATGTGGTGATCCATGGACAGGGGTGTGTGTGTCCTGGGCTATTGATCACTTCCCGGTGTGACCCATGTGGTGATCCATGGACAGGGAGGTGTGTGCTGGACGATTGTTCACTTCCCGGTGTGCCCCATGTGGTGATCCATGGACAGGGGTGTGTGTGTCCTGGGCTATTGTTCACTTCCCGGTGTGCCCCATGTGGTGATTCTTGGACAGGGGTTCCGGCAGCTTTGAACCTTGGACTGTGCGTGTCCACTGAACACCTGCGCTTGTCCCTCTCAGATGATTGTGTGGTCAGTAACACGAGGAAACTTCTCGAGTATAATTGTAAAAGAACAGCCATCTAACTTGTAGCTGAGGGGCTTCTGACTGACTCGTGTTATTGAAACGTTAGTGGATGGTTTGCTAGCGGTTGTGCTCAGACATTCAGGGAGACCTGAGGATTTGGTGACCCAACTCTAGTTGAACCATAGGGAGTGTAGTTACAACACCTGCATCTGTAAGATGAATAAGAAATGGAGCAAAGGCTGCACAGAGAGGAATATCTGAAACCACGGAGTGAGTGTCCTTGGGGAAAGGGGCCTGCTGTATCCACACCGGGTTTTCCAGCAACAGCTTCCCAAGTTACATTTAACTCAGGAGTAGAGAGTGAGAGGACACTGATTGAACAAGGAGCTGGTCACAGAGTGGTGTCACCTCCTTCAACACGATCTGCAGCTTCAGACCAGGGGGAGGACGGTGCTGCCAATGGCTGTTAGGGTCACTGTTTCATTCAGCTTCTATGATCCAGAACTTTCCAGGCAGGAGTGGGTGACAGATCCATCATCTCCCAGTATGCCGACGTCAACATCACCATTTGGAGACGGAGGATATATATATATATGGCAGTTGAGAGCAGTGGGGTCCCTGGGAACATCAGGAAGATGGAGAAACACTTCCCGTGTCTGATCGGGTCAGAATGAACCCTCCAGTACACACTGCATCACTAAGTCCTGTAGCATTTTCCGTTTCAGTAACATACTACCTACCATTCTTCCTAAAGAAAATGACAGACTATATATTATCTTTAATTCCATTTGCTAAACTTTTATCCATTGACTTCATCTGTCCATATCCAATTACAGACTCTCCACCTTCCCTTGATAATTTAGTTTCCTGTTTATCTTAGTTTAATCGGCATACATAGTTAGAGTATATTTGTTCCACTCCTCCTGATCATTGATCAGATTGGAAAGAGCTGTGGACCCTGCACTGGTCACTGTGTGACTCCACTGGTGACGTTCTGTCAAACTGACTAAGGTTGATTTTTCCGGAGTGCCTGCTTCCTGTCTGATAACCAGTCCTCCCCCATTTATGTGTAACACATTCGAAGCGCTGAATAAGAACGAGGAGCATCAGTTCGGCAATCCAGCCCCTCAGGCCTGTTCCGACATTGAATATAGTCATAGTTGATGTCACTGCGGCCTCAGTTCCATGTTCCTGTCCGCTCTCTATATTCCTTCACTTACTCAATATCCCAGCACCTACTGCACTCTGGGGCAGTGAATTACACTGATTCCCAACCCTGTGACAGAAGTATGTTCTCCTCACCCCTGTTTCATTTCTCCCCCACCTCATCCTAAAACTGTGGTTTTAGGATCGTTCGAGATTGTCCCACTTGAGGAAATATCAACTTCACATCTACATTGTAAATCATCTTTAACATCGTCCAGACCTCCGACATCTCCTCTCATTTTTCTATACTCCAGGCAGTGTTGGTCTGAACTGCTCAATATCTCTTCAGAGGACAATCTCCTCATCTCTGGAGTAAATCGAGTAAACCACTTCTGAACTGCCTCCATGGCAAATATATCCCTCCTACAGTGAGGACACCAAGACTGTACACAGTACTCAGTTGCGATCTCACCCCTCCCACCCTTTATAATCCATTGTTTAAGAAATAAATGCCAAAGTTGCACTTGCCTTTCTCATTATCTGCTGTACCAACATCAGAGTATTCTGCAGTATGGACGCAGGCAGCCAGATCCCTCCGCACCCAATCATTCTGAAGTCTCTCTCCATTTGGATAATAATTTGCCTTTCTGCTACACTGATCCAAACGGATACACTCATACTTTTCGTTGTTCAGTTTTTTCTTTCAAATGTTGCCCCAACCTATCCATATACATTTTCTAACTTCTTGCATCTTCATTGCAATTTCTCACCTGAGTTAGTATCATCTGTTAATTTGGTTACAACATGTTCTATCCTCTCAACTACTTAAGACTATAGATTGTAAATAGTTGGGGCCTGGGGACCAAGACATGTGGTTTCCTAAAAGTTGAATTTGGCCAACAGAAAATTACCCATATTTTCCATCTCACTGCATTTTGTTGCTTCACTAAGCCTGTACCAAGTTGATAAATTACTTTTAATCGTAAACGATCTTATTTTGCAGATTAATCATTTGTGCAGAGCTATTCAATGCCTTCTGGAAGTCCAAATATTTCATCTCTCGGATCCCCATGATCCCCATTATCGAAATCATGTTGATTCTGATGGTTGTGGTTTAACTTTTTCAAATTTCTTGTCATTAATTCCTGACTAATCAATTTTTAAAAATATTTCTTATATTTGAACAGTTTTGTCTCTACTATATATTCCATAGTGAAGGTGATAATTCTAAATTCTTAACTCTCTATAAAATCCTTGTTCACTCAATCCTATATAATTGGCACATGGCGTGATATGACCTGCTCTGATTGCTCTGTAAGAGGTTGGAGTCACTGAATGGACTTATTCTCTTCCTTGGCACAAAATTGGTGGGCTGATGTCTTTCTGGTGTTCCACATCACCAATTCGATGGTCTGCCTGACTTCCTCCTGTTGATGCGTAAGAGCCGGTGAGGGCTTATGCAATCTTCCTGTTGCTGTGTAACAGTTTGAGGGGCTGAAAAAAACCTTCTCATATTCCTCCATCACAGGCTGGAGATACTGAACGGTCTTTCCTGCATCCCTGATATAGGACTGAGGGAGTGATTGGCCTTCATGTGTTCCCATACACAAGACACGTGAGGTAAACTTCTTCCTCCTTTCCAATAAGAAATCTTATAGTTTGCATCTTTCTCCAATTCCCGTGCAACAGGCTCGATGGGACTGAATGTCCTCCTGGTATCCTAGTGCACCAATCCCCAGTCCCTGTGTGATCTATTCCAGTTCCTATGTTACAAACTTGAGGAGGCTGAATAGACTGATCCTATTGCTGCATAACAGGGTACTGGTGCTGCATGGCCTATTCTGGGCCCAGTGTTATCGACTCGAGGAGCTGACTGGCCTCTTCCCGTAACTGTAAATCAGGCTCCAAGGGTTGAATAGCCTCTTCCTGTTCTGGTGTAACAGGGTAAATGTCCTTTGAGACACTACCTCCTAATAAATGTCAGAAGCCGCTGACCAACTCTGAAGCACTCTCGTCTCCATATCTGAATTTCAGAGACTAACCATTAATATAGACTTTTTCTGTATAAAGTCCTGAAGCTGAAAGTAACAAAAGAGGTTCCTCACAGATATCTCATATTCCTGGCTCAGCTGCTCAAAATTCATCATGACCGCTACCTCCCCACCCCCGTCAAACAATTCTCCCAATAATGACAAGGGTATAGATCAAGAATTGGTCCTTAATATTAGTGATAATAATGAAATGGAGAATAGTGACCAGGGGGTAGATATGATAGTAGAGGAAAGAGGAACAGATGAGAGGAGTCATCAGGATAATAATAATACTACAGAAAAATTAGGTTATAATGGTAGGTCACTAACAGAATTAATTAAAATAGTTGAAGATGATATGGGTAGGAATAAAGGTACTATTAAGGACTACGACAATATCATGGTTATGATAATTGATAGATTAGAAAAGAATAGTGAAGATGATAAGTCTAAAAAGTGAACTATGTTAAACGAGTATGTTTTAAGCAAAGGGATAGTGGAAAGTGAAGAAATAGGAAGGAAAATAAAGTGAAAAGAAGACATAGTAGAAAGAAGGGCAAATTTAAAGAAATGCAGGTTTTTTACAAAACTAAGAGGCAATACCTAGCGAGAACCCTAATGGGGGCCCCAGTCAAGTGCGAATGCCCCCTTCGTAAGGAAGAGTTAGAGGATTATTATAAAGAGAGATTATCTAACCCTAATGATAAAAATAACTTGAAAGGTTTTGCTAAATATAAAAGTCAAGGTGAGGGATCAGTAGGTGGAATTCTGACCGGTCCTGTAACGGTGGAGGACTTGAATCAAGCTGAAAAGGCGATGGACATGCAAACCGCTGCAGGACCAGATCGGATAACACTGAACGTGATAATGAAGATATTCAATAAAGACAATACGGTACTTCCTAGATTATATACTATTTGGATAAAAACAGGCAAAATTCCAGATCAAATGAAGATAAGTAGGTATTGATTCCGAAAGTGAGTGAGGAAGAAAGATTGAGAGATATTAATAATTTGAGGCCAGTTATGCTTAGGTTATTCACAAAAATTATAGCGAATAGATTAAGTAAAGTGATAAAATTTAAACAAAAGACAGAAAAGGTTTATGGCTGGTGTAGCAGGACGTGAGGAAACATTAAAATCCTGGATAATATTATTAATGGCGCTAAAAAGAATAAAAGAGATTTAGCGGTGGTTTTTGTGGATCTAGCAAAAGCCTTCGATACAGTGGGCCATAAACTAATTATAACTGCCCTTAAAAGACTCCAGCTCCCTCTAATACTTATTAAATTTGTTACAAATTTATATGATATTAATGTAATTCAAGTGGAAAGTTTTAATTGTAAAACTGGAAAAAATAAAATTTTAAGAGATGTCAAGCTAGGGTTTCTGGATGGTGTCCATCCGTTAAAAGTATGAGAATTAAAAGACATAATAGGATATTACAGGAATTAGTCAAGTTTGTTAGGATGAATGGGTGGATAATTTATATAGAATCATGAATCAAAGATGATATTGGAAAACTTTGGATTGTCACCAATTCTTTTCAATATAATGATGGACCACTTGATAAGTACCATCGAAGAAAGGAAGAAAGGAATATTTTTAGGATTAGAGAGAGATAGTTTTCACTGCTCAACATTAGCGTTCACAGATGATGTAGCTCTAATTAGTCAACCTATGATGGTATGGTTTATAACCTAAAACTTGTCGAAAAATTTGGTAACAATACGGGAATGGAAGTTAATAAAAATAAAACGAAAGGATTCTACTTTACTTCTAAGAATAAGACATTCATATATAACGATAAAGCAAATTGGAAGCTAAATGAAGGGAATATACAGTTCATATACCCGAGAAACACAGATAAATACCTCGGAGCTAAGATAGACTCATGGATTGGCGTAAGCCAATCAGACTGGGAAAGCCAATTAAACATATGGATAGGAAATTTTTAAAAATCGCCTTTAAAACCTGTGCAAAAATTAGAACTTTTAAAAACGTATTTTATTCTTAGGTTGTATTATTATTTAGTTTTATCAGAAGTTTCAATTAATTATCTTAATAAACTAGACAACATAATTAAAAGCGCAGTTAAAGAAATTTTACACCTCCCGCAATCAATCACGGATAGAGTGTTATATGCTAAGTCCTGTAATGGTGGCCTTGCGTTAAACAGATTGTCAACCTCCATCCCAATCTCGATTTTGAGGAAGTATGGAACGCTACATAAATCCGAGGACAAAATTTTGCATGCCTCGTTTTGGTTCGAGGGTGATAGTGTGGCTGTGAAAATGTATAAATTTTGTAAATTAGAAGTGCTGGAAAATATCTGGAACCCGAATATAAATCGGCAATTGGGTGAAGACGGAATTATCGAGGAAGATAGTGAGGATGAGATGGAAGAATTTAGAAGTACAAATTATGCAAATTGGAGATCCATTGAATTACAGAGGTGGATAGCCCTCCCCTGTCAAGGAGCAGGTGTCCATTATTATAAAAAACGATAACATGTCTAACAATTGGTTGACGAAATTGCAATTTATGAAGACGTCCAAAGTTATTAATTCGATTTTGTTAAGAACAAACTTATTTCCAACACGGGCGTCGTTGTCATATGGAAGGCAGTTCAACATCAAGAATTGCTGGAGGTATAATGATACTTCGGAGACGTTTGCACATATTTCTGGATGGTGTCCATACGTTAAAAGTATGAGAATTAAAAGACATAATAGGATATTAGAGGAATTCGTCAAGTCTGTTAGGAAGAATGGGTGGATAATTTATATAGAACCACGAATCAAAGATGATATTGGAAAACTTTGGATTCCGGATTTAATTTTTAAAAAGGAACATCAGATTGACATGGTCGACGTTACTATTAGAACGGACCTACGATTAACTCGCTTGAGTCGGCTTAGGATGAAAAGCAAAGCAAATATAAACATCTAGAAAAGGAGATAATGGACCTCACCAGAGGAGGAAATATATCTTTTTATGGTTTTGTGATAGGTTCCCGAGGGAAGTGGTTCGAGAAGAACACGAATTAATGAAAGACCTCGGTATCATGAAATTTAAATCTTTCGCTCAGAATATCACAAACCTTGTTTTATCCTTGACTCTCGATTTTTCTATACTCTTAATATTCTCTATTGACAAAATGTAATAACTTTTTAATGTTAACTTTTAAATGTTAAATATTTTAATAATGTTAATTAGCAATTTAAATAGGTTTGATTTAAATTAGTATTTTAAATTTTACACATTTTAATAATAAAATTAAAGCATTTTAAGTGACATAGTAAGGGTGATGAATAATAGCGGTGATAAATAATTCAAGTACACGCTACACCCAACAGGTGATGAGTGGTAACATAGCCTAATGGTTGAAAAACCCAGCTCATCCCTCGCTTCTCTGAAATTCTGATTCATGTTGTTTTATAACGTCTCCTGAGGATCATCTAGCTGTGGTTTCACTAGATAGGGGTATTCATTCGTCGACGAGTGACGTTAAAATCTTGAAAAGGACATGATCCATCGCGTATGGTGAGTGCACAAAAGTATGGAAAATCGACTGTGGAAGCTGCAATTTGTCCAGGTTAATAGGAAGCCATCTTTGACGTCAAATGCAAGATCAAAGCCAACTGTTAAGCTTCTGTAGCGCCTGCCTGGGCAGCGTCAAAGCGAGCATTGGCATGGGGTATCATAAACAAGGAAGGACATTCATTTGAGCCAGAGCTAACCCAAACAGGATATTGGAAAATTCTGTCCTATCTTCTCTAGCAACTGCACGAATTTAGCTTTATATAATTGATCGAAGGCTTGGGTGATAAAAATACCTAAACCTCCTTGCGACCATCTGGACGGGAATCAGATTCCAACCCAAGGTCGGGTACTCTAATAAGACCCCCAACAGGGATGGCCTCTGATTTCATAAAATTGAGAAAGAGCCAAATAAAGTGATCATTCGTTTTTTCCGGGACACAGATACCATTGGGTTAGTTAGAAAGAGAGGAACGCTATCTGCTTAAAGGGTGATCTTATGCCTTCCTGATCCTACCTCCATGGCAGTGATATTGGCGTTCCTCCAGATGGCTGCTGCCAACGGCTCAATCATTAATGCAAATGGTAACGGTGAAAGGGGGCAACTTTGTTGGCTGCCGCTGTCAATGCTAAAATTAGTGAAATTCACTAATTACCATTAGTGAAATCCGCTGCTTTCGGGTCACTATATAACAGCTGGCAAAGACCCCTCCAAGACCAAACCATTCAAGGTCATAAAAGACGCACATCTACTCCATCCAGTCAAATGTTTTATCTGCATCCAGGGAGAATCCCGAGTCTAGAATCAAAACTTGCTGGCACACTGAAACCAAATTTCGCACTCTTCTAATATTATCAGAGGACCTATGGCCCCTAATAAAAAAAAGGTCCTCTTCCATAATTACGGGCAAGATTGTTTCCAACTTCAAAGCCGGCATTTTCGATAAAATGTTAAAGTCCATATGTAACATTGATATAGGCATATACAAAGTGCAATCCTCTGAGACATTCCCTCTCTTGAGAATAAGAGAAATATTTCTTTCTCTGAGAGAGGGTTGGGAGGCAGTCCTGACTGTATGAATAATTGTACATATCCAACATTGGCCCAGCCAGCCTGTCTATGAACTCCTTCTAAATCTCTCTCCGACAATCTATCTGGGACGGGGGCTTTACCACTCTGGCATTGGATCACTGTCCCGTGTATCTTTCGGATTATCAGAGGGACATTCTAAAGAGACGCCTGCTCGGAAATTACACCTGGAAGGGGTCCAAGGTCTTAAAAAAGGACTCAATCGTCTCCAATCAGTTCTCCCAGCCCACTGACTGGAACATCCCAGAGTAGAACTTCCTGAATGCTGCATTTATCTTTTTGGGATCTCAGGCGATAATAGCAGCAATCTTCTTTCTGGCCAAGATCGCCTAATATCTATCTGGTTATCACCATACTTTAATAACTTCTGTTTCGCAAAGGAAATCTGTCTCTTTGCTGTCTGGGCGAGAGCAGCATTCAGAGCAGTCCAGAGGGCTGTAATCTGCTGCAATTAAGTTGCAGACAGTCTGCCAAAATATGGTATCTCAGCTGTCTTCAGCCAAGCTTCAAGCACACGCTGCTGCTCTCCTTTCTGCCACTTCTGAGTCGCCGAGTAAGAAATAATCAAACCCCTGTACAGGCCTTGGCAGTCTCCCAGAGCACCATCGGATTACTGGCCGTACACAAGTGAATGTTCCAAAAAAATTAAATTCCCCGAAGAAAATGCTCAATGAATTTGCTATCCTTCAGGAGGAAATGATTCACGTGCCAGTGCCGTGAGCCTGTCCCATCGCCACCATCCTTGACCACTATGTATACTGCCACATGATCAGAAATGGCTATGTTCCCAATTCGACAGGACAACACTGAATTTAAAAAGACCAATGGGGCAAACAACATGTCAATCCTAGTATAGCATTTATGTGGGTTAGAAAAAAAGGTGAAGTCCCTATCTTCAGGGTGAAGACATCTCACACTTCCACCAACCCAGCTACCTGTTCAGGTCCACCAGCTGCCTGGGTAGTGAGGAAATACCAGCGAGACCCGTCGACATCCTATCCACATCGGGGTCCATACGTCAGTTCAAGTCTCCGCTTAATTGTATGACGTGCCCCAAGGATCATCAACCTGGAGAGCGGATCTATTTGAAATTTGAGGGGGTGTGCTGGGGGCAATATTATTTAAGTCCAGTATTCCTCTCCATGTATTAAAGATTTAAGGATCAGAGACCACACACATTCATTCTTAATTTGGTCAAACAACTGAAGTGGAAGGTCCTTTTGAATGAGTATAGCTGCTCCTCAACTTGTTGTATTAAAGGATGAAAAAACACCCGGCTGAACATTCCCTGCTGTAACGTTAAATGCTCCTTATCGGTTAGATGTGTTTCTTGCAGCAAGGCTACAGCAACCCTTTCCTTTTAAATGCTTGGACGTATATTTTTTCTCTTAATCAGTGAATGGCTCCCTTTAACATTCCAGGTGCACCATTTAAACAAGCGGTTAGCCATAACCATCCGAAGCAGCCCATGACCCACTGGGAGAAGAACCTCATTTATAGCGCACCGAGTGAAAGATGTAAACAGTCCGTATAAACTTGAAAGTATAACTACAAAAACAATCAAATCAAAAATTCTAACAACTACTTCTACCATGAACCAACATGGAACACAAATAAGCAGAGACTATCCCCCTTGCTCACAGGGGACGCTCATACTACCACTAATCACCCATGGCTCCTATATGCTGAAGCCACTCCCAACCTGGACAAAACAAAGTTAAATAACGGTACACGGGTCTCACGACAAGAAAATTAAAAGTGGACATTCAACCCCATCCCATCCATACCTTCACCCGAGATAGCCCTGGTGAAACAAAATGTAACCACCCCACCTCCCACAACCCCCTTTCCCATTCCGTCCTAAGAGATAAACGAAAAGCAAATGATAGAAAAAAACAAAGGATAATGGGGGGGGGGGGGGGGGGGGGGGCGGTGTGCGTGGGGGGGAGGAAGAAACAAGGAGAGAGAAAAAGAAAACATGGGACCTCAACATACTTTAAAAAAAACCCAAAAAGAGGTAAACCAGGCAAACCCCAGAGAAAACAAAGGGAACACAATTGTCCATATTATTTGAACCAGCCAGTCTATTTTAATGTGTACAAGAATTCCTTTGCGTTTTCTGGTGAGTCAAAATTAAGCACAGACCCTCCATGGCTGAAAGGTAATATTGCTGGCTATCTTACCAAGGAGAGAATATTCACTTCCCTCACGTTCCTTTTTGCCTTATCAAAGGCTTGCCGCTTGCGGATCACAGACGTAGACAAGTCTTGGAAAAACATAATTCATGATACTTTCTAGATCAGAACCTATAGATCCTTCGCAGAGCTCTAGAAGCTACCAGCACCAGTTTTTCTCTATCGTGCTGGAGATGCACAAGGACTGGGCAGGGGCGCTGGTCCAAACCAGGCCTGCACACTGCGATTCGGCGGGTACCCTCGAGCCGCACCCAGTCTGTCCTGATATGCAGCTTCAAACAGTGTGAGCCATTGTTCCAAGAAGCTGACGAGCTGGCTTTCTTGTTCTCGTTCCAGCAGCCAAACCAAGCAGATGTTCTTCTGACGGCTTCGATTTTCGACGATCCTCGACCTACTCCACTAAGGCCTGTACCTAACATTCCAGGGCGGAGACACGACCCGTTCAGGATTCTGCCATGGTTTCCAAAGCCGTGGATCCCTCTTTCACTTCCACGATGCGTGGCCTGAGATGCTGAATCGCCTGGTCATGCCTTCTGCAGCTTGGCTGAGATCAGATCCAGCATGGTTCTGGTCTCCTCTATTGCTGAATCAATCTTCGCTTGCAGGCTCCTGTGCTCCGAGACCAGGCTGTGCTCCACAAATAAGTTCCTGGGGTGCTCGCGGAGGCTGACATCACACCGCGGGCATATACAAAGCTGAAGTGCCCTGCTAGTAGTGATCCTCGTGGTCATTTTCCCTTAGGCATTTTCCTTACTCACTTAAAATGGCATAGAGCAATACTGGGGATCAAAAACCTCCGATTTTACCACAATAGGGAAGAAAGAGAGTGTGAATGCATCACTTTGTCTGGGTTCTGGTGCAGAGCTCAGCAGGGCAGTCCCACTGTATCGTCGCCATCTTGGATCTCACCCAAAAATTCACTGTTAACAAACTTTTTTTGAAATGGTTTGAAGATGTTTCTTGTAGGGGAGACAATGGAGAACTGTTGGATGTGATCTAGTTAGATATTCAGGTGGATGGTTAAGAATTCAGAAAGTGAATAATAAATAAAATTGAACCAACGTGGTTCAGGGGTGACTTTTGGAAATGGAAAGGTAAAAGTGAAGTTGGCCTTCAGTTAACGGAAATTGGAATATCGAAGTAAAGGCGGGTTCTGCACGACTGCATGCAGTGCAGATGAGATTATACTTGTGTTCTGGAGTGTTTCAAAGAATGAGAGGTGATCTCAAGGAAACTTTGAAAATTCACCCAGACTGACTAACACAGGGGCATGGAGAAATGCAGCAGGCAAAGTTAGGGGGAACACAAAAAGTTCTAAAAATAATCAAGCTGAACAGAATAACCAGGTAAAAATTAGGATCCATTTCGAAACCAATGGGGTAATCAGTATGTGAAACTGGGGAACATTGATAACCGGTGACATGAGAGCTTCACATCTGTTTTAGTTGGGAGAAGGAAGATGCAGGTACAGAATTCAAGAATATGGACATGGAAGTTCTCGAACAGTTTGATATAAGATGCAAGTTGGGATTTATGGTTTTGGATGATGTAAAGTCCAGATGACTTGTATCACAGAATGCCGTTGGAGACAAGAGAGGAAATGTCCTGACCTAAATGTTTAAGTCGAATCTGGCCACACAAGGGAGGTGCTGGAGGACTGGAGAACAGCTGTGTCATGCCAAGTTACTGGAAAGGTGGTAGAGATAGACCAGTGTCTGGTAGTGCACCACAGTGAGCAGTGCCGTGTATCTAATTATTTGTGGTGTTCATAAATGATGTAAATGTGAATGCGGATGCGGTGGAGAGGGGGGTGGGAGCTGAGTGTAATATGCAATTTTGTGTTTGACACAAAGATTGGCCAGGTGGTTGGCAGAGAGAAGGAAGGCATTATGTTACAGGAAGATACAGGTGGAATAGTCAGATGGTCAGATCAATGGCAGATGGAATGGAACCCTGAAAAATATGAGGCGATGCATTTTGTAAGAAGTAACCAGACAGGGGAGAATTCAATGAATAGCAGAACACGAGGGAGGTCAGTGGGTGTGTCTTCACACACCCCTGAATGTGACTGGACAGTGCATTAGCCAGTTAAGAAAGCAGACGGGACTGTAGACATAGAGTTTATTCATCGAGGCGACATAATATGAGTTAAACATGCCATTTGGTTAGGCCATGGATAGAATACTGTGTGCAGTTCTGGCGGCCACGTTACAGGAAGGGTTATGGTTTCTCAGTAACATCAGAAGCTACTGGGGTCTCCACAGAGTTGGAAGCTTCAGTGGAAGTCTCCTGGCTGCAACTCTCTATAAATTTTCACTAGATTTGTTTTCCCTCCACGATTGGAGAACTGCATCTGAGAATCTGTATCTGATCTTTCTTTTTTGTCAAGTACATGTTTATGGGATATTACTGTATCAGAACACTTAATTATTAATAGCATCTAGGCCAACGCTTTCAAATATTTTTGAGGAGCTCTGCTGCCGTCCATAACACATGATTCCTTCTCTTCCTGTGTAATTGGGTGAGACATTAAATGGGCTAGCCCTTCACTTCTCCAATAATTTAATTGAGCTGGATGCCTTCCTCATATTCCGGTGAAGCTAGCGTGAGACATTTTAACTGTGGAAATGTGCAGTGTCCAGAAGCAGTGTTATATGAATCTTACCGAGACTTCCTACAGCACAAGCCTGAATGTTGTCTAGGTCTTGCTGCACATGGACACAGACTAGTTCAGGAGCTAAAGGGGGACATTTTTTTCCTGAATATTTTGTGATCTTCAGTGAGCACCGCCACTTCTAATCTTATGGTGTAGGCGAGACGTTTATGAAGCAGCTGAAGATGTTTGTGCTGAAGAAGCTACCTTGAGGATCTTTTGCAGACATGTCCAGGACTGCATGGATTGTTTTACACAAACCACAATCATTGTGGTTTATGCTTTAAATCATTTTAAACAGGGAAGTTTACAACTCATTCCCATTAAGTGCAATCCTGCTCAGGCTCCTTGAGACCAAAATCAGTTAAATGCTGCCTTGATGTCAGGGCCGGTCCCTCTTCCCTGAGCCCTTGTGCTCATTTGAGTCTTTTGCTCATATCAATAGGTCACAGTGTGGGGCAGAGAGTGCTTTTTGACCAGTCAGAGGTGAGGGCTGTGAAGAATTGGAAATGAAAGAGGATATTAGACATTATTGTGGGTGAAGCCATGCTTGCGGGGGGGGAGGGGGGGGGGGGAGGGGGGGCGGTGTGTGTGTGTGTGGGGTGTGGATGAATGACATATCCCTGTTTGTGGGGTTCTCACATTCTATTGTTGGAAACTAGAGGGTGGTTTTTTCCTGCAAGCTCTGTTATTGAATGTTGCCAGATTGTTTTGACCATCTCTCGTTCAGGTATAGGGACTGTATGCATAGTGAAACTGGGTCTACAACATGACCAACAAATGAAGCGCAAGTTGCAGAAAGGGGAAGCTCTGTAATGAGAGATGAGCGACCTCTTTCATACCCAGCCTGGGTTTTTCAATTACATTTTGTGTGGGACAGTTTTGAAGGGCTGAATGGTCTCCTGTGTTCCTGTGCACCAGGGTATCACCGTAAGTAGCCTCTACCTGTTCCTGTCTAGCATGTTTGAGGGACTGAATGGAACACAGAAAGATGGGACTGAGTAGCAGGAGTGGGCCATTAGACACTTTGAGTCTTCTCCACCAGGCACTAAGATTGAGGCTGATCAGGTTATGGTCAAAGCCCCACTTCCCTAACTGTATCCCGTTATCCATGACTCACTTCTCTGTCAAATATTTAACTAACTCAGCTTTGAATCAATGTAAACAAAAAGGGAACTCAAACTTGTGGGGAAGAGAATTACCACTTAAAATGCCTGATTAGAATGTCTCCTCATCCCTCTTATAGAGTCATATAGCACGCAACTTTGTCCTTGCTGACCAGTCTGATCAAGATGCTAGACTCCACAACTTCCTCTGGCAGACAGTCCCATATGCACACCTCCCTCTGTATGAAAACATTGCCTCTAAGTTCCATTTAAAATATTTCCCCTCGCACCTTAAACCCATACCCTCTATTTTTCGAATCCCCTATTCTGGGAAATACACCTTGACTATTTACAAAGTCCATGCCCCTTATGATTTTATAAACCTCTATAAGGTCAGCTCTAAGCCCTTAATTCTGCAGGGAAAACCGCTTTACCCCATTCAGCCTCTGCTTATAGCCCAAACTCTTCAAACCTGGCAACATCCTTATAAATCTTTTCTGAACCTTTTCAAGTTTCACAGCAACCTTCGTACAGCAGGGAGACCGGAACTGCACACAGTATTCCAAAATGTGGCCTCACTGACATCCTGTACAGCTGTAACATGACATCCCAACTCCGAAACTCAATGCTCTGACCAATGAAGGCAAACATGCCAAACACCTTGATCACTATCCTGTTCACTTTGAAGGAGCGTTGCTCAGCAACATCCTCCAATAAATTTCCATTAAGTACTCCGAGTTGCTCCCCAAAATGCAGCACTTCACATTTATCTGAATTAAACACCGTCTGCCACTCGTCAGCCCATTGGCCCATGTGATCGATGTCTCATTGCACTCTGAGATAATTTTTTTTTCATTACCCGCAACACGAAAAATGTTGGTCTAATCTTCAAACGTGTTACCCTTACCACCAATGGTCACATTCCATCATTTATATAATTGACGAAAAGCAGTGGGCTCAGGACTGATCCTTGTGGCACACTGCTCTTCACAGGCCATCAGTCTGAAAAGCAATCCTCTACCAATCTCTGTCGCCTCCCTTCAATGTAATTTTGTATTTAATTGGCTTGGCTGCGCTGGTTCCCATGTGACCTATCCTTACTAACTTGCCTAATATCCAGAATCTGGTCGAAGAACTTGCTGCTGTCTATATGGAAAGCATCTACAACACTACCTTCATCAATCCACTTTGTCACCTCTTTAACAGACTCAGTCAAATTAGTGTGACACGATTTCTTATAATAAAAAGCCATGGTGACTATTCCCAATCAATTCTTGCCTTTGAACATGTAATTTGCTATCCCTCAGAATCCCCTCCCCCCAACCACTCACCCACCACTGGCATCAGGCTCACCAGTCCAGAGTTCGCTGGGTTGGTGAGGAACTGTTTTATTTTCTACTGCCACTCCTCCATTGGTCACAGCAAATTATCGATGTTACCAGTTTGATGATATGGTTTATAATATAGTCTAACATTGGGTCAGAGTCGTCCTAGGAAGAAGTCATGTAGATTTCCTTCCTCTGTTAAAATAACAAATTCATGACTAAAACAAAGTTCCTCAAGCTATGATGTAAAGAAGAACGACAAACAGTCTAGAAAATACAAAAATGTACATTGATATTTCCATTTCTAAAAGTAATGAGGAGCACAAACATATGCAGACACACACACAGATACATGCACAGGCACACATAGACAAACTCAAACACACACACAGACATACTCACACACACACAGACGTGCAGACACAGACACACTCAACCTCACAAAAACACAGACACACAAAAATCGGACACACAGACACACACGCACATGCAAATACACACACTATCACAGATGAACGCACATACCATAGAGTGTACAAAATTAGAGCAGTAAAAAGGACATTTGGCCCATCCAGTCTACTGAACCGTTGATCAAGGCTGACATGTTTTTCAAGCCAGTTCTACTATCCTCTCACAACAAGCCTTGAGCCCATCTTGAATCATAAATTATCGAGTTATATCCTAAAGACACTAAGATGTGCGTGTGTGCGTGTGTGTGTGTGCGGCACGCGCATGCACATGTGTACCTGTGTGTGTGTCTGTGCGTGTGTGTGTATGTCAGTGTGTGTATATTTCTTTGTGCATCCGTGTGTGTCTGTGTGCATGTGTTGTCTGTGTGTCTGTGCGTGCACACATGGCTGTGTGTCTCTGTGTGCGTGTCTTTGTGTGTGTGTGTATCTGTCTATGTGCATCTGTGCGTATGTGTTTCTGTGTGTGTGTCTGGGTGCGTGTATATGTGTGTGTGTGTGTTTACCTAATAGCAGAAGACAACATTATCGAGGACAGTTGCTTTTCAGACTGGAGGCCTGTTGTTATGGACTAGGCCAGACCACTCAAAATATTCTTGAGCCGGCAGTGCAGACCGTAATTTTGTACTTTGTTTCACTAAGTGCACAGTGAAAATTATCAGGTTTAAACATTGTCAAAAATATTCACAAAACTACACAATGAAAACAAAGAACAGAATAAAGAACCCCTACAGAACTCAATCTATTCAAACTAGAATTAATTAGTTGTTCTGTAAGTACACAACCATCCCAATAAGCAAACCCACCTTAAAAACAGTACAAATGGAAACAAATGATTACAGGTTAAAGTTAGAAGGGCAGAAGGAGAGAAGGAGAGAAAGAGAGAGAGCGAGAGAGAGCCTATCCACACAGCCAAACTACAATCTGGTTCTAGACTGAACTGCTCACCTCGAGAGCTGACCACTCCCTTTTCATTATACCTTTAATCACAAAACCGTTTAATCTCTGTACCAAACCAGTCATCTTGGAGCCGGGAAATATTTACGAGGCCTCTGAAAAATAAAATCAAGGTCACAGTATCTTTGAGAAAACGAAGCTTTTAGAGAAAAAGGACCAGCTTTATGACACTGTGCACAGTGGTGTTCCACAGGGACTTCCTCTAAATCCATTTTTGTTTGACATTTATACAACTGATTCAGATGAGAATTATAGAAGGCGTGGTTAGAAAGATTGTGGATGAAACCAAGTTTGGCTGTATACTGGACAATGAAGATTACACAGGGACCTCGATCAAATGGCTGATGAATCTTGGTGTTGTACAGCACGGAAGCAAACACTTTTGACCAACTCGTCCATACCATGCTGATTTCTGAAATTAATCTTGCCCTACGTGGGGCGGTGCAGTGGCTCAGTGGTTAGCACTACTGCCTCACAATGCCAGGGACCTGGGTTTTATTGCTGGCACAGCAGATTGACTGTGTGGAGTTTGCACATTCTCGCTGTGTCTGCGTAGGTTTCCTCCCACAGTCCAAAGTTGTGCAGGTTATGTGAATCGGCCATGCAAAGTTGCACATAATGTCAGGTGCATTAATCAGGGTTAAATGTGATGAGATGGTTCTGGGTGGGTAACTCTTCAGAGAGTTGGTGATCTAATATATTTGTCACCAATTAGCCCATATCACTCTCAACCCTTCCTATTAATAGAACCATTTGGGTGTCTTTTAAATGTTGTAATTATACCGACCTCCACCACTTCTTCTGGCAGTTCATTATGTACATGCTCCACTTTCTGAGTGAAAACGTTCCCTCGAGGTCACCTTAAAATCTTTCCCCTCCCAAATTAAATCTATGCCTTCTAATTTTGGACTCCCAAGCATGGGGAAAAGATCTTGACTACTCACCACCTATCCCTGCACTTAATGAATTTATAAACCTTTAGAAGGTGCAAATGTGAGTCCCACCCAGGGTCTGTGCTTTCAATCATCCGGGGCTTAAATTCTGAAATTCAAAACTGACACCTCTTCCATCTCAATCAAACCACAAATTTAATATCATTTTAGTCAATGCTTTCAGACATATTATAAAACATCTCTAGCAGGATTAAAACCTAGCCCTTTGGGGGCCAGAAGTAGGGACACTACTACTATACCACAATAGCCCCAAAAGTTGCAACATTAATCTCCTGTGTGTTTATTTATTAGCCTGTTCTGACATGCTGCACCTGAATCCAGACAATCTGGTCTCGAGCTAGGGACACTACCAGACAAGTTCAGGAATTGGAATAAAATCCAGAGCTCTGCATCAGAGGCAGGGATACTACCGATGACACAAGCTCTAAAACATGCCTAAATTTTTAACCTTAAATGCCAGCTTTCAGATCGGTGTGGATTCATTAAAATCTGTTCACTTTACTGAATTACCCAGTTAAAATAACAACGTTGTTAAAAAATGCAAGGTACTTGCCTCAACTGTAGGATGTCGAGCTTATGTGCTCTGCCTTCGAGATAAACTATGAACATCTTTAAATACTTGGCTATTATTTCCAGTTTAAATGGCTATTATCTGTAGTCTGCTATATGAGGGAATGAAATCCTGCAGACACGCACTGCACTATGAAGGATCTCGAATAGATATCAACACTGAACATCAGAGACAAAGACAGAGCATACTTTCTGGCCTGAAACGCTGATCACTGTTTCCCAGCTCTAACGTGTGACTGCCCTCTTCCTAAAACCATTAAATGGTACAAGGTAACTGATTACTTTCCAGCCTTTCTTCCCCAGTATTTTCACTCACTGGGCTAAAGAATTGCAGATGGAGTTTAATGTTGATAATGCAAGGTATTGAACTTTGGTAAAACAAACTAAACAAAACACATATACAATTAAATGTTGAGCCATTGGTAGTGTTGTAGAACAGATCAATCTAGGGTTTCAGGCATAATTCTTTCAGGTTTGCTTCATATGTAGACAGTGTAGCTATGAAGGTGTTTCACATGATGCCCTTCATTATATAGACGAATGGAGTCATAGAGATGTACTGCACAGAACCGGACCCTCTGATACAATCTATCCATGTCGACCAGGTACTCTAACCTAATCTTGTCAATTTTGCCAACACTTGCCCAAATCCCTCTGAACCCTTCCTATTTATATACTCATCCAGATGTCTTTTAAATATTTTAATTTGACCATCCTCTGGCAACTCATTCCATACACATACCACTCTCTATGCATAAATATTGCCACTGAGGTCCCTTTTAAATCTTTCCCCTCTCATCTTAACTAATGCCCTCTAGTTGTGGACTCGCCCACCCTGGGGAAAATACATTGTCTATTTACCCTATGCATGCCTCTCATGATTTATACACCTCTATACTTCACCTTTCAGCCTCTAATGATTCAGAGAAAACATGCCCAGCCTATTCCAGCTCTCCCTACAGCTCAAATCCTCCAGCCCAGCCAACATCCTTGCAAATCTTTTCTGAACACTTCTAAATTTCACAATATCTTTCCAATAGGAATGAGACCAGAATTGTACACAATATTGCAAAAGTGGCTGAACCAATGACCTGTACAGCCGCAACATGACCTTCCAACTCTTGTACTCATTGGTTCAACAATAAAGGAATGCATATTAACACCTACTTCACCATCCTATCTACCTGCAACTCTACTTTCAAGGAAATATGAACCTGTGCTCAACAGACTCGGACATTTTCTACTGGAGCGTAGGAGGCTGAGAAGTAACAATATAGAGGTTTATAATATCATGAGAGGTATCAGTAATGTTGAATGGTACGTGTCTTTTCCCTCGAGTGGGGGATTGTTTTAAGATAAGAGGACGAAGTTTCTTAAAAGACATAACATCATAGAGCTGTACAGCATGGAAACAGATCCTTTGGTCCACCGTGTCCATGCCAACCCTATCTCCTCCCATTTGCCGGCATTTGGTCAATTTACATCAGAACCCTTTCCATTCAACTGTCCATCCAGATGCCTGTTAAATGTTGTAACTGTGCCAGCCTCAATGCCTTCCTCTGGCAGCTCATTACACACGGACCATCCTCTACATGAAGCTGTTACCCATTAGGACCCTTTTTTGTCTTTCCCATCCAACCTTAAACCTTTGCCATCTAGTTTTTGACTGCACTATTCTCGGGAAAAGACCTTGGCTATTCAATCTATCCGCTGAACCCATGATTTTACTAACCTCTAACATCAACCCTCATTCTCTGATTCTCCAGGGAAAACAGGCTCAGCCTATTCAGCCTCTCCCTATAACTCAAATCCTCCAACCATGGCAACCTCAGTGTAAACCGTTCTTGAACCCTTTAAAGTTTAACAACATCCTTTCTACAGAACAGGGAGATCAGAATTGCAAACAGTATTCCAAAAGTGGCCGAACCAATGTCCTGTACAGTCGCATTCCAGTCTTCTAACACATATACACAATGCATTGACCAATGACATATCAAATACTTTCTTCACTGTTCTATCTACCTGCAAATCCACTTTTTAGGAAGTAAAAACCTGTACTCTGAGATCATTTTGTTCAGCAACACTCCCCAAGACTTTACCAGTAAGTGTATAATTCCTGCCCTAATATGCCTTTCCAATATGCAGCATCTCACATTTATCTGAATTAAACACTGTCTGCCACTCCTCGGTCCATTGGCACATCTGATTAAGATCTCGTCGTAATCTGAAGTAACCTTCTTTGCTAGTCATTATATATCCAATTTTGGTGTGATTTGCAAACTTAGTAACTGTCCTATGTTCATATCGAAATCATTTATATTAATGACGAAAAGTAGCGGACCCAGCACCGATCCTTGTGGCACTCCACTGGTTACAGGCCTCCAGTCTGCAAAACAACCCTTCACCACCACTGTCTGTCCTCTACCTTTGATCCAGTACTGTATCCAATTGGGTAATTCTCCCTGTATTCCATGTGATCTAACCTTGCTCACCAGTCTCCATGAGGAGCTATGTCGAATGCCTAACCGGAAGTCCATATAGATCACGTCCAGCGTTCTGCCGTCATCAATCCTCCCCGGTACTTCTCAACAAAAAAAATCAAATCAGTGAGACATGATTATCTACGCACACCACCATTTCATTGTCCAGATAAAGGGCTTTTGTCTAGATCTTCGATTTTCCTGTTCGTCAGATGCTGCCTGACCTGCTGTGCTTTTCCAATACAACTCTCATCTAGATTCTGATCTCCAGCTTCAGCACTCCTCAATGTTGCCTATCCCTAATCAGTCCTTGACTTTCCAAATGCATGTAAATCCTGTAGCTCATGATTCCCTCCAACACCGTGATCACCATTGAAGTCAGGCTCCCCAGTCTATAGTTCTTGGCTTTTTCTTTCCACTTTCTTAATAACAAAACTTTAATCAAACATATGACTTCCAGCATCTCACCTGTGGCTATTGATGATGACAACATTTCAGTAAGCGACCCAGCAATCACTTCCTTAGCTTCCTTCAAATTTCTTGGGTCCACCTGATCAGAACCTGTGAGATTATTCGATTTTTACACAGCATGTGGTTCGTAAAGGGAATTAACTTCCTGAGGAAGTGATGGATTGCGGGTAAAGTTATAGTATTTAAAACGCATTTGGTTAACTACAAGAATAAGAGAACATTTGTACAAATCTGGGCCAAGAGCAGGCAAGTGGGACTGGTTTAGTTTGTGATTATGGTCAGCATGGACTGTATGGGCCGATAGGACTGCATGCAAATACCCTGTATAACTCGATGTGTGTATGTGTGTTTGTATGTCCAAGTATGTATCTGCATATTTCTGTTTGTGTTTGTCTATTCCGGTGTGTCTATGCATGTTTCTGTCAACCTCTGTGTGCATGTCTATCTCTCTGTGCTTGTTACATGTGTTCCTGCATTAGTGTGTGGATCTCTGTCTCTGCATCTCTGTGCAATGGGAACTCTTTTTGTTTTTGGCGTGAATCAATGAAACGGGGTCAAAACCACTCTCCCTTCCTCTCCCTTTCCCTCTTTTTTTTAAAAGTGATAAAAGTCTACACTCTGCTGGTCTGGTTTAGGTCTTTTCAATCCTTTCTCACATGTAAGGTTACTTGTAAGAGTAAAACATTAAAAATTCCAAGTTAGAGCATTAAAATTAATCTCATCGCCTTGGAAAGTGGCTCACTCGGAATTGCATGTATAAAATTGCAATGGAAATATGCTTTCATGTATTCACTGTGATTGGAAATATTACCCAGTGACAAACCATTTCCACATTGCAGAAGGAGCGCAGACATTTCTCCAGTCGAACATGTTCCACTCTGTGGGTCTAAGTACAATGACAATCCTCTACAAACCAACCTATTATTGAAGATATCAGGACAAGTGGTTAGAGTAGGAACTATCACAGATTAGTTTCAGTATCTGAGCTGTTTACAGGAAGCGGTGGAGCGGGAGTCTCCGTGCTCCTTTTCTGGGAGGTGGGGGATGACGATGTGTTGTGCGTCCACCCTCCTGCCCACCGATACCGTGGGGATTCCATTTGTCCCAGCTCGACACAAAAGGGAAATGGCATCAGGGCCATGGCTTCTAAGTTGTGCCGTGGGGGGGACGGAGCAGCCAGGGAGAATTACCCTTCACTGAACATTGCTCCTTACTCGGTTGCTGGGGTATTTTAGAATCTCCACACGAGGCGTCCCAGTCCTCTCCGGCTCGTAGGTCCTCCCCACATGGCAGGGGGAGGTGAGGGAATGGATATCGGGCACTCCACCACCCGGCCTGACCCTTACTGTCCTATTCCAGGCTATTTCTCCTGGAATGGGAGAAAGGGAGTGAGGGTGAGAGTGGGTACCCCAGCTGTTAGTGCGAGTGTAGGTGGGGGAAGATATGGTGAGGTGTCTGGAGAGAGTCAGTCCACAGTGTCGTATCCATGCAATGTTATCAGTGTGTGCGTGTGTCGAGGGGGGGGGGGGGCGGATAAAGGGGAGAGAGAGAGAGGGAAGGTGCTGCAAGCAGCAGTGAGAGTGGTGGAGCATGAACGCTATTCTGGGTCGCTGCTGCAACAGATATACAGTGAGTGTGAGGGAACAGAGAGAATACAGTGACCCTTAGCCTGCCAGAGCCGGGAAGGTTATTTATGCTTGTCCTGTTTTGCTGGACATTTGTTCAGACTGCAGATACGGAACTGGGCTGGGTGGGGAGCTTCGACCATGCTCGATGCGACCCTTTCTGGGAAGAGACTGGTCCCCCTCTATACTAGCCCATCCACCAGGACCTCCGTGCCACTGTCGACAAACCGTGGTATAACTGCCCCTTATCTGCCATGCTCGGTGTAAACTGTACAAACCATCACCGAAATCAAAAAAAGCTCAACTATGTGCCCACTGGCCTTTTAAAGATGGCACCAGTGCCAGGGATCACATAATATCCAGGGCATCAATGCGATGGTGAGTACCTCCAGCCGTGATGGGTGGGAGAATAGGGCTGGCATTGAATGAGAGGGGCACCCAATGGGGTGGGGTAGGTAGTTATTGTGGTGAGTTCGATAAGGTAGCACCAGGAATCTAGCTCGAACTTGTGCAGACAATCCCTCTGTCACACTAATTGAAAATGGCACTGAGATAAATTATTGTTTGATTCAGCCCAATGAGTCGAAGACACTGTTGACCCCCAATCCTAGTTACAACGCTGCAGCTGAAGTGATTGCTGGGCCCCTTGTTGAGATATTTGTATCGTCAATTGTCACTGATGAGGTACTGGAAGATAGGAGGTTTGCGAGCTTGATGCGATTACTGACAACATTTAAGAAGGATGATAAGGAAAATTTAGTGAGCCTGACTACAGCGGAGGGCAAGTTGTTGGTAAGGATTATGAGGCACAAGGTTTGCATGGATTTTGAAAAGCAAGGACTGATAAGTGATAGGCAACGTGGCTCGAAGCGTGGAAAGTTATGTCTCACTAAACTGACTGAGATTTTGAAGAAGTGACTAAGAGGATTCATTGAGGCAGAATGTACATTGTTGATATGGACTTCAGTAAGGCATGGGACAACTTTCTGGATAGTAAATTGGTTAACAATTTTAGTTCATATGAAATACAAGGAGTACTAGCCATGTGTATACGGAATTAGCCCGAAGGCAGGAGACAGACGGTGGTGATGATTGTTTTTCGAACGGGAGGGTTGTGATCATTGGTGTGCTACAAGGATTGGTGCTGGCTCTCCTGCTTTTCACTATTCACATAAATCATTTGGATGTGATCATTGCAGCAGTAGTTGCTAAGTTTGCAGATTAAACCAAAAATGACGGTGTAGTGGACAGCAAAGAAGGCTTACCTCAAAGTATAATGGGATCTTGATCAGATGGACAGATGGGCTGAGAATTGGTAGATGGTTTTTAAACTAGGTAAATGGAAGGTGCTGCATTTTGGAAATGCAAATCAGGGCAGGACATATTCACTTAATGGTAAGGTCCTGGGGAGAGTTGGTGGATAAAGAGATCTTGGAATGCAGATTCATAGTTTCTTGAAAGTAGAGTCGCAGGTAGCTGGAATAGTGAAGAAGGCCTTAGGTATGCTTTCCTTCATTGGCTAGTGCATTGACTATATGAGTTGGGTGGTCATGTTGCTGCTGTATAGCACATTACTTTGGCCACTTTTAGAGTACTGCATTCAATTCTGGTCTCCCTCCTTTTGGAATTATATTGTGAAACTTGAAGGGAGTCAGGAAAGATTTACAAGGATGTTGCCAGGATTGGAGCTATAGGGAGCGCGCAAGTAGGTTGGGTTCTTTTATTCCTGTAACGTGAGGAGCATGGATAGTGTGTAAAGCGAAGGTCTCTTTCCCCAAAACTAGACGGCATGGATTTCTGATGAGAGGGAAAAGATTTAAAAATGACCTACGGAGCAACTTTTCCACACAGAGGGTGGTGCATGTGTGGAATGAGCTGCCAGCGGAAGTGGTTGAAGGTTTTACAATTACAACGTCAAAATGGAATTTGGATGGGTACATGAAGAGGAAGGGTTTACATCAATATTGGCCAAATGTGATTAGTTTCATTTGGGATGTCCCATCAGTATGGACGAGTTAGTCCATGGATTCTAGTTATCCCAGTGGAGGGTTTGCATCTTTTCATGATAAAAGGGCTCCATTCAATATGTTATCCCATGGTATGGACGGGAGCACCACCGATAACACTAACAGGGATCGGCTGCTCCAGAGAGAGGGAGATGTCAAAAACTGGGAATATTAGACTGGACAGTTCCAACAGTGCATCAAAATCTGAGAACAATAGACTGGAATGTTCCAACAATGGACAGGAGTTTATCCTATTATGTTTGGATTCTTTCTACATTTTATTATTGGCCGTTAACATCGCGGATCAAATATGCACTTCACATTATTCAATGTTTTTATTATCCTATCCTGGCTATTGTTGGTGTTCCTGGTAAGTTTCACTGTCGATATATTATTTGCATTAACCATGTGCGACTGTATTACTGTTCTTTTCATTTACTCCACTCTGTAAGTATTCTCGCTCCAAACCACAACAAACAACAGTGAAACTGTTCATTCTTTCTCTCCTTCTTTAGTTCTGGCACTGAGCCTTGTTGGTTGACCTACTAACTTTCAGGCATGAACCAGGTTTCATTGCATCACTGCTCTTGCTATTTAAATATTGAAAGCCTCGAGGTCACTGTCTTCTGTTCTGGAAGCAAACTCCATTTCCTTCCTCTGACTCCATCTCATCCCTGACCAATAACTGAGGCTGAAACAGATGAGTCACAACTACGGTGATCCCTTTGGCCACAAGTTGATTACTGACACCATATCCTGGCAATTCCTAATTTTAACTATGGACAACTGCTGAATATACTTCACTGGTTCATCCCATCTGCTGTTCCCACCTTCATCTATGAAACACAGTCTTAATAAAGCCAATGATCTGCTGCTGCTTAACCAAATCTGAGTCGGTATTCCATGGCTTGTATCTAAACGCAGGCCAAAATCCCAACATTCCTGTATGGATTGTTTTATATTGTTGTTGGGTCTGGCAATGCCTTTAATTTAATATTCACAAGCACGTCGTCACCTCTGTCTTTGACACGGTCCTCAGTCTCCGTCGGCCCTGTCAGTTGTGCACATTTAAGCTGATTTCGTCTATGTTTATTCTCTCTCAAATAGCAATTTACAAATCTACTGCCATCAACACACACACACACACACACACACACACACAAACAAACAATCTCTTGCCTTATATTTCGGCAGTGGAGATACAGAGCCATACATTTGTGGGACCCCATTTACTGTCACTCACTGCATGGAGAACAAATCTTCCCGTGCAAGACATTTCTGTAGTGCAAAGATAGTAGCAATATCCAGGTAAAGTTTTGCAATGGCCCCATGCTGGGCAGGTAGAACAGTTTATAGAGTAGTCCACGAGCATGGTCTGCATAGCTTGCCATTCTGGCTGGTTGGTCCCTTATCCCAGTTTATGGTGCCTGGGATGGTTCTGTGAGGCAGATTCACAATTTGATGTAACTAACCATTTCAACTGATCTGGCAATAATTTTATAAAATGCTCTTATTCTTGTGATTGGACCCACCATTGTCTCACTTCTCCAGTTACTCCCACTCCCCTCTCTCCTTATCCATATTTTCACAACATGTTATCAGTTAATTAATTGTTTGTTTTTCTGTACCTTTCCCTGGTGTTGTTTGTTGGCTCCCGAGTGCTGGCATTGTGAAGCTCAGAAACAATGCAATGGTATATGGCATGCTGTTTCTCCAAGTTGGAAAGGGGTTCCCAGCAGTATTGAGACACGTCTTTGAAACTTGATCTGTGCCTGAGCACTGAAAGTCTGTGTTTGTCCCTCTCACATGATTATGCGGTTCATCACATGAGGAAACTCCGTGATTATTATTGTCAAGGAACAGGTCTCTTCGTTGCAGCTGAGGAGATTCTGACTGACTCCTGTTACGGAAATGTTAGTGGAGGGGCTGGGGATGGTTTTCTGGAGGTTGTACTGTGAGCTGCCTCAGAAATTCAGGGAGACTTGAGGATTTGGCGACCCATCTCTGGATGGAGCATGGGGAGTGTATTTACAGCATCTGCGTCTGCAACATGAACAACAAATGGAGCAGAGACTGCTGAGACGGGAAGCTCTGAAACCACAGAGTGTGTGTGGGGAAAGGGATCTGCTAAATCTGCCTGTGTTTTAACGAGGAGACACACAACCTTTCCCTCTCCCGTTTAATACACCCATGCAAATTGACCCTCTCCTCCCCGCATACAAACACACTCCCCCTCTCTCACATGCACACACACACTCTCCCCTCACTCACACGCATGCACGCCCTCTCTCTGCCTCCCAAAGACTCACATGCTCACCCTCACTCTCTCATAAACACACACACTCTCTCTCCATCCCACAGACACTCCACTTTATTTTCAAACACACACACGCACGTGCACGCAAACACAGACACATCAACACACACACATACACATCTAATCTGTAAGATGCATTTTCATTTGCTGGCTATTATTTCCAGATGCATTATATTTTCTCAAGAAATATACAATTTGTAGACAGTCAGTCAATGTGATATTTTAGGAACTCCTACTTTGGAAATAAACCCATTCTGATTGCAGGTGAAGACAAATGCAAACCCCAAACAAGACCGCATGCCTAAAATACGTTGTCCTACTGGAAGGGTCACCACCTTTACATTGATAATACCTGAAGCCATCTTCAGGCAGGAGTTGAAAGGAACTCTGGGATTTGCAAATTCATCAATCAAAACCTGCAAATCCATTCTTACCGAATTAAGATTTAGCATCCATCTTAGATGTGTTCAATTCATGTGCTTGTGTTGTATAAGCCTTTCATCTTTTACTAATAAATTTTGTGCCTAAGGTCTTCTCTCTCTGACACCTGACGAAGGAGCAAGACAATGAAAGCTTGTGTTTTCAAATAAACCCGTCAGACTATAACCTGGTGCCATATAATTATTGACCTTACTCAACCCAGTCCAAAGCTAGCACCTCCATATCATGGTTTTTATTGGTTTGCCAATTTTCTCTCCAAGCAAATAAATTCTCCCAACCCCATGTGCTCTTGTCTTGCATACTAATCTTTCGTCAAGCATGTTATGCATTGCTTTGTTGAAGTCCAGATATAATACATTTTCAGATCCCCCTTATTCAACTTGTTTGTCACACTTCTTAATATGAAAAAGTTAGGAAAATCATTCAAACATGATTTATCCTTAATACAATCATGTCGACTTTGATGGATTGTGGTTTGACTTTCAAAGTCTCCTGTGGTTAATTCCTTAATAACAGATTCGAACAATTTGTCTTCAGTCCCAATCGTTTGCTCACACCTTTCCATTCCCGAGTGAAGTTGGTTATTCTAATTCTTCCCTTTCCATAACCTCAACATTCCGTTTCAATTACAGTGAAATAGGCACGAGGCTGTGAAAGATCGGCTCCAATTGCTGTGTGAGGGGCATGTGTGTCTGACTGGACTTATTCTGTTCCTGCTTTACACACACGATGGGCTGAATGTCCTCCTGGTGTTCCAATACTATAGCTTCGAAGTCTTGCATACCCTGCGCCTGTTCCTGACCAAGCCGCTCAAGATATCATTGTCCTTATCCTGTTGCACAATGACAAGTTTGGAGACTTATGGGATCTCCCTGCTGTTATGCCACATTTCGAGTGTTGAATTAAGCAGGCAGGTTGCGTTGTCCACAGTGGGTAGCTCAGTGGTTAGCACTGCTGCCTTCCAGCACCAGAGATCAGTTTCAGTCTCGGGTCACTGTTTGTGTGGATTATGTACATTCTCCCTGTGCCTGCAAGGGGTGCCTGTCGGGTACTGCAGTTTCCTCCCAAAGTCCCAAGATGTGCCAGTTAGGTGCATGAGTCATTGACAATGTTAGGTTACAGGGATTGGGTTGGGAAGGGGTTGGGGAGTGGCGTTTGTATGGTATGGCCTTCAGAGGATCAGCGTGGAATCGATGAGTCAAATGGTCTGCTTCCACGCTATAGGGATTCTATGATTAACACCTTCATTGCAGAAATCAGTTGTGGGAATAATATCTGAGCAAATACCAATACCCTTTCTTAGTGAGGAGATTAAATCTGTGCGCATTACTCCAGAAGTGATCTCACTAAGACCCTATACACCAGCAGCCACACTTTACCAGCCTGCTGTCAGGTTACTAGTCATGTTAGAGCAGACTCAGCTCTCACGGGCATATACAATTTTGTTGAAAATGAATGGTGTGCTGACCTTCATTTCAGGATGTTTTGAGTACAGGAGTAAGGGTGTCTTACTGCAGCTGTACAGGCCTTTGGTGAGACCCCATCTTGAACATTGTCCAGTATTGTGTGCAGGTTTGGTCTCCGTACCTAATAAATGATAAACCTGACATTGAGGGAGAGCAGCGAAGGATGACCAGACTGATCTCTGGGATGACGGGCTTGTTGTGGGAACAGAGTTTTGGGCGACTGTTCCTGTATTCCACGAGGCTTAGGAAAATGGGTGAACTATATAAAACTCTGACATGGCGAGTCAGATTGGAAGCAGGGATGTTAATTCCCCTGGGCGGGATGTCCAAAACACGGGCTCACAGTGTTGGGTACAGGCAGGCCAAAGTGCGTTGAGATGAGACTAAATGTCTGCACTCAGAGACTGGTGAACTTGGGGAATTATTTCACTGATCAGGCTGTGAAAGTTAAGGTACTGAATATAAATAAAGATTTCAAGACACAGAAGGGATGGGGACAGTGCAGGAGTTTGGAGTGGATGTATGGAATTAGCAATAATTACAGGCAGCAGTGTTCCTGTGGAATACCGTGGAAACGGTACAATATAAATAATGAGGACAATGGGAAAAAGACCCCCAAAATTGCCAAAATTAAAGTGCGAACCCCCAAAATTAGCAGTAAAAATCAAAACAAAAATAATAGTCGGCCTAACACATACAAGAGCACAGGCTACATAAATCTTTATACTGTATATTGCAATGAGTTAGTGCAGTAAATATCATACTTTAACACCATAGTCACTGACTACAGCACTGTACCTTTCACCAAGATCTTCACCAGAAATCTCGCGGGCTGACTGACCACGTGATGTGGAATTCCAGTTCTCTCCAAGGTATTCCCCTCCCGGTTTGAAATTAATTTCCTTCTAAATGTAGACCACATATCCGACATTCAGGCTCAGTTTCAAGGCTTGCAGAGCGGATTACACTCCTGCTTTATCTGAACACACTGAGGGTGCATTTGGCAGACAGAGGGATCCTGATACTGGGATTTGCTGTTCAGCTGGTGCCAGAGACGGACTCCCATAACAGTGAATGGGAGCTCGCTTTATAAAGAAAGGGACACAATTCACTAATTGTGTTGGAGCGAAATTGCGTTTAATAAACACACCTTATTGGACAACTGCCTGTATATCGAATGGAGGATCAAAATTTATGGACCGAAGCGAATACAGTAGTTACTATTTTATGTGTTCCGATGATTAAACATGCAAAAGGACATGTGTGTTGAAAACTGAATTGAGGAGATTTTCACCATGAACTGGAATGGAGGATGCTCAGTATGTTGAATGACCTACTCCTTTCCCAAAGTTTCTGTGCAGTCAGTGGGAAAGCTCTGTAAATGTTGCCACCAGATCACAAATGTTAGGAAGGAGATCTCTGCAGGGCCAATAGGATCGTGTTTCCCGTTCCAATACTGAGGCTGGTGCCGGGTGATCTGTACGGCTTTATCCTTTAAGACCTCGGAGCAGTTTGATAAACTAGAGTGTCTTGCTTGGCCGTTTCCGAGCCCATTGAAGAGACTTCCACATATCTGTGTGTCTTGAGTCACTTTTCACCAGACCAGGAAAGCACCCGAGATTCAATTCCTGAAAGTACGTTGAGGAAGGAAATTAGTGTTTACAATCGACATTGACTTCTAAGGTCACTGTTAATGACTCCAGGTTTCACGTCTCGATATTTTATTAATTATAACTTGCACCGGCTGCCAGAGCATTTGCCTGATCTGGATTAGTAATCCAGTGATATTTCCACAACAGCACCATCTCCACATGGGGACCTATTGGAAACCACACTGAGCAGGTTATTTCTGTGCTGCTTGACAGATCTGCCAGAAAGAAGTCCCACCAATGTGACCATTGCGATGGGACTCAGGACGTGGTAAATGATCAGACTGTAGTTATTCCCTTGTTATGGGATTGGACATAGCTGAGTTATTTTCCACATTGCCAGAGAGATGTCAGAGTTGGAGCTGGAATGAAATAGCTTCCCCAGAGACACGGCTGGTTGTGCAGCACAAGTCTTCAGTCCTATTGCAGGAATGGTGTCGGGGCCCATTCCTTTGTCGTATCTACTGTTTCAGCTGTTTCTTCATGTCACATACTGTGAATCAGATTGACTAAATGCTGGCATCTGTGATTCTACGGGCAGCATGGCGAGGGTGAGGTGGATCATCAACTCAACACTTCTGGCTGAGGACTGTGCAAGTAATACAACCATGTATTTTACACTGATATATAGGGCTGTCACGTTATTTAGGATGGCGATATTTATGGAGTCCTCTCCTCCAGTGAGTTGTTTAATAGTCCATCGGCATTTATGTCTGGATGTAGCAGCACTGCACAACTTCGATATGATCTGTTAGTCTTGGGTTCATTTAGCCCTCTGTATCAGATGTTAGTCCTGCTGTTTCGAATGTAACCAGTCAAGTGCGGTAGCTTAAATGGTTTGTCATCAGGTTTAGGTCCACATGGTTCCGAACCCTATCATGTTCACCCACACTCGTCGCTGACCCATAGATCAGCTTGATGGTCATGGTAGGATGTGGGATTATCCTGGGGAAAATGTTACAGATTGTAGTTGAATACAATTCTGCTGCTGCTGTGATTCTACCGCACCACATGAATGCCCACTTTGAACTCCAATATGTTCAATTCAATTCTAATGACTATCCCCCAGTTCACACCAAGACCCATTCACACATCAGCCCTGTACTCACTGTCTTAGCCTGGTTTCTGATGTGGTAACACTTCCATTTTCCTATTCTCATTCTGCTGAGGGTCTCTCCCTGGTGTCGCGCCTCCAATTTGTTACTTTACTAAACCCCTTAACATATGCATCTGAATCTTTTCCATTCCTCCAATGCCATCTTCTGTGTTTGATGTGAATGTGTTCCCCTCTGTTTCTCGAGCTGAGCATGATTAAGAGCTCTGCAGTGCCAGTGATGCCAGCCTTATGCAGTTTTAGATCAAGGAATTTGTGCACATTGCATTTTCGGTCACATCCCAGTGCATTCCGTTTTAGGCAAGGCGTTTGAGCAGCTTTAACACACGTCTATGGAACTTGTTCAAAAACAGAAATTGCTGACGAAACTCAGCGGATCTGGCAGCATCTTGTGGAGTGAAAGCAGAGTTAATCCTTCAAGGCCAGTGACCCTTCTACAAAGCTCCCATTTTCTCCAGCAATTTTTGCATTTTCATTTCCACTATCCATAGTTATTTGTTGAATTGAAAACTTGTTGTGAGCCTATTCATTTCTAGAGAAAGTCAACAGGTCTGGCAACATCTGCAGAGTCAGAGAAACAGAGTTAGCCTTTCAAGTCCAGTATGACACTTCTTCATAACTGAAAAAGATTGGAAAATGAGCTTTATAATCCCTTGACAGACGTGGGGAGTGGGTTGACAGGTAAAAGAGGGTGTGGCAAAAGATAAACATGCTTTTAGTAGTGGTGAACGAGAACATCATGTGAAATAGCTTTAAATTAAGATGTGAATGGGGAAAAGGGGTTCTCTCGATGGAGTGAAAGATAAAGAAGATACTACCACACAAGGTCATAGGGAGGCCAGGAGGGAGAAAATACGGAAATTGGAGAACAGTTATAATGGGGTCAGAAAGTGAAATTATGAAATTGCACATTAACTCCTAAAGGCTGTAACGTACGAAAGTGTAAAGTGAGTTGTTACTCGAGCTTGGGTTGTGCTGCCTTGGAACATTGCAGCAGCCCAGGGCTGAAATGTTAGCATGAGAGCAAGGTAAGTTATTGAAATGGGAAGCAATGAGAAGGTCAGGGTTATTTCTACAGACAGAGTGGGTGTGTTCCTCAAAGCAATCTCTATTTGGTCTCGCCAATATAAAGAGACTGCATTATGAGCAGCAATGACAGGAGATCAGATTGAAAGTTTACAAGTGAAATGCTGCTTCACCTGGAAGCGATGTTTGGGGCCATGGACAGTGAGGAGGGAAGAGGTGAATGGACAAGTGTTGCAGCTTCTGTAATTGAATGGCATGGTGCGATGGGGGAGTGGGGAAACGTTCGGGGTGATGGACGGTGACACAGAGGGAATGGTCGCTGTGAAATACTGACAGTGGGCGGGAGGGAAAGATGTATTTGATGATGCTGTCCTGCTAGAGATGCTGGAAATGGCATAAGATGAATATGTGAATGTGGATTCTCGTGCAGGAGGAAGTGTGGACAAGGAGGAATCTATCATTGTTCTGGGATGGAGGGGACGGATTGAGCGCAACACCGTGGGAGATGGGACACTCATAGCTGAAGGCCCTGTCCACCAGAGTTCGGGGATTTCTTGTTTGAAGGAAAATGACGTCACGTTAGACGCTGCTCACAGGAATGTGACATCGTCAAACAGAAACAATAGAGATGCAGAAACTTGGAGAATGGAGTCAGCCTCCGCTGATCTTGTGTTCAGACACAGGCAGAAGTTCCCGCTGAATGATTAAAAAGAATCAGGCATCTAATTTGAGGATTTCTGCCTCACATCTGGTCTGAAGCGGAATGAGAAAATTGACCCAGAGGAAGGCCAGTGAGTATACGTGAGCAGACATTCAAACAGATATCCCAAACCTCTCAGTAATTATTATTTCACCGACACTCATCACTGAAGCGGAGATCGGCTTCATGGTAATGGTAGACTGAGAGATTATATTGTGGTTGAATATAATTACACTGCTGCTGCTGATGATACTACAGCTGCTATGATTTACAGTATCACATGAATGTCCAGTTTGAGCTGCAATATCTGCAATACAATTCTGCTGCCTGTTCTCATTCGCACGGGGACCCAGTCACCCTTCTCCCCTGTACACAGTGCCCTATCCAGGTTTCTGATGTTGGAACGCTTCCTTTTTAAAAACTTCTCATCCTGGTTGGGTATCTTCATTATGCCATGCCTCCAATTTGTCGCATTTCTCAAAAGCATTTAACGTTATCACCTGAATCTCTTCCCCTCCGGTAATATCATCTTCTGTTTAAAGCGTCAGTGTTTCCCTGTTTCTCTCCATGACCATGATTAAGAGCTCTGTAGTGTCGGTGATGACAGCCGTATGTAGTTTGAGAGCAAATGACTTTGTATACCTTGCATTATCATTCACTTCCCAGTGTATGGCGCTCCATGTTGGACAGGGCGTGTGAGCAGCTTTGACAAACATGTTTGAAACTTATTCAAAACCAGAAATTGCTGAAGACACTGACAAGTCTGACAGCATCTGTGGAGTGAAAGCAGAGGCAATCTTTCGGGTTCTGTGACTGTTCGACAAAGCACCCTGTAAGTCCAACAATTTTTGTTTTTGTTTCAGATTTCCTGTATCCAATGATCTTTGCTATATCGAAAATGTATTCTGTAACTTTTCATTTTTAAAGGAAATCAGTGGGTCAGAGAAACAATGTTAATCTTTCAAGTCCAGTGTAAATATTCTTCAGATGTGTAAAGGATTTGAAAATGAGCATTTTAGTATCTTGGCAGAGGTGGGAAAGAGTGTTTGGAGGCCCAGTATGAAAGACAAATGGGCTTGAAATTGTGGTGAAAGAGACACAGATATATAATGGGTGTAAATTAATGTGTAAATATTAGGAATTGATTTTCTCTGTTGAATGCAACATAAACAAGACACGAACTTAGGGAGCCCAGGAGGGAGACTGTATGGAAAATGGAGAACAGCCATAATGGATTCAGGCTGCGAATTTATGGAATTGAATATTAACTCCTACAGACTGGAACGTACCAAAGTGTAAAGTGAGGTGTTACTCGTGCTTGGGTTGTGCTCCATTGGAATATTACAGCAGCCTGCATGTTCATAGAATCCCTACAGTGTGGAAACAGACCCTTCAGCCCAACAGGTTTATACTGACCATCCAAAGAGTATGCGATCCAATCCCATTCTCAACCCTAATAGACCATTGACTTTTGCACCTAACATCAGCATCCCTGAACACAATCGGCAATTCAGCATGGCCAGTTCACCTAACCTGCACAACTTTGAACTGTGACAGGAAACTAGAACACCCAGAGGAAATCTAACCCAGATCCCTGATGCTGTGAGGCAGCAGTGCAAACCACTGAGCCACCGTGCCATCCAGGACCGAAATATTATAAGGCCACAGCTCTATACGAGCAGAAATGAAGCCATACCGACCATCACGTCTGCTCCGCCATTCGATCATGACTGACAGATTTTCAGACCCATTTGCCTGCTTCCTCTCAGTAAACTTTGATCCCCTTGTCAAACAAAACTTATTTGAGTCTGTTTTAAATATACTACATAGAACATAGAACAGTACAGCACAGAACAGGCCCTTTAGGCCGCGATGTTGTCCTGAGGTTTAATCCTAATGTAAAATGTAGTAATTTAACCTATGCACTCCTCAACTAACTGCTATCCATGTGCATGTCCAGCAGTCGCTTAAATATCCCCAATGACTCTGCTTCCACAAACAGAGCTGGCAATGCATTCCATGCATTCACAACTCTCTGCGTAAAGAACCTATCTCTGACGTCTCCCTTTTACCTTTCTCCTAATATCTTCAAACTATGACTTCTCGTAGTCGTCAATCCTACCGTGGGAAAAAGTCTCTCTGTATTGACTCTATCTATTCCTCTCATTATTTTGTACACCTGGATCAGATCGCCCTCTCTCCTCCTTATCTCCAGAAATAAAGGTCCAAGCTTGTTTAATATTTCTTCATAAAGCAAGCCCTCCAGTTCAGGCAGCATCCTGGTAAACCTTCTTTGCACCCTCTCCAAAGCCTCTGTATCTTTCCTATAGTAGTGTGTCCACAACTGGACACAATATTCCAAGTGTGGTCTCACCAGGGCCTTGTAGAGCTGCAGCAAAACTTCGCGGCTGTTAAACTCAATCTCCCTGTTCATGAAAGCCAAAACACCATATGTTTTCTTGACACCCTATCCTACCTTGGGTGGCAACTTTGAGGAATCTATGAACTTGCGCACGCAGATCCCTCTGTTCCTCCACACTGCCAAGAATCCTGTATTTAATGCTATATTCAGGATTCGAATTTGACCTTCCAAAATGCATCACTTCGCATTTACCCAGGTTGAACTCCATCTGCCATTTCTCAGCCCATCTCTGCATCCTGTCTATGTCGCGCTGCAGCCTACAGAAGCCGACACCTCCAACCTTTGTGTCATCAACAAATTTACTAACCCACCCCATAACCTCCTCATCCACGTCATTTATAAAAACTACAAAAAGCAGAGGCCCAAGGACATAGCCCTGTGGGATTACTCGCAACACTGTTCTCCAAGAATACTTTCCATCTACAACCACTGCCTTCTGCCAGCGAGCCAATTCTGAATCCAGATATCCAAATCTCCCTGTATCCCATACTTCCTGACTTTATTAATGAGCCTTCCATGGGGAACCCTATCAAATGCCTTGCTGACGTTCACATGCACCACATCCACTGCTCGACCCCTGTCAACCTGTCTTGACACCTCCTCAAAGAAATCAATAAGATTTGTGAGGCATGACCTGCCCCTCACAAAACCATGCTGACTGCTTTAATCACACAATGCTTTTCCAAATAGTCATAAATCCTATCCCTCAGATTTTTTTCCAAACTTTGCTGACCACAGACGTAAGACTGACTGGTCTGCAATTGCCAGGGATTTCCCTATTACCCTTCTTGAAATAAGGAACAACATTCGCCTCCTTCCAATCCTTTGGTACGCCTCCCATGGAGAGTGGGGAGGCAAATATCCTCAAAAGCAGCTTAGCAAACGTCTTTCTCGCTTCCCGAAGCAGACTAGGATAAATGTGGCCCTGGTGACGTATCCATCATAATATTTTCCAAAATTTCTAGTGCATCAACTTCATCAATCTTGACATGGTCGGGACTGATCTGGCCCAGCTCCTCTAAGTTTTCTTTTACAACAAGTTCCCTTTGCTTGGTGGACAACGAAGCATAAAACTCATTTAGGCCTTCCCCGATCTGCTCAGACTCCACGAATACGTTCCCTACGCTATCCCTGATTGGCCCTATCTACTCCCTGATTATTCTCTTATTTCTCATGTATGAGAAAAAATGCGTTTGGATTCTCCCTAATCCTTCTTGCCAAGCCTTTTTCGTGCCCCATCATGGCTCGCCTTAGTCCATTTCTGAGTTCCTTTCTAGCAAGCCTGTAATCCTCTAAAGCTGTGCTAGATCCTTGCTTCCCCCATCTTACGTAAGCTGCCTGCTTTTTTTTGTCGAGACCTTCCTCTGTTCTCGTCATCCAAGGTTCCTTAATCTTACCCCTTCTTACCTGTCTCAGAGGAACGCAGTTGTGTATCACTCGCAACAACTACTCCTTAAACAGTCTTCACATGTCTGCTGTGCCCTTTCTGTGGAACAATTGCTCCCATTCTGTACTTCCCAACTCCTGTCTGATAGCATCATAATTTCCTTTTCCCTAATTAAATATCTTCCCTCGGAAACTGCTCCTTTCACTCTCGCAGACTATGCTACATGTGAGGCATTTATGATCATTTTCACCAAAGTGCTCTCCCACCCTGGGTTCTGGCACCTGTCCTGGCTCATTGCTGAGCACCACATCCAAAATGGACTCTCCCCTCGTCAGTCTGTCTACATACTGAGCAAGGAAACCATCTTGAAAACACCTGACAAAAACAGCTTTATCCACACCATCTGCACCTTAGAAGGTTCCAGTTGAAATCACCCATAATAATAATCCTGCTTCTTTTGCATTTTTTCAGACTCTGCCCGCCTATGAGATCTTCAGTCTCTCTACTGTTATTAGGTGGTCTGTAGAAAATCCCCAAATGCGGTGACTGTTCCCTTGCTGTTCCTAACTTGCACCCGTACTGACTCAGTAGACAAATCTTCCTCAACAACCTTCATTTCTGTAGCTGTGACACACTCTCTGATAAGCAATGCTTCACCGTCTCCTCATTTTCCACCCACCCTGTTCTTTTTTAGATTAGATTACTTACAGTGTGGAATCAGGCCTTCAGCCCAACAAGTCCACACCAACCTTCCATAGAGCAACCCACCCCTGCATTTACCCCTTCATCTAACACGACATTTTCACCCAATCTGCACATTTTTGTATTTATCGAAGAAAAAAGTAGCGCCCAGAAGAAACCCATGGGGAAAATGGTAAAATCCACAAAGACAGTTCCCTGAGGTGGGAATTGAATCCGGTTGCCTGGTGCTGTGAGGCAGCAGTGCTAACCACTGTGCCACCGCGCTGTCCCTAAAGATTTTTAAACGTTCTAAACCCTGGAACATCAAGCAACCATCCTTGTCCCTGTGAAACATGCGTCTCCGTTATGGCCACGACATCATAGCCCCAAGTACTGATCCATGCTCTAAGTTCATCACTCTTATTTCAGACATTCCTTGCATTAAAGCAGACGCGCTTTACCCTGATCCCTTTGTTTCATCGCGTGAGAAACCTTCCTGATAGTTTCAATATACCCTGTCACTGTCCCGTCGGCAACTAACACCCTCTCAGACGTGTGGTCTGATTCCTAACCCTCCCTGCCAAACTAGTTTTAACCCGCCAGGATCACACAAGCAAACCTCCCAAACAGGACATTTGGGGCCCTCCAGTTTAGGTGCAACCCGTCCTCCATGTACAGGTCCCACCTTACCCAGAAGATATCCCGATTGTCTAGGTATCTGAAGTCCTCTTTCCTGCACCAGCCTCGCAGCCACTTGTAAAGCTGCATTCACTAACTGTTCCTCATCTCACTAGCTCGTGGCACTGGTAGCAAACCTGAGATCACTGCTCTACTCGTCCTGCTCTTCAGCTTCCAAACTAACTCTCTGTGGTCACTTTTCAGATCCTCAGTCCCTTTCCTGGCTATATCGTTGGTGCCAAATGATCTGTTTTCCACAGCCTTCTGTGGTAAGGAATTCCACAATTTCACCACTCTCTGGCTGAAGGCATTTAATCTTTTATCCGTTCTAATGGATTTTCCCTTTGCTCTAAGTTGCGCCCTCCTGCCAGTGCAACTGCTTTCCAATTTTGTCAGTATCTAGGTCATTCAGTGTCCTATAAGTTTCAATTGGATCCCACCTCATCCTTCTATTCTCCATCGAGTATAAACCCAGAGTCCTCCAACGTTCCTAATGTGTTAAGCTTTTCATTTCTGCTGAACCTTCTCTTGACACACACCAAGGCTAATACATCCTTCCTGAGGTATGAGGCACAAAATGCTGGAAATATGGTCTGACCAGAGCCTTAGAAAACCTCAGAATCCCCATCATAATATCCTACTGCTCTCGAGATGAATGACAACATTGTATTTGCCTTCTTAACTAACTTAACCTGCAAGTTTATCGAAGGCGAATCCTGAATTTTTTTCCCCATTTAGTAAATAGTCCATGCCTGTATTCTTCATACCAAAGTGAATGACCTCACACTTTCCCACATTGTATTCCATCTGCTACTCCTTTTCCCACTCTCTTTCAACTGTCATAATCTTTCTGCAGTCTCCCTGCCTCCTCAATACTACATGCCCCTCCACCTATATTTGCAATCTCTGCAAACGTAGCCAGAATTCCTCTGCCCCGCCACTCAGATCGTTTACCTATAAAGTAAAATGTTGTGGTCCCAACATTGACTCTTGTCGAACACTGGTAGTCACTGGCTGCCGTCCTGAGAGGGACAATTTTATCCTCACTCTGCATCCTGCCAGAGAGCCAACCTTTTATCCACGCTAGTACCGGGCCTCTGACACCATGGGTCCTTATCTTACTCTGCAGCCTCCTGTGCGGTACCATATAAGAGGCCTTCTGGAAATTCAGATAGGTAACGCTCTCTAGTCCAACCCGGCATTAAATCCTCAAAGAATTCTCATAATCGTGAGAGCAATGTAGGTTATTGAAATGGGGAGCAATCAGAAGGTCAGTGTCATTTCTACAGACAGAGTGGAGATGTTCCTCAAAAGCAAGCCCAGATTGGTTCACTGGTGTAAAGGAGACTGTATTGTCAGCAGCAATGACAGGAGCCTGGATTGAAAGTGTACAAGTGAAATGCTGGTTTACCTGGAAGATGTGTTTTGGGCCGTGGACAGTGAGGAGTGAAGAGGTGAATGGGCGAATGTTGCAGCTTCTGCAATTACATGGGAAGGTGCCATGGGGGTGTGGGGAAGTGTTCAGGATGATGGAGAGTGTCACAGAGAGAATAGTCCCTGTGAAATACTGACATTAGACGGGAGGGGAAGATGTGTTTGATGATGCTGTCCTTCTGGAGGTGGTGGAAGTGGGGGAGGATGATTCTGTGAATGCAGATTCTAGTACAGTAGGAAGTGAGGGGAAGGGGAGATCTATCATTGTTCTGGGTTGGAGGGGTGGAGTGAGGGCAGAAGTGAGGGAGACGGGACAGTCACAGCAGAAGGGTCAGTCCATCAGAGTGAGGGGATTTCTCGTTTGAGACAAAAGTATGACATGTAGGAAACTTCCCAATGGAATGTGGCATCATTGAACAGAAATGACAGAGCCAGAGAAACTGGGAGAATGGAGTCACCCTCAGCTGATCGTGTGTTCAGCCTCATATGTAGGTCTGCCCTTTATGATTGAAAAGAGCCAGGCATTTCAAATGCAGATTTATGTCATATATCTGGTCAAATATCGAGTGTGAAAATAGACACAGGTGAAGGTCAGCAGATGTGTGTGTATGGGGCGGGGTGGCGAGAGAACATTTAAGCAGGTACTGCTTAATAACTCTCAGTGATGATTGACTCTCGTCAAAACGAAGATGACATGAAGATGTGAAGATGAAACCCCACACGCCACCCCAACCCCCCCCCCCCCCCCCCCCCCCCCCGTCCCAATGATGCACAAGGTCTGTGAAGGATAGTAATCAATCACAAACTAAAGAATTCAGAGTTTTCCCATATCGAAAAAAACGTTCACAATGTGTGTGTGAGCCTTGGAAGGAAGGCAGGAAAGAATACGTGGGTCACCGGGAGGATGTGACTGAGCAACTGGTTTCAGGGAACAGGCAAATAATTTAAAACAGAATTTTACATCGTTCCTCACAGGGGAAGGCACATAGAGTTTCAAAATATAAACAAAATTGTAGTCATATGAAAGTTTTGCACTGTTTCTAACAAAACGAATAAGGCTTTTCTCAAACAGAAAAGATCAAGGGTAAACAGCTCATCAGCAATTCATAGCTTGCTTTAATAGAAGTGGTTACAGAGTGACTGGTGGCACTGTGTGAAATATTCCACAACTATCCTGATTACAGGAGTGTTCCAGTGAAACTGGCGAAACTCCAATGTGGCGCCTGTCTTCAAGAAGAGAGTGAGTCTTCAAGTGCTTAGGTGCTCCCTTTGTCTGAATAGTGGAGCATATTTGAGAGGCTTAATGGCCTCATGATGCACTTTCATCCTGAGTGATGTTAAAAAAAGTAAAACTTTGCTCCTTCCTCTGATGCGTTACTTACTGGGGGATGAACATTTTGCAAAAGTTGAATTATTTTGAAAATTATCTGGAAAATTGTACAAACGACATCATCCAGAGAATTCTAGAAATTGCACTCTTAAGGACATTTTATAACCATGTGGGGGTATTGCGTACGTGAGAGAGAGAGAGAGGGAGAGAGAGAGAGAGAGCTACATTGCAGTGTTGAGAGTGATGGAACCTTATTCTGGGGAAGGCGCTAACAGATATACAGTGAGTGTGAGAGAGTAGAGAGAATACGGTGACCCTTATCCTGACAGAGCGGGGAAGGTTATTGATGCTTTTTCTGTATTTCTAGATTTTTTGTTGGACCGCAGATGCTGCACTGAGCTGGGTGGGGAGCTCATCGCATGCTCGGTGGGTCTGGTGGTGCGGCTCCCTCTGGGAAGAGAATGGTCTTCCTCTGTACTAGACTATTCACCAGGCCCTCCGTGCCCCTGTCGACAAACTGTGGTGTAATTGCCCCTTATCTGGCATGCTCGGGAAAACTGTGCAGGGCAGCTCTAAACTGAGAAAGCTCAACCGTGTGCCCATTGGCCTTTTAATGATGGCAGCAGTACCAGGGATCACTGACTATCCAGGGGCATCCGGGGGATGGTGTGCACCACCAGCCATGATGGGTGGGAGATTCAGTCTGGTATTGAATGAGAGGGACACCATGGAGTGGGGTGGATTGTTAATGAGCTGAAAATGTGTTGCTGGAAAAGCGCAGCAGGTCAGGCAGCATCCAGGGAACAGGAGAATCGACGTTTCGGGCATAAGCCCTTCTTCAGGAACTTATTGTTAATGAGGTGAGTTCAATAAGATAACATCAGGAAACTAGCTCTGCCTCGTGCAGACATTCTTTCTGTCACATTCAATGAAAATGGCACTGAGATAAATTATTGTTCGATTTAGCCCAATGAGTCGAAGACTGTGCTGATCCTACTGCCAGTTACAACGCTGAAGGACAAATACTTATCCAAAACTCTCCATCATCTTAACTTACACTAATATCTTGCTCAACCACCATTCCTGTAAACAGTGGCCTATATTGCAAGCTGCTATCGAAATGTTTTCATTTCACAATTTTTAAACCTACCATCAGATCCTTCTCTGAAATTCTCTCTCAATCTCCCCCTCCCTTTTAACCAAGCTCCTCCCATTTGTTGGTATTTAAACTGATTCCCCCGCCATCTCTCTCTGGCAGTGAGTTTCACACCCACAGCACCCCAGTGCCATGCCACAATGGAGATATGGAGCTGTAAATGGAGGGAGCTGCACATCCTGTCACTTCCATCATGATCTGCAAGTTTCCCCACGCTGGGCAGTGATCTGATATAGTGTTACTCAGCAATGCAGTGATTGGTGCACACAGCTGTGTATACTGGGAAGGTAACTTCTCCAGATTAATGGATAAATTCGCTGCTATTCACTGCACAGCTCCCCATGCTGCACGGATATCCAGTCCGTGTATATAGAACAATGCCTTTGTGTGTTCTGAACAGCGCCCTGTGCTGAACAGATCATCGAGTCCAGTTCAGGATCAGTGCACTGTTGGACAGATACGTAGTAGACTGGTGAGCTCTAAACAGTGTTCGATCCTGGGCGGCGTGGTCTACGCAGTGCTTCATGCTGAGCAGGTACCTCATCTGGGCTTATCCGTATCCGGGCTGGATCTGAGAGGTGGATTGAGTATCCGATGTAATTCCTGACATGATTATCACTCCTACAGCTCGGCCCATTCCGCTGGTAAACGTGAGGTGCTGTGTTTGAGATAGAATTTACTTGGTCAAAATATTCGTTCATAAGCAAAACACTATTTATTCGAATACTGTCGATAAAAGGCAACAAAAATGAGTTTGCAATAACTTAATTCTATTGTAAAACTTAGCAGAATAATAATGTATTTAACAGCTATACAGTAACTGCTCCAATATGGTATCATCCAATAAGCACACAAATGTCAAAAAGCAAATGCAGGAAACAGGTTGTCTCACATGCAGTTCTCCAACCCAGGAGGAAAGAACATCAAAAGTTAGTTCCGAGAGAAATCACAGACAGAATGTGTAGAACCGGGGAGAGATTTCCTGCTTTCCAAACTCTGCAGAGATCCCAGCAATAACTGGCGAAAGGTAAAACTAAGAATCCTGGTCCTGTGAGAGTTTGACCATCACTCCACAGGACCAGGCCGCAGCTGCAAGAACACAAGGACTGGACTGTATCTACATCGTCTATGGCTCTGTAGGTGTCTCTCAAAAATGCCTAAACCCACCTAAGCCATGAAATGCTGGGCAGACAAAAGACAAGTTAAACGTAAATAAATAAAATGAAAAGATGCAGCAGGCCTGGTGATTAGACACAGACGGCTTCGGGAGCCCAGCAAGTTCGATACTGCCAAAACACAGAAGAATCATCGAGTTTGTGAACAGAAAGAATTATCTCTCTCCCTCACCTCTACTTTTACAACTGGAGACATGCCATGAGCCCAATATCAGCGATATCAAAATCCCAGCCACACCAATTATTTTTGTGATATATCAGAGTTGCTGTAAAATGGGTGAACTGGAGCTGTTTGTTCAGTGACTGTGATTAATATCAGTCTTCCTGGACCTAACTGGGTCACTGGAGGCTTTCCCTCTTCCATAATTAGGACCTTCTTTCAACTTGTTATGCCAGAATATTCGGGACAGAGTCAAACTCAACAATATTGGGATCAGCAGCTACAGAGAAATAGAGAGAAATCAGAATCTGAGAACATTAGAATGGTCCAACAATAGATTTCAATCTGAGAACATTAGGCTGGAATCTTACAACAGTGGATCAGAATATGAGAACATTAGACTGGAACGTTCCAACAATGAACAGGAGTTTATCCTGGGGTCTTTATTGGCTTTCTCAGGATTGGCCATGGTTAAGAGTTGTGGATACTAGCCGTACTGATGATTATTCAAGCTGGGTACTATCCCATCCTCGCTGTTATTGGTGTTCCTGAAAAGTCTATCTCTGTCGATTGTATAAATGATGCTGAATGTTATTGCTATTCTGGTTGATTATATTTAACAAAAACATAAACTTTCAGTCATAAACGTCACTTCCTTCTTATGCATTTCCAAACTACTTACTCATAAACATCTGAGAAGGAATAAGACTGCTTGGAACCTTGAGTACTTTTTTACCGTGAACTGTTTTATGTCTCCATATTATCTATGTTATCAAACCTGCTGACATCCACCTTCATAATATCCCCAATCTCCAGCTCTGTCTGAGTTCTGCTGCTGAATTCGCCATCATCTACCCCTTCATTAATGACAGATTTTATGGCTCCAGTTCTCTCCTGACCTCTCTTCCAGTTACAAATAGTTTGACCACAAACTTCTTTCTGTCTCTACAGTTAATTCACGACATGGACTCTTAAACAGAGTAATAATGTCACTGACGTAATTGAGAGACGCACGTTATGACTCTAAAACCATTGTCTGAAATCCTATCACAGCCGATGACGAAATTTAAATTCCAATGACAAAATTTGGAATGAAAGCTAATTTCAATCATGGCAACCATAAACCATCAGGATTTCTTTTATTATTTTATTAGTAACATTTGGTAAAGAAGCCGAACACTTTTTCCATGTCTGATCTAAGTGTAACCTCAGATCCACAACAATGTGATTGCCTCCATATTGCCTTGACAAATGGCCGCATGGTCAAGGGCAGTTAGGATGCACAACAAATGCTGCCCTTGCTAGTGATGCTGGCATCCCGCGAAACAACAACATTAAAGGTGAAATAACCAAGAAAATGCGGATACTGGCGTTCTGAAATAAAATTCTCCACCGTCTGAAAGAATGTTGGAGAATCTCAGCAGGTATGGCAGTCTGTCGGAAGAAACAGCAGGTGAACCTATCGAAACTGAATGCAACTGAGAAATAATATTATTATATCAGGGATGGTTGGAAGGGAGAGCGGGTGGTTTGTGTTGAGTGGATGATGTCCAGCGAGAGAGAGAGAGAGAGGAAAAGCAAGAAAAATGGTTGCTGATGTTGGACTGGAAGGAAAACAGAATGGGAAGTTATTCTAACATTTCCCCTTTTCACATATTCCTGAATATCATATTTATTACGGGATGTCCCTGCTTACCGTGACTTATATTCCTCTATCTCTCGTCTCTGAGTGTGGTGATCAACTCCATCAATAATACGTATAGTCGCTGAAATATAGAGAAACGGAATGTTCCATTGTCAGCTGCTTCTTTGGAGAAAGGAACTGTTACTGTGCGACTGTATGGAGATGAAATAGTTTTCTCAGCCAGGGCGGCACGGTGGTACAGTGGTTAGCACTGCTGCCTCGCAGCGTCAGAGACCCGGGTTCAATTCCCGCCTTTAGGCGACTGACTGTGTGGAGTTTGCACGTTCTCCCCGTGTCTGCGTGGGTTTCCTCCGGGTGCTCCGGTTTCCTCCCACTGTCCAAAGATGTGCAGGTCAGGTGAATTGGCCATGCTAAATTGCCCGTAGTGTTAGGTAAGGGGTAAATGTAGGGGTATGGGTGGGTTGCGATTCGGCGGGTCGGTGTGGACTTGTTGGGCCGAAGGGCCTGTTTCCACACTGTATGTAATCTAATCTAATCTAAAAAAAAAGAGAAACTGAGGAAACTGAGGCATTTTCAACACTGAATGGATGCACTATGTGTGTGGGGAATTGACTTGCTGCTGTCATCTAGAAAGTCAGTGGAGGCTCTGTGGATGGTGTTCTCAGGATTGTGATGTCAGCTACTGGGTTCATTCAGGGAGTCCCGAGGGTCTGGGGACCCCACTGTGAATACTGCATTTTCAGTGTGTCTGGGTCAATGGTAAAAAAAATGGAGCTGAGACTACAAAGAAGGGAAACTGTGTAAACTGAGAGGAGCAGGGCACTGTACATACTCTCTGAGATTTCCAGGAACATTTGTCTAAGCTGCACCCATTCAGGTGTAAAGTGTAAAACCAGCTTGTCTCAAAATTGAGGTGGTCACTGAGCTGTATCCCCTCCTTCATTATAACCTGTCGTCTCACACCAGGGACAGGACTGTGCTGACACTCACGATGAATTAAACTGGATTGATTCTGGAACTTTGCAGGCCGCAGTGGTAATATATCCACCATCACTGAAGTGCAGTCCTCCAATGTATTCACAAGCGGTCAGAACCACCTGCCTGCTGAGAGGAATGCATTGGTTCCTTCTCCACAGGCGAAGGTACAGAAACTAACTTGCAGATATATTAGGGAACAGAGTGATTGGTAAAAATTGGAAACTGCAGGAAATCAGAATTAATGAAGAGTATGTCATTGAACATCTAATTTAATTGAAGTTTCATAAGTTGCTGCATCTGATGAGCTACATCCCAGAGTGATTGAGATGAGAACAGAGCTAATGAAAGAATTACTGAATATTCTTCAAAGCTAGTTGGATTCTGGAAAGGATGCTTCAGACTGGAAAACAACTATTGTAAACTTAAATATTTAAAACAGGATGGAGTGGGAAAACACAAAACTAAATAGCTTGATGTCAGCTGTGAGAAAAAAAAAATATTGGAACGTTTTATAAGGAACGTTTCTCAACTAGATACTTGGAGAATAATGATATGATTTGGTACATTCGGCCTAGATTCAGGAAAGGGAAATGATCTTTGATAAACCTGTGTGTGGAGATTGTCCGTTGTGACATCGACAGTTGAGAACCAATGGGAGTGGAGTATTTGTATTTTTAGAAGATACTTGACATGTTTGAATACAGGTGAATGGGGAATGTTAGGGTCCATGGATAGGTAGGGGTGGAATATGTACCACATGCATTAAACATTGAGGAATAGTGATACGAGAAGAAGACTGTTTCTCTCTGGAATGAAGAATTGATGGGCGGCAGCAGGATCAGTGTTTGGGCAATAGTATTCACAAAGTATAAAAATAATTCAGATGTGAACAACAAATAGCATCATGTACATTTATATTTATTAAATGGTAGAGAGGTTGGCGAGTGCTTTTGTTGAAAATGACCTGGAAGTCCTTGGTCATAAGTCACTGACAGAATTCATACAGGGGCAGGAAGTAAATGATACGTGGCTCTTCCTGCAAAATGATTGAAGTACAAATGTTAGAATATCTTTCCCACTAATCGTGTTTTTTGAGAGAGTATTTGGTGCATTTTGTAAAGGTTTGCTTTATAAACAATGATCGCTTTGTCACTGAGAGAGTGCAAAGTAGTTTGACCAGACTAAACACTGGCATGATGTTACCATGAGAATAGAGTGCAATAACGATGTGTTTAATCTGTAGCGCTGTGAGAGAATAAGATGTTGAAGCTTGATGGGTATAGACAGAAACTCATTATGTCCCAACAGCTGAATAGGGTGAAAATCTCATACTTTTCATTAGGTGTTTGACTCATGACACTTTACATGCATCTGCAGAGCCCCCATGTCGATTGACGGAGAGGCACTGGCTCTGAATGAAATCTGAACACTTTAATGCACAGTTACTGTGTGACACTGCATTGAATGTCACTTTGTACACAATCCTGTCATCAGCCAAAATACCGTCATTCTGAAACAATTCGTTATTCCCCAATGGCTTCTGCCCTCCACGGAGACCATGGGTATGCCTTCTTGGAGATGGAAGATAACTTGGAAAATGGCTAAACAATGTTGGCTTCATTCCGACTGCCAGAAAACCCATGTTAAAGTAATACATATGTACCATGAGTAATTAAGCCAGGTGGATCAATTTGGAGCAGTCTGTCTGTGCAGTCCCTGTTCCATTTGTTTGTGATGTTGGAGCATCTCTGACACTTTCCTGTTTTTGCGTTTGTGGCTTGTCAAGCTGAATAACCTCTTCCTGTTCCTTTGTAAGTTACTCCGGGTGTGAAATGGTTCTTTCTGATCCCATGTATGTTACATGTGGGAGAGAGGAAACTCCCTGTCTTCCTGTGCAATGGGCAGGAGGGAATGAATGGGCTATCCTTCTTCTTGCCCATTAGTTTTGATGGGATGAATGGCTTCCCCACATTTTTGTGAAACCAGATTGAGATGCTGAATGAACTCCTCCTTTTACTGTGGAAATGTACTGTGCTGTTACATAAATGTTCCCCAGACTTTAACAGCACGGTCTTGAATGTTGTCCAGGTCTTGCTGTACATTGTCACAGACTGTTTCAAGAGCTGAAAAGGGACAACTTGTCCTGAAAATTTTGTAAACTTCAGTGAATGTCCCCTCTTCTACACGCTCAGTGGCTCAGTAACTTACACTGCTGCTTGACAACACCAGGGTCCCAGGTTCGATTCCAGCCTTGGACAACTGTCTGTGTGGAGTTTGCACATTCCCACTTGTCTGCATGAGTTTCCTCCGGGTGCTCCGGTTTCCTCCTACAGTCCGAAGATGTTCAGGCCAGGTGAATTGGCCATGCTAAATTGTCCACTATGTTAGATGCATTAGTCAGAGGGAAATATGCCTGGTGGGTTACTCTTCGGAGGGTCAGTGTGGACTGGATGGGCCGAAGTGCCAGTTTCCACACTGTAGGGAATCTAATCTGCTCAGTTTGGACTGAAAGGGCTGAATTGCATCCTTCCACACTGTAGGGATTCTATGATGACAAACTGGAGATGCCTGGGCTGAGGAAGCTACGCTGAGGATCTCCTGCAGATGTGTCCCACGGCTGAGATGATTGATGCCCACCAATGATAATCATCTTTCCTTGTGCCGTGAATGACTCCAAAAAGTGTAGAGGTCATAACTAATTCTCATTAAGTGCAATTTACCAGGAGGAGATTTAACAAGATGCTGCCTGGACTGGAGGGCAGGTCTTATGAAGAAACGATGAGGGAGCGAGGGCTTTTCTCACTGGGGGTGTACAAGATGATGAGAGGCATAGAGACATGTGAATAGCCAGAAGCATGTTCCCAGGGCAGAAATGTCTATGACTAGGTGGCATAATTTTAAGGTAACTGGAGGAAGGTTTAGGGGAGATATCAGCGGTAGATTCTTTCCACAGGGAGTGTGGGTGTATCGAATGCACTGCCAGTGGTGGTAATAGAGTCAAATATCTGAGGGGAACTTAAGAGACTCTTGGATAGGCACATTGAACAAAGTGAACAGAAGCATGTAGGTTAGTCTGATCTTGGAGTCGGATAAACGGCACAATGTCGAGGGCTTAAGCTCCTAACTGCATGCCTTCATGTAGAACTCTGAGCTCAAAAACTGCATGAATTCATGTAAAACTGCGTATCTCACTTTTTAGATTAGAATCAATCTAAGCATTATGGCATAGACAGAGAACACAGAGGGCAACACCTTCACCATATTGTCTAGCAACCACCATTATTTACAGCTAACCTGAGAATGCAACTTTTAAAAAAAAAGTGTTGTGATTTACATATGAAAGCAGTGAAACTATCATGGTATTCTAACAGATGAAAGGCTGAATAATCATTTTTTCAATGTATAATTTCAGTTACATTACACTGCAAATTTCTGCTATAAATTCTGTGTTAGGATTGAGCCCTCCACTATCACCTGATGAAGGAGTGACGCTCCGAAAGCAAGTGTGCTTCCAATTAAACGTGTTAGGACTATAACCTGGTGTTGTGTGATTGTTAACTTTATACACCCAGTCCAACACCGGCATCTCCAAATCAGTACTATTCTTTGTTCTGTACTCTATGGAAGTGCTCAGAAGACTTGGACATTCGGGAAGATTTGAGACTTGGAGCAGGTCAGCTTTGATCTTCGTGAAGGAAAGGCAGGCTTGGGATGCGAATGACCTGCCCCTATTTCTGATGTTCTCCCGTTCAGTTATTGGAAAGTTAGTTGGTTTTATTTTCCTGTAAGGTCTTTTATGGAATGTTGCAATCCGGGAGACCCGTGGATTTTGTGAGCCATCACTGGGTGAGATTTGGGGGCTGTATTCACAGTGAATCTGGGTCTACAATATGATCAACAAATGAAGCACAAGATACAGAGGGGGAAGCTCTGTGAAGAGAAATGAGCAACCTCTTCTATATCCAGCCTGAGTTTTCCAATTACATTTTCCAAATCTCCCAAACCGAGTGGGACAGTCTCGAAGGACCGAATTGTTTCCTCTATTTCTGTGCACCATGCCATAACAATAAGTGGCCTCTAACTGCTCCTGTCCAGCAGGTTAGAGGGGTTGGATTGGACACAGAAACATGGGATTGAGGAGCAGGAGTGGGTCATTAGAGAATTTGAGCCTTCTCCACCAGGCATTAAGATTGTCGCTGATCAGATTGTGGCCTCATTTTCCTGCCTGTGTCCCATTATCCGTGACACACTTCTCTGTTAAATCTTTAACTAACTCAGCTGTGAATACTTGTAATCAAAGAAGTATCACAAACTTCTGGGGAAGAGAATTCCCATTCAAATGGCCCTTTTAGAATTTTCCCTCATCCCGTTGTGACAATAAATGAGTCATACAGCGTGGAAACAGCTTCTTTTGTCCAAATTGTCTGTGCCAATCTGGCATCTGAATCAGATCTCGTCCCACTTGTCAGCATTTGGCCCAAATCCCTCTGAACCATTCCTATTTATGTACCTATCCAGATACATTTTAAAAGTGTAATTGTACCCGCTTTCACCACTTCCTCTGACAGTACACCCACCAACCTCTGTATGAAAAAAATTCCCTCAGGTCCCTTCTAAGTCTTTGCCCTGTCACCTTCACCCTATGCAGTCTAGTTCTGGACGCCCCTACACTGGGAAAAGATCTTGCCCATTCAGACTATCCATGCCCCTCAGGACTTTTTCAAACCTCTGTCATGTCACCATTCAGCCTCTGACAGTCCAGAGAAAAAGCCTCAACCTGTTCATCATCTCCCTGTAGCTCAAACTCTCAGGTTCCAGAAAATCCTTGCAAATCTTTTCTGCACCCTTTCAAGCTTAACAACATCCATCCTTTAGCAGAGTAAACTGATATGTACGCAATATTCTTAAAGTAGTCTTAAATGCCTAGCTGAAGTCTGTGTAAACAATGTATACCACAGTATCCTCTTGAATCTTCTTTGTCACCTCTTCATAATACTCAATCACTTTAATTAGACATGATTTCCATCACACAAATCCATATTGACTATCCCTAATCAGTCCTTGTCATTCTAAATAGATGTAAATCGTATCCCTCAGAATCCCTTCCAACGAATTCCTCGACACTAAATTTGGCTGATTGTGTATATAATTCCCTGTGTTGTTTTGGCTCACTGCTCTCTTTTCTAGCCCCACTCCTCCACTGGCCACAAAAAATAATTATAACTATGTTGGTGATATGGCAAATGATATAGTTCTCAGAGTGTGTCAGGGTCAGTGTTAGGAACAAGTCAGGCAGATTTCTTTAATCTGCTAAAACAACACGTTTATGACCAAAACAAAGTTGCTCAAACTATGATGGAAAGAGGAATGACGAGAGGATATTGCAAATATGTACATTGATATTTTCCTTTAAAAAATACTGATAAACACACACAGACACACACAGACACAGACGCACACACAGACAGACACACACAGGCACACACAGACACAGAAACACACACAGACACACACAGACACAGAAACACACACACAGGCACAGACACAGAAACACACACAGACACCACACACACACGCACACACACACGTATTGTCGATAACAAACTGAAAAACAAAATATGTGCAAAGTTAACTTGACAGAACATTGTCCAAATATAATTCGAACTCATGACCAAAGAATAAATGAGAGCTTGACCCATTCTATTTGTAGAGTCATCAAGTCCTACAGCATGGAGAGAGGCAGAGAGGCCCTGTGGTCCAAACTCGTCTATGCTGATCCAAATATCCAACCACATTAACCTCATTTCCCAGCACTTGGCCCATAGCATTCTCATCCTTTCCTGTCCATGTACTTGCCCAAATGCCGTTTAAATATCGTTAATAAAAATGCTTCAACCACTTCCGTTGGCAGCTCATTCCGTTTGTGTATCACTCTCTGTGTAAAACAGTTTCCATCAGTTTCCCTTTTATTCATTCCTCTCTCACCTTAAAATGATGCCCTCTCCTCCTCGATTCCCCAACTCTAGGAAAACAAAAGGCTGCATCCATTCACCTATTCCATGTAAACTTCGATAAGATCCCTCTCAGTCTTCTATTCAGTCAAGAAAAACGTCCTCGCTTGTCCAACCTCTCCCTATAATTCATAATGTTGAGTCCTGGCAACCTTTTTGTAAATTCCGTCTGCACACATTTCAAATTAAAAACATCCTGCCGGTCGCAATTTGACTAAAGCTGAATGACAAGTGCAGCCTTACCAACATCCTGTATAACTGCAACATAACTTCCCAACTGCTCTCCTCCATGTCTTGACCGATGCATGCTAGTGTGGCAAAAGTCTTCTTCACTACCATGTCTAACTGTGACCCCACTTTCAGAGAATGGTGGACCTAAACTCCATGGTCCCTCTACTCAACTACACTCCTTAAAGACCTACCAATCGCCATGAAACTCCTACCTTGATCTAACATTGCCAAAATATTCCTCGGCCCACTTCTCCAGTTTGATCAAGGTCCTGCTGTAATTTCTCATATACTTCCTCACTGTCCACGATATCTCCTATTTTAGTGTAATCTTCAAGTTTCCTAATCATGCCTTGCACATTCGCAAGAATATCATTGATACAGATAACAAACAGCAATGAGCCCAGCAGCGACCCCGAGGCACTTCATGTGTCACAGGCCTCGAGTCCGAGAGCATCCTTCCACTATTACCCTCTGCTTACTACCATGAAGCCAATTGTGTGTCCAATTCGCCAGATCCCTCTGGATTCCATGCGATTCCCACCTTCCAGACCAGCCTATCAATGGTAACCTTGCCAAAGGCCTTACTGAAAACCTTACAGGCTATGTCCACCGCCCTATCCTCATCAACATTACTGGTCATTTCATCAATGAACTCAAACAAATTTGAGAGGCATGATCTCCCACTCACAAAGCCATTCAATCTTTCCAGTCAAAAAACAACTGTTAATAATAATCATTAAAATGAATGATAACAAACTAATAAATAATAATAAGATCACATTTTCAGTGGAGAATAAATTGTCAATGGTATGTGATATTGGAACGTGCTTCATGGGTGAAGGGCAGAATAGATTTTGTACCTGTGTCATTGAACTGTGTTGAAAAAAGCAAGGGTGGCATGGTGGTTCAGTGGCTATACTGCTGTCTCATAGTGCCATGGATCCGAGTTTGGTTCCAGCTTCAGGTGACTCTGTGTGGAGTTTGCACCTTCTCACTGTGTTTGTGTGTTTCCTCTGGGTGCTCCATTTTCCTTCCACAATCAAAGATGTATAGTCAGGTTAATTGGCCATGTTAAGGTGCCCATAGGTGCATTTCCAGTGCGAGCAGCAGCAAAGGTAAGACCGTTTGGTTTTAAAAGTGCTTACCGGTAGCAGGCAGCGGTGTTTTTTTTTCTTTCACTCTCTCTTCACAGAAAGAGCGGGAGCACCAGGGGGAAGTGACGACGACCAGAGGGGCAGCCGAGACCCGGAAGCAGTAGTGTAAGCTTACCTGGGTAGGTTTTTTCCCCCTTTAAAAGCGCGAAGGAGAGGAACCCGAGGCACTACACGGGTAGTGCCTCCCACTCGCCCTCCTCCTCTAACCTAATAATAACACCTGTTGTGGTAAGTAGGTAAGTGCTGAATTTTGCTTGTTGTATTCTTTAGACCCAGTTTTTTTTTAAAATAAAAGTTAGCTTTAGAGGGATGGCAGTGAAGGCAGTGCAATGTTCCTCCTGCAACATGTATGAGGTGAGGGATGCCATCGACGTCCCTGCCGATTACAATTGCAGGAAGTGCACCCATCTCCAGCTCCTCCAAGACCGTGTTAGGGAACTGGAGCTGGAGTTGGATGAACTTCGGATCATTCGGGAGGCAGAGGGGGTCATAGATCAGAGTTATAGGGAAGTAGTAACTCCAAAGATGACAGATAGATGGGTGACAGTGAGGGGGACTGGGAGGAAGCAGCCAGTGCAGGGACCCCCTGCGGCCGTTCCCCTCAAGAACAAGTATACCGTTTTGGATACTTGTGGGGGGATGACTTACCAGGGGTAAGTAACGGGGCTCAGGTCTCTGGCACGGAGCCTGTCCCCGTTACTCAGAAGGGAAGGGTAAAGAAGAGCAGAGCAGTAGTAATTGGGGACTCGATAGTTAGGGGCACAGATAGGCAGTTTTGTGGGAACGAGAGAGACTCACGTTTGGTATGTTGCCTCCCAGGTGCAAGGGTACGTGATGTCTCTGATTGTGTTTTCCGGGTCCTGGAGGGGGAGGGGGAGCAGCCCGAAGTCGTGGTCCATATTGGCACCAACGACATAGGTAGGAGGAGTGCCGAGGATGTTAGACAGGCTTTCAGGGAGCTAGGTTGGAAGCTCATAGTTCGAACGAACAGAGTTGTTGTCTCTGGTTTGTTACCCGTGCCACGTGATCGAGAGTCGAGGAATAGGGAAAGAGAACACTTTAATGCGTGGCTACAGGGATGGTGCAGGAGGGAGGGATTCCGGTTTTTGGATAACTGGGGTTCTTTCTGGGGACGGTGGGACCTCTATAAACAGGATGGTCTACACCTGAACCTGAGGGGCACCAGTATCCTTGGGGGGAGGTTTGCCAGTGCTCTTGGGGGGGGGTTTAAACTAACTCTGCAGGGGCATGGGAACCCAGATTGTAGCTTCAGGGTGCAGGGCCTGGAGTGTAGGGAGGTTAGGAACATGGCATCAATTTCCAAGGAGGGTGTCTGTAAACAGGAAAGTGGCTTGAAGTGTGTATACTTCAATGCAAGAAGTATACGAAATAAGGTAGGTGAACTTGCAGCGTGGGTTGGTACCTGGGACTTCGATGTTGTGGCTATTACGGAGACATGGCTAGAACAGGGACAGGATTGGCTGTTGCAGGTTCCTGGATTTAAATGTTTTAGTAGGGTCAGAGGTGGGGGTAAAAGAGGGGGAGGTGTGGCATTGCTTGTGAAAGATAGTATTACAGTGGTGGAAAGGACGATGGATGAGGACTTGCCATCTGAGGTAGTTTGGGCTGAGGTTAGGAATAGGAAAGGTGAGGTCACCCTGTTAGGAGTCTTTTACAGGCCTCCTAATAGTCCTAGAATCATTGAAGAAAGGATAGGGAAGGTGATTCAGGAGATGAGTGACAGTAATAGGGTGGTTGTTATGGGGGACTTCTACTTTCCTGATATTGATTGGGAAAGCTATAGCTCAAGTTCGTTAGATGGGTCAGTGTTTGTTCAATGTGTGCAGGAGAGTTTCCTGACACAATATGTAGACAGGCCAACAAGAGGTGAGGCCATACTGGATTTGGTTCTGGGTAACGAACCAGGCCAGGTGTTAGAATTAGAGGTTGGTGAGCACTTTGGGGATAGTGACCATAATTCGGTGATTTTTACTCTCGTGATGGAGAGGGATAAGTGTGTACTACAGGGCAAGAGTTATAGCTGGGGTCAGGGAAATTATGATGCGGTGAGGCATGACTTAGGATGTGTGGCTTGGAAAAGTAGACTCCAAGGCAAGAGTGTAAATGATATGTGGAGCTTGTTCAAGGAGCAACGATTGAGTGTCCTTGATAATTATGTACCTGTCAGGCAGGGAGGAAAGGGTCGTGCGAGGGAGCCGTGGTTTAATAAGGAATTGGAATCCCTTGTTAAATGGAAGAGGGCGGCCTATCTTAAGATGAGACGTGAAGGTTCAATTGGGGCGATTGAGAGTTATAGGGTAGCCAGGAAGGACCTGAAGAGAGAGCTAAGAGCAGCAAGGAGGGGACATGAAAGGTCCCTAGTCGGTAGGATTAGGAAAACCCTAAGGCTTTCTATAGGTATGTTAGGAATAAAAGAATGACGAGGGTAGGAATAGGTCCAGTCAAGGATAGTAGTGGGAAGTTGCGTGTGGAGGCGGAAGAGATTGGGGAGACACTGAATGAATACTTTTCTTCAGTATTTACTCAGGAACAGGGCATTGTCGTCGATGTGAATACTGAGACACAAATACGTAGAATGGATGGCTTTGAGGTATGTAGAGAAGAGGTGTTGGAAATCCTGGAAAAGGTGAAAATAGATAAGTCCCCTGGGCCTGATGGCATTTATCCTAGGATTCTCTGGGAAGCAAGGGAGGAGATTGCAGAGCCATTGGCCTTGATTTTTATGTCCTCTTTGTCTACAGGAGTAGTGCCAGAAGACTGGAGGATAGCAAATGTGGTTCCCTTGTTCAAAAAGGGGAGTAGGGATAACCCTAGTAACTATAGGCCGGTGAGTCTCACTTCTGTTGTGGGCAAAGTCTTAGAGAGAATTGTAAGGGATAGGATTTATGCACATCTGGACAGGAATAATGTGATCAAGGATAGTCAGCATGGTTTTGTGAAGGGCAGGTCGTGCCTCACAAACCTTATTGAATTCTTTGAAAAGGTGACGAAGGAGGTTGATGAGGGGAAAGCGGTAGATGTGGTATATATGGATTTTAGTAAGGCGTTTGATAAAGCTCCCCATGGTAGGCTACTGCAGAAAATACGGAGATATGGCATTGAGGGTGAGTTGGAGGTTTGGATTAGGAATTGGCTGGATGGAAGAAGACAGAGGGTAGTAGTTGATGGCAACGTTTCTTCATGGAGTGCCGTCACTAGCGGTGTTCCGCAAGGATCTGTTTTGGGACCATTGCTGTTTGTCATTTTTATAAATGACCTGGAAGAGGGGTTAGAAGGTTGGGTGAGCAAGTTTGCAGATGATACGAAAGTCGGAGGAGTTGTTGACAGTGAGGAAGGATGTGGCAGGTTACAGCAGGATATAGAGAAGCTGCAGAGCTGGGCAGAAAGGTGGCAAATGGAATTCAATGTAGCTAAGTGTGAGGTGATTCACTTTGGAAAGAATAACAAAAAGATGGGGTACTGGGCTAATGGTCGGATACTTGGTAGTGTGGATGAGCAGAGGGATCTTGGTGTCCATGTACACAGATCTCTGAAAGTTGCCACCCAGGTAAATAGTGCGGTGAGGAAGGCATATGGCGTACTGGCTTTTATTGGTAGAGGAATTGAGTTCCGGAGTCCTGAGGTCATGATGCAGTTGTATAAGACTCTGGTGCGGCCGCATCTGGAATATTGTGTGCAGTTTTGGTCACCATACTATAGGAAGAATGTGGAGGCACTGGAACGGGTGCAGAGGAGGTTTACCAGGATGTTGCCTGGTATGGAAGGAAGATCGTATGAGGAAAGACTGAGACACTTGGGGCTGTTTTCACTAGAGAAAAGAAGGTTTAGAGGTGACTTGATTGAGGTGTACAAGATGATTAGGGGGTTAGATAGGGTTGACAGTGTGAACCTTTTCCCGCGTATGGAGTCGGGTATTACAAGGGGGCATAGCTTTAAATTAAGGGGGGGTAGATATAGGACTGAAGTTAGGGGTAGGTTCTTCACTCAGCGAGTCGTAAGTTCATGGAATGCCCTGCCAGTAGCAGTGGTGGACTCTCCCTCTTTATGGGCATTTACGCGGGCATTGGATAGGTATATGGAGGATAGTGGGTTAGTATAGGTTAGGTGGGCTTGGATCGGCGCAACATCGAGGGCCAAAGGGCCTGTACTGCGCTGTATTCTTCTATGTTCTATGTTCTAGAGTGTTATGTGCATTCCTCAGGAGTAAATACAGAGTACGGGAATGGAACTGGGTGGGTTACTGTTTGGAGGGTCGGTGTGGTCTTGTTGGGACAAATGGCCTGCTTCCATACTGTCGGGAATCTGTCAAAAAAACTATTTCTAAAAAACCTTATCTTTCCAAATGCATGTATATCTCATCCCTCAGAGTTTTCTCAAGTAACCTACCAACCACAGATGTTAGGTTTCCTGGTGTATAGATCCCAGAGTTTTCTTTGCTTCCCTTCCTGAATAATGGCACAACATTTGCTACTCTCCAATATTCTGGAACCTAAACTGTAGCTACCAATGATGCAAAAATATCACCCAAGGTCCCCGTAGTGTGTTCTGTAGCCTCTTGCAGTGTTCATGGATGCATCTGTTTAGGACCAGGAGATTTATCCACCTTCATACATTCTAATGCATCCAACACGTCTTCTCCTGTGATATTGACTCACGCCAAGATAACACCACAACCTTTGTTAACCTCCCAAGTCTTCATGTATTTCTCCACGATAAAGGCAGAGGAGACATATTCATTGAGAATCTCGCAAATCTCCTGCAGTCCTAGACATGCATGTCCACTTTGGACCTTGAGGGGTCATATTTTCATTTAGTTATTCTTTTTACTTTAATATACTTGAAGAACCTCTTTGGATGCACCCTAATCTTCTCAGCCAAACCTATCTTGTGCCCACTTTTCGCCCTCCTGATTTCCTTCTTCAGTAAACTACTGTGTCCCCTGTACACCTCCAGGTATTCCCTCGATCCCAGCTGCCTGGACCTGAGCCACGCCTCCTTTTTGCTGGTCAAAGCCTCAATATCTCCTGACATCCGAGGTTCCCTCTTCCTAACAACCTTGCTTTTTACTTTCACAGGAACATATATACCTTGACCTGTAGACATTTCACTTTTAAAGTCCTCCCACTTGCAGGGGGTCCCTTCACCTGCAAACTCTTCCAACCAACCCCTACAAGCTCCTGTCTAATTCCATCAAAGTTCGCCTTGCCCCAATTTTGAAATTGAAAATGTGGAGCAGTTTTGTCCTTCTCCATAACTATTTTAAAATTAATAGAACTATGGTCACTGGTCCCAGAGTGCTCCCCCACCCCCGTCACCTCCGTCACCTGTCCTGCCCTAGATCTTAGGGTAGGTCAAGTTTCGTCCCTTCCCGAGTTGCACCCTCTACTTACTGCTTGAGGAAACTATTCTGAACACACTTATTAGATACACCCCATCTCCGTCCTTAATTCTATGTCTTCCCAGTCTATGTTAGGAACATTAAAATCTACTAATGCAATCCTATTGGCCCTGCAAGTCTCCCCAGTCTGTCTACATATTTTTGTTCCCCTAATTCCTCGTTTACTATTTGGGGGCCTATAGTACAATCCAAATACTATCACCATTCTCTTCTTATTTCTTAGCTCCCAGACAAGTGCTCACAGGATGATCCATCAGTTATTTTATCTCTGATTACTGCTGTGATACTCGCCTTAATCAAAAATAAACTCCCCATCTCCTCTTTCCACCACTCTGTTCCGCATAAAGTACCTGTACCCTGGTACATTAAGCTGCCAGTGGTGTCCCTCCCTTAGCCATGCATATGTAATGGCTATAATATCCCAGTCCCACGTACCGATCCATGTTCTGAGTTCATTACCCTTACCGGTCAGCCATCTTGCATTGAAATAGTTGCAATTTAATCCAAAAGGCATTCCTTGCTCCTTGTCGTTGTCTAACCTGACCTGTCTCTTCATTTTACTGTTTCTGATTTCTGTATCTCCATCCAACCTCGCACTTGCCTCCCTGCTGTTGAGGATCCCACCCCTCCCCAACCCCAGCCAATCTAGTTCAAACCATCCCTTGCAGCAGTTTCAAACCTGCCTGCCAGGATATTGGTCCCCTTCCAGTTAAGGTACAACCCGTCCTTCCTGAACACGTCACCTTGCCCCACAAAACATCCCAGTAATTCAAAAATCTCTGCCCCCTGCACCAATTCTTGAGCCACCCGTTCATCTGCCATATCCTCCAGTTCTTACCCTCATTAGCATGGAGCACTGGAAGTAAACTAGATATTACAATTGTCATGGTCCTGTCTTTTATCCTTTTCCCTAGCTCTCTACAATCACTCCTCAGGACGTCATCACAATTTCAACCAGTGTCACTCTGTCCTTTGTACCAATGTGCACAATGACTTTTGGCTGCTTCCCCCCACCACCATCTCCCCCACCACCCCACCCCCCCATTCCCACCCACGGTGAGAACGTTCTGAGACATCCTGGACCCTGGCATGTGGGAGGCTACACACCATTCCGGATTCCCATTTGCAGCCACAGAATCTCCTGTCTGTGCCCCTCACTATCGAGTCAGATAATTACTTCGGTAGTTATTCCGCTTGCACAACCTTCTGACAATGGGATGTCTTCCTGAAATAGTTGAATTTGGCTGAATTTGGCTGAATTGGGGAGATTCCAATGAATCCTCATCAGGAATCCTCCATTTGTGGGAAAGATGACTGGATTTTTTTTCACTCCCACACATTGCTGTGATGAGCGATAGGGAAACAGAAAGGGAGCAACAGAATGTTTCTCCACAGATTGGCTACATTTTCCATCTGTAAGTTAAATCAGTAACGTTATCAGTCCCACACTGGACTCTGTGAGCTCTTCTTGAACATTGTCCGAACTATATGACTCCATCACATTCTGGACTCCAGGTCAGTGTGTTACTGCAGAATCAATTCATTAACAATAAATGGTCCAACTTGTTTTGAAGATGTGTTAATATATGCTTGCATAATGTAAAAATAAGCGTTTCATGTCTTCACAATATCTGTATTAAAATGAATATTCTTAAACATATACAGTAATTGTTGGAAACGCTCAGCTTGTCTGGCAGCATGTAGGAACAGAATTCAGAGTTCAATCTTTCGGTCCAATGACTTTCCTTTGAACATGACTTATTCTTAAAGTATTTCTCCAGTTTTATTCTCCCACACAAGAAGAAATATCCATCCGGTATTCACCAACTACACTCTTCTCAAGATCTTATATGGTCAATAAAACATCCCTCATTCTCAGGCCGAACTGTTAATTCTTCACAACGTAATGACTTCATCCTAAGAATGAGTAAAGAGAAACATATTTGAGACGTTTCGAAAGCAATTTTGTTTTATTTCTCGGTTTAGGCAGTTATAACTACACATAATACAACAGATGTAATCTCAGCAATGCCCTGTACTGATGCAGAAAACATCGCTAATATCATACCCAACATCCCTTGCACGAAACAGGATCACGACATTTACCTTCCAAATCACTTGCTACATCTTCAGGTTAATTTGATGTGATTCATGTACTAAGACACACAAATCCCTCTGTAACACTGAGTTCTGCATTCTCCTTGCATTTAAATAAATTTCTGCTGTTTTATCTTTTCCCCAAAAAAGAAAATTTCCATCACATATATATTGTACTGGGTTTTTTTTTCTGTTGAAGCTGTGCTCACAGCCATCCTCTGTCTGTATGCCATTGCTTGTTGCTGTGCCCTCCCCTGTCTGTGTCCCATTGCAGACGTTCTGCACTCCCACTGTCTGTATACCATTGCAGAAGCACTGCCCTCCTCCATCTGTATCCCATTGCTGATGCTCTGCCTCCCCGTCTGTATCCAATAGTAGATGCTCTGCCCTCACCCATCAGTATCCCATTGCAGACGATCTGCCCTCCCCCTTTCTGTATCCCATTGCAGACACTTTGCCTTCCCTTAGCTGTATCCCATTGCAGACACTCTGACCTTCCCCTGTCTGGATCCCAATGCAGATGCTCTGCCCTCCCCGTCTGTATTCCACTGCAGACGCTATGCCACCCCGTCTGTATCCCAATGCAGACGCTCTGCCCTCACCTCTCAGTATCCCATTGCAGACGCTCTTCTCTCCCCCATCTGTATCCCATTGCAGACGCCCTGCCCTCCCCCGTCTGCATTCCATTGCGAACGCCCTGCCCTTCCCCCGTCTGTATCCCATTGCAGACGCTCTTCCCTTCCCCAGTCTGTCTCCCATTGCAAACACACTGCCCTTCCCCTGTCTGTATTCCAATGTAGACGCACTGCCCTCGTTCTGCCCTCCGCTGTCGGTACCTCATTGCAGGCGCTTTTCCCTCCCCCGTCTGTATCCCACTGCAGACAGTCTTCCCTCCACTGTCTGTATCCCATTGCAGACGCTCTGCCCTCCCCACGTCTGTATCCCATTCAGACGCTCTGCCCTCCCCCGACTGTATCCAATTGCAGACGCTCTGTCCTTCCCCTGTCTGTATTCCATTGCAGACGCTCTGCCCTCCCCCGTCTGTATCCCATTGCAGACGCTCTGCCCTCCCCCGTCTGTATCCCATTGCAGAAGCTCTGTCTCCATTTGACATCTTATTGAATGACTATCCTGGTGCATGAGCAAACTGAGCTCCATCTCCTTCATCCGGTTCATTGGTATAGATTGTAAATTGTTGATGACCTCTGAAGAATTCCAGATCCCTGAAGAATTCCACTCGTTACAGCTTTCCAAACACAAAATGATCTATACTCTGTATTTCCTGACAGCTACCCAGGGCACCCCTGCTTCTGCATAACAGCCTGGAATGGTTATATGGCGTCCCCCTGTGCTGTGTGATTACTGAGGACTTCATTCTGTTTGGAGCGGCCTGTTTGGTGCAGCCCATTTTGCCGCAGACCCATTTAGGGCAGAACTATTTCAGCGCAGCTCATATTTATTCCTTTTCAGGCTTCGATGAAAGCATTAATCAAAGCAATAAAAATAAATATAATGTTTATTCCCTTCAGTAAAAATGTTAAAAAGACACTTGAGTAAGTATAACATTGAGTCAGAGTTTTCTTTCAGAGCTAAAATGATAATTGGTCTTGCATTTATTCAGATTGAAAACATTCATGAAGCTATTGAACATCTGACTGATGCGCTTCCAGATGAACTGCAGCCGCTGCGGGACTGGTTCAAGGATATTTGTGGAGATAGAAGATTACACCGAGGAAATGGTCGGCGTTCACTGCCTTTTCCAGTTGGAATGTGGAATTTATATGAAAGAACTTTAAACAATGAGGACAAAACAAATAATAATGCAGAAGCTGCCCACAAGAGATGACAATGCGAACTTGATGTGGAACATCCAGTTATTTGGAAATATATTGACAGTTTACGCAAAGTTCAGAGAGGAAGGGACATTTACTATGAGCATTTGATAGCAGGGCACGATATTTCGTTGAAATTAAAGAAGCAGATGCTAGAATACAAACACTGGTAAGAAGATTTAGTGAGAGAAATGATGTCGAGTATTTACGAGGATTGCCCATAATTTTGAATGAACGTCATGTTTTAGATTTTTCGTAATGAACTTATATCGTTTATTTTTTTCTTTTTAACATTTTTACTGAAGAGAATAAACATTATTTTTATTTTTAGTCTTTCATTAATGCTTTTAATTAAGCCTGAAAAGTGAGCGAGATGAGATTGCAAATGCCAGCGAGTTTAAATTGAGAATTGCTCTTCACTGAACATTGCTGCTTACTTGGTTGGTGGGACGTCGATGTTTCAGAATCTCCACGCAATATTTCCTGGTCCTCTCTGGCTCTTTTCAGGATCCTCCCCACATGTCGAGGTAGAGGGTGAGGGAACGGATATCGGGCACTCTAACACACGGCTTGGCCCTTTCTGTCCTATTCCAGGCTGTTTCTCCTGTAATGGGAAAAGAGAAGGGACGGAGTGAGGGTGGGAGTGGGTGTCCCTGCTGTTATTGCTTGTATAGGGGAAGGGGGAAGGGTGAGGTGTCCGGAGGGAGTCTGACCACAGTGTTGTATCCATGCAGTGGTATTAGTGTGCTGGCCAATGGGTCAGTGACAGAAAAAGTAGGGGAACAAAGGTGTTGAATTCAACAGTGAGTGTGGTCGTGCTTGAGCATCATTTGGAGATAGAGTGTGAGCCTTGGTCGGGGGTAGGTGCTATAACAGATGTAGAGTGAGTGTGAGGGAGGAGGGAGAATATGGTGACACTAATCCTGGCAAAGTGAGGATGAAGAATATTTATGCTTGTCCTGTATGGCTGACCAATTCTTCAGATCATCTCAGCGTTGAGGTGAGTCTCCCTGGACGTCTTGTCCAAGTCTATCGCTAATAACGCCACATACCCTTTCCCTCACTTCCCACAGAATCAGTTTGGGTGGATCTTACAAATAGCAAGGTGAAGCAAACATTAGTGTGTTCTATATCAAAACCAAATCTGTCACGTAAATACTTGACAACATATGCTATGGAAATTAGGTATGCAAGTATATGCAAGGGAAACAATGACATAGTGATATTATCGCTGGGCTCTTAACCCAGAGATCCAGGTAATATTCTGGGGACATGAATTCAAATCCTGCCATGGCAGATGGTGGAATTTGAATTCAATATGTATCTGGAATCAAGGGTTTATGATGACCAGGAATCCATTGTCGAATGTTGGAAAAACTCATCTGCTTCACTGATGTCCTTGAGGGAAGGATACTGCTGTCCTTACCTGGTGTGGCCTGCAAGTGACTCCAGACTCAACACAACGCTGCTAACTCTTAACTGCCCTCTGGCATGGAGAATAAATGCTGGTTATCCAGCGACGTCCTCATTCTGTGAATGAGTAACAAATAATCGTGGGTGCTGCAATAATAATGGATGGTCTCAAGTTGCACCGAAGCTGCATTAACTAAGTGACTACTAATGCTGTGAAGGATAACTTCCATCAGTGTGTATTAGGTAGGTTTAACAGTATGTTGTGAACCAAACTAGAGAGCAGGTTATTTCAGATTTGGTGTTGTGTGGTCAGGAGGACTAACTAATAACCTTGCTCTGAAGCAGCTTTGGAGGAATAGTGACATCAATATGTTGCATTTTTACACGGCGTCTGAATATAATATCGAATGTTTGAACATTCTGGTCAAACATCATGGAAGCCCGGAGGCGAGAGGGTCAAGTACGCGCCACTGAATTGGGCAAGTATAATATAACATTCAATGGGAGAAGCAATGATTGTGAGAGTCATAGAGTCCGACAGCACGGAGAAAGGCCCTTCAGTCCAAACTGGTCCATTCCAAACAAAATGTCCATTCACATTAACCCCATTTCCCTGCCCTTGCCCCATATCCTTCTTATTCTTTGCTGTCCATGTATTTTTTCCAAATGCATTTTAAATTTTGTGAATTTACCTCCCTCAAGCACTTCTGCTGGCTGCTCATTCCATGTGTATACCACCCTGTGTGTAAAAGAAATTGCCCCTCAGGTTCCCTTTTACTCTTTCCCCTCGGATCTTAAATTGATGCCCTCTAGTCCGTGGGTTGCTCAATCATGTGGAAAGAAAGACTGAGTGCATTCACTCTATCCATGCTTCCCATGATCTTATACACTTCTATCAGATCCCCCTCAGTCTCATACACTCTAAAGTAAAAACTCCTAGCTTGTCCAACCTCTCACTATAACTCAGACCATTGAGTTCTGGCAACATCCTTGTAATTTTCCTCTGCACTATTTCCAGTTTAATAACATCCTTCCTATAGTAAAGTGAACAACACTGAACATAACACTACCAGTATGGCCTCACCAGCATCCTGTATAACTGCAACATAACTCCCTAATTTCGATACTCATTTCTCTGACTGATGAAGGCCTGTGTGCCAAATGCCTTTTTCACTGCCCTATCTACCTGTGACCCCACATTCAGGGAACGTTGAACCTGAATTCCAAAGTCCCTTTGTCTTAATACACTCCTTAAGATCCTGTCATTCACCATGAAACTCCTACCTTGATTTGACGTTCTAAAATGCAAGAACTGACACCTATATGCATTAAACTCCATTTGCCATTTCTCGGCCTACTTTCTCACCTGATCAAGCCACTGCTGTAATTTCTGAAATTTCTGATAATCTTCCTCACTGTCCATGATACCGCTTATTTAAGTGTCACCTTGAAACTTATAATTCATGCCTGTACATTCTCAGCTAAATCATAGATGTGCGTAATATGTAAATATATATACAATATTCATGCATAAAACAAACAGTAATAGTCCCAGAACCGACCCCTGAGGTATTCTACTCATCACAGGACTCCAGTCTGACAAGCATGCTTCCCACTATTACCCTATGTTTCCTACAATCAAGCAAATTTTGGATCTGATTTGCCAGCTCCCACTCAATTCCATATGATCTAAATTTCCAGAGCAGACTACCATGTGGAACCTTACTAAAGGCCTTACTGAAATCCATATACACTACGTATACCACCATGCCCTTGTCAAAGTTACTCGTTATTTCACCAAAGTACTCAAAAGCAAATTTTTAAACCATAATCCCCCATGCACAAAGCCGTGCTGACTGCTCATAATCACAGCCTGCCTTTCCAAATGCATGTATATCGTCTCTCTCAGAGTATTCTCACGAAACTTACCGACTAGAGATTTTAGGTTTACTGGTCTATAATTCCCAGGTTTTTCTTTGTCGCTCTTCTTGAATAAGGCACAGCATTCGCTACACTCCAGTCCTCCGGGACCTCACCCGTTGGCTACTGATGATACAAAAGTACCAACCAGGGCCCCCACTATTACTTCTCTGTCGTCCTGCAGTGTTCCTGAATATACCTGGTCAGGACCAGGAGATTTATACAAATACTGCATAGTCTGAAAGATATGTCTACTTATTTCCGGTGAAAACACCAAAGAGTGAGTAAGTAACTCAATGATGATCAACATAACAAATTAAAGAATATATTATTCACAGGAAGTGACTTCAGAAGAATTCCAGACATTGTGGAATCCTAAGAATTCTCAGAAAATTACAATCCAGAAAAGGAGGGCCATGAAACTGTTCAGGAAATCAAAAAGCGAACATGCATGCAAACAAACAGGAACACAAAGGCTGCAAAAATTTATTATCTATATTTCAAATGAAAAAAAAAATAGTCAAATGTGGAAATTTGCAATCGGGACAGACGAGTTTATGGTGGATAACAGGGAAATGGCAAAGCAAATGACCAGTTACTTTACATCTGTCTTAATGGAGTAAGAGCCAGAAAATTACCCAGAAATACGAAGTGATCCTCTAGGACCTGTGGAAGTAAAGACATAAAGTCAATTCATATCAGTAACAAGACAATATTGAACATGCAGCTGGATTGAGCGTTGCTGAGCTTGACAAACCAGATGTACTTCATACTAAGATCTTCAGAAATAAATCACAAATAACAGTATTGATTGCATTGTCGATGACTGCGTTCTATTTTCCTGTACATTCTGCAGAGTCTGGAAGCTGGTGTAGATAAATGTACATTAGTAAACGTGATCCAAGCACTTTTGATGAATGGTAGGGATCCAAGCATCTACAAAGAGAAGAAGAGGTAGTGTGGAGAACTGCTGACAAATTAACTTGGCATTTATCGGGAAACTGTTGGAATATATTTATATAAAATGTGATATTGGATATTTGGACATTAACAACAAACTTTGAGAGAATCAGTATGCATTTTTGAAAGGGAAGACTTACTTGATTCTTACAGCATAGATAATGGGGATCCAGTAGAATTGGCATATTTTAGATTATCAGAAGGGTTTCTATAAGAACTCACACAGCTGCACTTTTCTTTCCATGTAATGATGTGAAGGGTATTTGGAGGAATATATGTAAGTGGAAACTTAATGTTTGGTTTGCCTTCCTTTAAGGGAGTCAGAATATAGATGTAAAGACATGTTGAAGCAGTTTCACAGAGTGTTGGTGAGACTGTACCTGGTGTATTGAGAACAGTTTTGGTGACCAAATCTAAGAAAGAATATACTGAACACAGAGGAAGTGTATTGGGCATTATCCAGATAAATCCCTCAGATGGCGAGTTTGCGTGATGAGGAAACTCGGCCTATGTTCTCTAGAGTTTCAACAAATCAGCAGTGGGTCACTGTGAACTTTATAAAACTCACAAAACATACGGCAAGTTGGAAATTAACAGAAAATTTATCAGGCTGTCTAATCCACATTCAGGGCAAATAATGACAGGATAAGGGACAAACCATTTAAGACTGCAATAAGGAGGAAATTCTGCGCGTGGAGAGGATTGACTAACACAGGGGCAAGGCAGGATAAAAGAAATAAAGAAAAAAATAATTCAAGCATGGACTACTTGCTAAACGGTGAGAAAATTCATAAAGCCAAAGTACAGAGGAATCTGGAAGTGCTAGTTGAGGATTCTCTAAATGTAAACATGCAGTTTGAGTCCGTGATTAAGAAAGTGAATGTAATGTTGTCAATTATCTCAAGAGGGTTGGAATATAAAAGCACCATTGTACTACTGAGACTTTATAGAGCTCTGGTTAGGCCCCATTTGGAGTACTGTATCCAGTTTTGGTCCCCACACCTCAGGATGGACATACTGGCACTGGAGCGTGTCCAGCGGAGATTCACACGGATGATCCCTGGAATGGTAGGTCTAACATATGAGGAACGGCTGAGGATCCTGGGATTGTATTCATTGGAGTTTAGAAGGTTAAGGGGAGATCTAATAGAAACTTATAAGATAATACATGGCTTGGAGAGGGTGGACGCTAGGAAATTGGGCGAGGAGACGAGGACCCGTGGACACAGCCTTAGAATTAGAGGGGGTAAATTCAGAACAGAAATGCGGAGACATTTCTTCAGCCAGAGAGTGATGGGCCTGTGGAATTCATTGCCGCAGAGTGCAGTGGAGGCTGGGACGCTAAATGTCTTCAAGGCAGAAATTGATAAATTCTTGACGTCACAAGGAATTAAGGGCAATGGGGAGAATGCGGGTAAGTGGAGTTGAAATGCCCATCAGCCATGATTGAATGGCGGAGTGAACTCGATGGGCCGAATGGCCTTACTTCCGCTCCTATGTCTTATGGTCTTATGGACAAGATGACAGAGAATCCCCAGATAACCTACAAGTTTTTTAAGTGGAACAGAATAACCAGTGAACACGTAGTGACTTGTCAAGTTGCATCTAAATCAACTTTAGTAGTAGAAGAAATGGGGGAGTGGTAGAAGGCTGTTTGTGTGACTGGAGGCTCGTGTCCAATGCTGTACCACGGGTATCAGTGCTGGGTCCCTTATTATTTGTGATTTGGAGGTGCTAGTGTTGGGCTGCGGTGGACAAATCTAAAAATAGCATAACACCAGACCACAGTCTAACAGGTTTATTCGGCAGCACTAGCTTTCGAAACTCTGCTTCTTCATCAACGTGCACAAGCACGTGATGTAACTGATGTTGAGAGATTTTTATCCTTGTTATTTGTGGTATTTATAAATGATGCAGCTGTGAATATGGACAAGGAGTAGGGTGTGTAATAAATAAGTTTGTATTTGATACAAAGATTGGCCAGGTTGGCAGTGAGGAGGAAGGCCTTATGTTGCAGGTAGATACTGATGGAATGGTCAGATGGGTGGATCAATGGCAGATGGAATATAACCCTGATAACTATGAGCTGATGCACTTTGGAAGAAGGAACCAATCAGAGGAGTACTCAATGAATGGCAGCACACTAGAAAGCTCAGAGGGTACTTCTCCACACATCGCTGAATGTGACTGCACAGATTAATACACAATCTGGGAAAGGATAGTGGAATGTAAACATAGCCTTTCTTAACCGAGGCATAGATTATAAGAACTATGCTGAACTTTGGTGAGGGCAAGATGGAATAATGTGTGTAGGTCTGGGAACAAGATTACAGGAAGGATGTGATTGTAGTTGAAGGGGTGCAAAGATGTTCCCTGGGATGGAGCATATCAGCTATGGAGAGAGGCTGGATAACGTCAGGTTGTTTAGTTTGGAGGAGAGAAGGCTGCGAGGTCTGTGATTCAGAAGGATATGATTACGAAGTACATGGACAGGGTGGATAGACAGCAGCTGTTGCTGTTACTCAAAGGGCCACACTTTAAAAGTGAAGGATTTGCGGTTTAGTGAAGATTTGAGAATTGTTCTTCAACCAGCGCGTGTTGGGGTCTGGGGATTGCACTTCTTGAGAGTGGAGTTGTCATGCTAACCTCAAACCATTAGAAACGACACGGTTGTGCACTTCAAATGCTTTAAGATTGTGTCGGAAAGTGGGCCGAATGTAGACTGTGTTGTATTTCTGGTAGTACAGAGTATGTGCTTCTGTGATTGGATGGCTGTGGAAGGTCAATCATTGAGTAGCTGAAGGTAGGAATTGATGGGTTTCTGAAGATTATCTTAACAAATTTGATAAGAGAGAACTTGTAATATTTTATGGAAATATGTCAATGGCAAAATTAAGAGAAAAAAGTTGCAGATTTCTTACAGTCTGATACCAGATAAATGAAGACCGGGAAATAGCAGAACTATGGAGCAAATACTTTAGTTATAACTTCATAGAAGAAAACAAAACAAAAAAGAAAACTAGCAATACTAGGGAACTTTAGTCTTGTGAGAAAAAGGGAATAGAATGAAAATAGCAACTAAACAGTTTAGAGAAAGTATTGGACTGAAATTAATCGGCATAAACAAAGTCAACAGAGATTTCTGAAATGGGAATCATATTTGAGAAAGTAGCTTTTAGTAAAATTATGTAGGAAGTATCAATGCCATGTGAGTAGATTATCAGAAAGATTTTTGTTAAAGCCCCAAGCTGATTGTGCAAATTCGAATCCTATGGGACTCGGGCTAATATATGGTCATAGATTTAGAATGGGAGAGCTGGCAGGAAACAGTGAGTAGGCATAAAACAATGTTTTATTTTTAAATGGAAGGCTTGGAGGATATTGTAAGGATCGTGTCTTGGGCTCCAGCTATTCCCAATACACATCATATATTTGGGTGAGGGGCGGGGGCAAATGCAATATTCCCAAGTCTGCTGACAGCACTAAATGATGTCAGCTTGTGAGTGGATGAGGAGGATGTAAAAAAGTTCCAAGGTGATTGAGACAAGTGGAGTGACTGGCCAAATACGTGGCAGGTGGAGAGTAATGGGGGAGATGAGGTGTTGTGTACTTTGATGAAAACAATGGACTGGCAGCCTTTCATTTGAAAAAGGATTAGTTGAAAAATGTTGCATTATAAATGAACTTAAGCTGCATTTTTGTTTATTTCTGCGTAGCCCTCCGACTCCATGTGTGGCAGTGAGTTCTGAAGCCAGAAGTCAATACTGGGAATGGCATTGGCACGCTGACCATTGTATGTAGGCCCAGCACGTGGGGAACTGTACCTTTGAAAGGAATCTGGATGTCCCTGTACACCAATCACTTAAAGCAATATTGCAGGAGCAGAAAGCAGGAAGGAAGATAAATGTTTTATTCACCTTCATTTCAGGGGGATTTGAGTACAGGAGTAAATGTATCTTACTGCAGCTGTACAGGGCCTTGGTGAGACCCCATCTCGAACATTGTGCAATTTTGTGTGCAGTTTTGGTCTCTTTTCCTAACAGATGACAAACGTGACATTGAGGGAGAGCAGCAAAGGATGACCAGACTGATCTCTGGGATGACAGACTTGTTGTGGGAGCAGAGTTTTGGGCAACTGGACCTGTATTCAATGGGGTTTATGAAAATTAGTGGAAATCTCAGTGAAATATATAACAGTCTGACAGGGTGAGACAGATTAGAAGCATGGATGGTAATTCCCCTGACTGGGACGTCTAAAACAAGGCGCCACAATATTAGGTACAGACAGGCCACTTTGCATTGAGCTGAGAATAAATGCCTGCACTCGTAAACTGGCGAACCAGGGGTACTCTCTCCCAGATCAGGCTGTGGAAGACAAGGGGCTGAATATAAATAAGGATTTCTGGAAACTAAAGGGATACGGAGAGAGCAGGAGTATGGTGTGAAGATAAAAGATCAGCTACTTTTCCAGGTTGTTCTCCAATAACGCACTAACTGTGTTCCTGTGCAACACTGTGTTGTACAAAATCGTGCAATATTAATAATGGGGTCTATGGAAAAAAGAGGGTAAGTGGCGAACCCCCAAAAATATCAGTAAAAACCAAAAATTAAATTTGATCTAACACACAATAGAAAAGTCTAAATAAATCTTCAAATTACATGTTGTAATGGAACAGTGCTATAAATGTAACGCTTTCACACTACAGTCCCTCACTGGAGCACTGTACCTTTCACCACAATCTTCAGCAGAAAGCGTGCGGGGGCTGACTGACCATGAGATGCCGATGCCGAATTCCAGTTCTCTCCAAGATTCTCCCCACGGATTGAAATAAAATTCTTTCGAAATATAGACTACAATTCCCAGTTTCCGGCTCAGTTTCAAGGCCTGCAGAGCCGATTGCATTCCTGTTTTTGCTGAACACATTGATTGTACCTTTTGTCGACAGAGGGTTTCTGAGACAGGATTTGCTGTTCAGCTGGTGCCCCACAGTGAACGCCAGTTCACTTTATAGAGAAAGGTTCATGAATTGCATTGCGCCAAAATGTATTTAATCAACAGGCGTTATCAGTGAACTGCCTGTACATAGAATGGAGGCGCAAAACTGATGGGCTGAATGGACTACAGCAGTTCTCATTTTATGTTTCACAATGTTTAAACATATTAAGGGATATGTATATTGTATGGGGAAAACTGCGTTGAGGAGATTTTCGGCCATTAACTAGAATAGGGAAAGCTGAATGAGTTGTATGAAGTATTCCTTTCCCGATGTTTCTGTGCGGTGTGTGGGAAAGCTCTGTAAATGTTGTCACAAGCTCTCAGCTGTGAGGAAGGAGGTCTCTGCAGGGTCGACAGGATTGTGTTTCCCGTTCCCTTTTCTGATAACGAGGCTAGTGCCGGCCGTTCTCTCCGGGTTTATCCTTTAAGACCTCGGAGCAATTTGATACAATTGAGTGCCTTGCCTGCCCGTTTCAGAGACCATTGAAGAATGTATCACATGTCTGTGTGTCTGGAGTCACTTTTAGGCTAGACCAGGAAAGCACGGGGGATTCACTTCCTGAAAGTAGACTGGGGAAGGAGGTCGACATCTATAATCGACATTGAATACACAATCAGTATTACTGACACCAGGTATTAGATCTCGATATTTTATTAATTGTTTTTAACTTGCACCAGTTGCCAGAGAATTATCCTGGTCTCGATTAGCAATCCAATGACAATTCCACAACAGCACCATTTCCACATGGGGGCCTATCGGAAACACACTGAACCGAATATTTCTGTGCTTTGTGACAGCTCTATCAAAAATTACCCCAACCAATTTGACTATCGTGATGAGACTGAGGGCGTGGTAATTAGCCCGCTTGTAATTATTCCCTTCTTAGGGGATGGGACATAGTTGAGCAATTACCCACATTAGGAGAAAGTGAGGACTGCAGTTGCTAATTACCCACATTGCCAGGGAGTTGTCAGAGTTGGAGCTGGAATGAAACAGCTTCCTCAGGTCCGCGGCTTGTTTTGTAGCAAAGGTCCTCAGTCCTATTGCAGGAATGGTGTCAGGGCCAAATGCCTTTGTCGTATCTACAGTGTCCAGCTGTTGCTTCATGTCACGTGCAGTGAACTGAATTGGTTGAAGACGGGCATCTGTGATTCTGAGGGTATCATAGTGAGAGTGAGGTGGGTAATCGACTCAACACTTCTGGCTGATGATGGTGCAGATATTACATCTTTTGCATGGATGCACAGGGCTGTTCCATTATTTAGAATGGCGATATTTGTGGAGTCCTCTCCTCCAGTAAGTTGTTTAATAGTCCATCGACTTTTATGCATGGATCTGACAGGACGAGAGAGCTTACATCTGATTTGTTAGTCTTGGGATCATCTCTCTCTCTGTATCAGATGTTAGTCCTGATGTTCGTAGAGTAACCAGTCAAGTGTGGTACCTTTAATGGATTGTCATGAGGTTTAGGTGCATGTGATTCTGACCCCACCATGTTCACCTACACACGTCACTGATCTATGGATCGGTTTGATGGAAATGGTAGACGGATGGAATATCCTGGGGGAAAAGTTACAGATTGTCATTGAAATCTACAGCATCAGATGATAACAAAGTCTTAGCTGCAATATCTACAATTCAATTCTACTGACTGTCCCCGCCCCCATTTCACACCGAAACCTGTTCACCCATGAGCCCTGTATTCAGTGACCTGCTCTGGTTTCTGATGCGGAAATACTTCCATTTTCATATTCTCATTCTGCTGGAAGTCTTTCCTTGGTGTCACACCTCCAATTTGTTACATAAACAATATCCATTTAAGGTACTAATCTGAATATTTTCCTTTCAGTAATGTCATCTTCTGTATTTGAAGTGAATGTGTTTCCTTCTGCTTTTCTCCCTGACCATGATTCAGAGCTCTGCAGTGTCAGGGATGCCAGCCTTATGCAGTTTCAGAGTCAAGGAACTTGTCACCATGCATTACTGTTCAATTCCCAGTATACGGAGCTCCATGTTGGACAGGATGTTTGGGCATCTTTGACAATTGTCGTTGGAAATTGTTCATAATCAGAAATTGCTGAAGAAATTGCTAAAGATGTTGCAGAATTTTCTGGAGTGAATGCAGAGTTAAACTTTCAGGTCCAGTGAACCTTCTATAAAGGTTTTTTATTTTTATTTCCAGTATTCATAATTATTTATTTAATTGAAAAATTGTTCTGCGCCTATTCATTTCTGGATAAACTCAGCAGGTCTGTCAACATCTGCAGAGAAAGTGAAACAGAGTTAGCGTTTCCAGTCCAATGTGACAATTCTTCAAAACTGAATACAATTGCAAATGGTCTTTTAATCACTTGCCAGATGTGGAGGATGGATGGCAGGGAAAAGAGAGTGTAGCAAAAGAAAAACGGGCTTTTAGCAGTGGTGAGCGAAAATATTCTGGATAATGGGTCGAATGTAAGGTGTGAATGGGAGAAATGGGTTCCCCCTATTGAATGCAAGATAAAAAAGACACAACAACACAAAGTTATACGGAGGCCAGGACGGAGAATGTTGACGATGTGGTATTATATAGATTTGGCCACAGATATGTTTTCACTGTCGTGATCATCACCCCCTTTAGATAAAGGAATTCAGGTGCTTGACTTCTTATTGGCACTAGTAAGCGTTTCATGCTGCCTTATTATTGTAATATGCAGAAAAATAAATCACAGTATGACATTTGGGCTGAGTGTTGGTTACCTGTCATTTTTAATATTGTTTCAATTTTGCAGTGCTTATCTTTAAACGCTTGTTCTTGAAGTTAGCATCAGATGGAGTGTAGGATATTGAGGAGTGACATTATAGAAACTTATAAAATCATGAGAGGTATGGATAGAGTGAATAGCCAAGGTCTTTTCCAAAGGTTTGGGGTATCCAAACATAGAGGGAATAGGTTTAACTTGAAAGAGGGTAGATTTAAAAGGGAGTAAGGGGCAGCTTTTTTACACAGAGGGCGGTGTGGGTATGGAATGAGCTTCCAGAGGAAGAGTGGGAGATGCAAGGACAGCTACAACATTTAAAACTCATTTGGAAAAACATATCAATGAGAAACATTTAGAGGCACATGGACCTAATGAAAACAGATAGGACTAGTATAGTTTGGAAAACCTGGCAAGCATGGACATTTAGAAAAACTTCACGCAGAGTCAGGGTGATTTTGTGAAAGGGAAATGATATTTTGCCCTGAAAAAATCATGCAAAGTATTTCTGGAGATGCCTGAGAATATAACAACGGACTTTATAAAGGGGATATGATAGACAAGAGAGATTTTCCACAAGGTATTACAAAACAAAAGTTCTTACACAAAACAGAAGATTCAGGACGTCGGATACAGTATTAACATGTGTTGGGGAGATTTCACTGCGGTGTTTAATGTAGGGCTAGGGAGGGTGACACTTACAGCCCTGAAATGGTTAACAACAGCCAAGCGAGCTGCTGCAGGCGATTGCATGACTGCTGGAGCTTGTAAGGGATATGCATAATGTTAATTAAATCTTGGAGCCTGTAAATACCAGCCAGTATCAATTGCCCCATCGAAACTCGGGATTAATAAAGAAACTGATCGGAATCTGTAACTGTTAGACAAGTGTGAATTGCTCTATCGGAACCTGTAACTAGTGAGTGTGAATGGCTCTATTTAAGTCTAAAGTTGATAAGTGTAATTGACAATTTAGTTAAACTAAAACTATTGAAAATGGCTAGCCTGTCAGACGCATAGTAATTCCTTGACACAATGAACTATTGAATACGGGATCGGAACCGCTCCCGGGGATGGCTGAGCCATTGTCAAGCACAGCAGGAGCTGGACAGGCACTTCGATGCGGCCAATAGGAGGACGGATCCCCAGCGCGCGCAGATGAATGGACCAATGGGGAAGGCGAACTGACCGGGGACTCCAGGCAGCGCGAAGTATAATTGTGTCAACTTTGAACGGGAAGGCAGAACGCCTTCTCCAACGAATGCATGCTTGTAGATTCGTTGTATCAGTTAAGATTCTGTGAATAAACTGCTGTCTGCGTCTAATCATAGTTGCCAGTGTGAGTCTCTCCTTCCAAAAGAACACGCAAAGACGGGACCCTCCGGGTCCGTCTTAACACATGGGATGATGATTGGTTAACACAGAAATCGGAGAGTCAGGGCTAATGGATCTTTATGGTAAAGGTTTATCTGCTGCAGTACCACAACTATCAGTCTGATGGCATCAGTTATTTAAAATCTATGCTGACAGCCTGAAGGAGGGAGTTGAGTGCAATATACATCCGAGTTTGAGGATGACACTGAGAATCAAAAAGCAGGCTGTTACTTAATGCAGAAGACTTCCAGAAAAGGAACAGTAAAGGCATTGAAGTCTTCCTGTGTATGAAAAATAAAGTCAGCATGCTGATGCAGCAAGTAACTTGGTTGGTACATTAGGCGGTTTCCTGGGAAGAAAGGGTCGTGTTATTGAGAATCTCTATGAGGCGATAATTAATTGGGTTTTAAATGAATGAGGACTGATAATGCTGAAACCTACAAGACACAGAAGGGGTTGGAGAAGGTAGATGTTGAGAAGGTTTTTTCCATTCTTGAGCAAAGTGTCGAACTCGATGATATAGATACCGAATATGGAACATCGATTTCAATCTGAGATGTAGATTAATGTCTTCTCTCCGAAGGTAGTGAATGTCTGGAATTCCCTAACTCAGAGAAGTGTGGAGGGATACAAGGAGTCGGAAGAGAGTGGAGTTGAGCCCTGGAGTAGGTCAGCCATGATCTTATTAAATGAAAGTGTTAGCTTGAGGGGCCGATTGACCTACTCCTGTTCCTATTTATTAATTTCACATGTTATGCTTTTGGAAAGTAACGGGTTATTTTGCTGGAAATCGTGTTGTACAATGTTGCATTCAGGGAGAGCAGAAGATTTGTTGTTTTAACCCTGCGTGGGGTATGTGGCTGTATTCCCAGCGTATCTCGGTCTGCAACATGACCTACATCTGGAGCAGACGTTACAGAGAGGGGAAGCCTGGAAACAGGGACTGGGGGGTGGGGGTGGTGGTCACTTCCTGATCCAGCCTGGATTTTCCAAGTACATTTCCAACGCTACACCTAACCATCGGAGTGGCCTCGATCTGCCCCTGTTTAGCATGTCCGAGGGCTGAAAGGAACATCAGAACATAGAGCTGAGGGACACATGTGGGCCATTCGGCCCTTTCACACTACCCCACCAGTAAATAAGGTCATGGCTCATCTCATTGTGTTCCCAGCTGGACTTTTCTTTCCATGTACCATTATCCCTGATTCACCTGTCCATGGAAAATCAGACAAAGCCAGCTTCAATATAATATAAAGGTCCAGCCACCCCAAACTTCTGGGAAAGAGAATTCCCACTTGACTGAAATCCCACTTTGTGGATTTATCCTAATTCCTGCTCTGATGGATGTTGGAGGGTGTCACCGTTTCCTTTTCTCGTCCCATTCCTCCACTGCTCACATTAAATTTTAAATGTAACCAGGTTGGTGATATGGCCGATGATAAAGTTCTCAGACTGAGTCAGGTTCAGTGACAGGAACAAGTCAGGCATATTTCTTTAGTTAGCCACAATTAACTAATAAAACTAACGGATACGCATGGTGGATCTGTGGTTAGCACTGATACCTCCCGTCACCAAGTAGCTGCGTTCAGTTCCAACCTCGGGCAACCCTCGATATGGATTTTGAACATTCTCCCCATATCTGTGTGGATTTCCTCCCCGTGTTCTAGTTTCCTCCCATCGTCCATAGATATGCAGCTTTGGGCGGATTGGCCATGCTAAATTGCCCATAGTGCCCAGGGGTGTGTAGGTTAGATAGGTTCGTCATGGGAAGTGTAGGGTTACATGGATAGAGTAGGGGGGCAGGACCGGGCGGGATACTGTTCCGACGGTCAATGTGGACATGATAGACGGAATGTCCTGCTTCCACACTGTAGAGATCCTATAAAAACAACAAGAAGTTTCGACGATACAAACACCCAGTGGGTATCTTTCTGATCCACTCTCCTCTAGGTTTTGTATCTTTCAATAAGATCACCTCTGATTCCAAGAGTAACCTGTTAAAGCCTCCATAATGTAAGACCCTCATCCCTGAATACATGAAGTGAAACATCTCCGAACTGCTTCCAACTTAATATATCATTTCTCAGGTAAGGAGACATAAGTAATCTCACACACACATGAGGTTACTTTTTGTTTTCTCAATGGTGAGAGTATTTGGAACACTCTTCCCTGCAGAGCATTGGAGGCAGAGATATTGAATAAGTTTGAGGCACAGACAGAAGGTGCATAAAGAATAACGGAGTCAAGGATTATCGGGGAATGGCAGGAATGTGCAGTGTTGAGGAAATGCTGTCAGTGGTACAAAATCACACTGCTCCAGCACATCCAGGAATGCAATGCATGAAATGAAATGATAATATCGATAAAATGTTAAGGGGAAATACCAGGTGGTGGCGATCTGGAAGGTCTGCTTTGTTGGACTCTGCATCACAGCACGGGCAAAGTGGTTCCCTAACCCACTCCATCCCAGCCATTTACTTAAAATGCTTAGTTTTGGAAAGTTTTGAGAGTTGGCAGTTGTAGTAGCCTTAGTTTGTGTAGTTTTTAAGCTCTATGAGACTTAGTTTAGTAATGATCAGTAATTCGAGTTCTTCCTCTCCCGAGTTCAAATGTTGCTACAATGTGTTCTGGGTAATGATGTGCTTAAATGGTCTACCTGGAGCATTAAGATGAGCCATTGGTCAGAAAAGAGGAAATATTTACTTTCTAGTCTTAAAAAGAGAGAGTGGATGTTGTCCTATTGCAGGAGATGCACCGTGATGACAAGGAACATTTGACATTACAGCAGGTCGGGCTTGGTCGGGTTTATTTCTCGACTTTTAATATTAGGAGGAGGGGAGAAGCCATAATGGATAAAAAGAATCTTCCATTTAACCTATTAGATTGTATTTGACACTCACGGGAGGCTCATAATAACCAAAGCCTTGAACTATAGTAAAGAATATAGTATTTTGAATGTTTATTGCCCCCCGAACACCCACCCCCACCCCCCCACTCCTAGCGTACCCTCCAAATTCAGTAATCTTGCATCGTGGCACATTATTGTAGAAGTTTTCAAAAGTCTTATGGACCCCACGGTGGACAGAATATCGAAAGGTGCCCCAATACCCTCGTTATAATGTAAGCAATTAGTGGATATGTGTGCAGAATGAGAGCTGGTGGATGTCTGGTGGCAGATCCACGTCACAAGCAGCGATTTTATTTTCTTCTTTAACTGGCATAAATGCCACACGAGGGTTGATTTCTTCCCCATTCCTGCAACAATCTTAGATTCGATGGTATCCTGCACAATTGGGAATATTACCATTTCTGACCATGAAGCAGTATACTTATTGATTAACATTAAGTGCAATATAATAGATTCGAGACACTAGCGAATGTATCTCTTTATTCTAAAGACTAGTTGGTTAATTGAGTAGTTAGATTAGATTAATTACAGTGTAGAAACAGGCCCTTCGGCCCAAAACGTCCACACCGATCCACCCCCTGACATTTGCTCCTTCACCTAACACTACAGGCAATTTAGCATAGCCAATTTACCTAACCTGCACATTTTTGGAGTGTGGGAGCAAATCCACACAGACACAGGAAGAATGCGTTAACTCCACACAGACAGTCACCGAGGCAGGAATTGAACCCAGGTCTGTGAGGCAGCAGTGCTAACCATTGTGCCACTGTGCTGACCAGTACAACGAATTCAGATCTTTCTTAGCCATTAATTCAGATTCAACCAATAACTCGTCCACTCTATGGGAAATTGCTAAGGCTTATGCCAAGGGAATAATTATTCCTTATGATGTAGCAGAAGGGGAGCAGGAACGCTGGTTTGAGGCAAAGCTGAGGTGGCTAAGCTGCAGAGGATTGCAACACTTCGGTCTACAGTGATTTCCACGCTCACACAGATAGCCAAGAAGGAACTTACTTTTGCAAAACAAAGACTGTTTGAACATGATGATAAGCCAGGCAGGTATTTATTCTATCTTGCCAGGAAAACGAGCGCCCCTCTTAAGCCATTACCTCAATTAGGGAAGGTAATGGGATCCTTACCTTCAATTCCAAAAGATTAATCTCTCCTGTCCGAGATTTTCCATCGAATTATTTCAGAATGAACATTTTGAGGATAGATGGATTAAGATGGAGTCATTTTTCTAGAACCTGGGTCTTCCAGGAGTAACTCCTGAATAAGTGTTGTTCCTTAATGCACCATTGTCAGCACAGGAGGTTGTGAAGCAGCTTCAGAATGTAAAGGCGCACGTTCCTGATGGATTTCCTAGTGAATTTTATAAATAATTTATAAACCTATTGTCAGGGCTGATGTTTAACGTGTTCTGTCACTCATACAGTCAGGAACCCCTCCCTCCATCCTTAATAGAGGCTCATATCTCTCTGATGCTGAAGAAAGGAAGACGCCGGAGGATGGTGCTTCTTATATGTCAATCTCATTTTTAAATGTTGGCCTCAAAATCCTGTCTGAGATCCGTGCATTAAGGTGGAATCTTTGCTGCCTTCCATTACCAAAGAGGACCAAACCGGCTTTATAAATGGCCGCAGATCTTCCTACAATGTTAAGAATTTACTCAATATGATCCAATAGTGTCAACAAGAATCTGTCCAGGGGTTATTGATCTCTTTAGATAAGAGAAGGCATTTGATTGGGTTGAGTGGCCGGATCTCTTCTGTACATTAGAATGGTTTGGTGTACGCAAAGTTTTTATCAAGTAGGTGAGGGTCATTTTCTGCGATCCTCTGGCTGCGGTTCTCACTAATCAGTAATAATAATATTTCTCCAGGCAGCCGACCAGGTTGACACCTTTCACCATTGTTGTTTACGTTGGGTATTGAGCCACTGGCAGAGGCCATTCGTAGGGATGCCAAAATATCTGCCCTAGAGGTGGGATCAAAGTCACGAAAGATTACATTATATGCAGATTAGGGTCTTATGTTTTTGTCAAATCCCGCAATTTCGGTAGTTCATGTGATGCAATGAATTGATTCGCTTGTTGCCTTTCCGTGCGATAAGATTAATTTTACAAAGTTGGAGGCCATGCCTACGGGAGGTCTTAGGGAAATACCTGAAACTGAGGGCAAATCCTGGATTCCTTTTAAATGGTCACGCGGGTGGTTTCCCTATCTTCATTTCAGTATCTTCATTACATTTGTCTTTGATCATGCATTTAACGTGAACTATGTCCATTTGTTTGACAAAATTAAACAGGACCTTCAAAGATGGGAGGCATTTCCAATATCCTGGCTCGGTCAGATAGCTGTAATCAAAATGAATGTCCTTCCTCATTTCCTACACCCAGTTCAAATGCTTTCTGTGATGTTTCCCAGACAGATATTTCGGAAACATAATGGCTGGTTTAGCTCTTTTATTTGGCACCAGAAGCGATTCTTTATCTAGCTAACAAAATTGCAACTGCCCCACAGATTGTGAGGAGTAAATCTCCCCGATTTAAAAGCAAGCAATTAAGTTTTTTTTCATCGTATGTTAGTTCCTGGGCCGCTGAGGTCTCAATATCAATATGGCTAGACATTGAACCCTCTCAGACAAAGTCTGTTGTTCTTAGATAAAATGACAACATTTATGGAATGTTGTCATAAAATAATGATTATCAATACTGTTAAAACTTGAAGGACAATGCGTCAGATCGAGGCAATACAGCCAAAACCATGTTTCTTACCCCTATAATTGGTATACCGGGGATAATGTATTCCAGGTTTAAACTGTGGTCAGCGAGGGGAATATCTTGTTTTGGTGATTTAGAATTATAGTATCCCTACAGTGTGGAAACAGGTCCTTGGGCCCAGCAAGACCACTTCGATCCTCTGAAGAGTCACCCACACACACCCATTCTCCTACCATCTTATATTTATCCTGATTATTGCCCCAACTTACAGATCCTGGAACACTATGAGCGATTGAGCATTGGCCAAGTCATCTAAAATGCACATGTTCGTGACTGCGGGAGAAAACCTAGGCAGTCACAGTTGAGAATATACTAACTCCACACAGCCAGTCACCCAAGGCTGGAACCAAACCCATGACCTTGGTGCGGTGAGTCAGCAGTGCAAACCACCGAGCCACCACGTGTTACTAGAAGGAGAAACAATGATAACGTTTGATCAAATAACTAGTAAGTATGGACTACCTAGTAGAGACTTCTTCTGTTTCTTTTCCAGATTAGAAATCTGATTAGAAAACACAATTTTAAAAGACACTTATGGATCCAATACAGAGAAACAGGTGATTATTGTAAAGAATATACTCTCTGTCAGTACTCTTTACCATTTGTTGGAGAGTGTCCCCGCAGACAAGACTGTGCAGCTTCGTGACGTCTGTGCGAGACAGTTGGGGATTTAGATCTTTTCGGAAACATGCGAGGATATTTGTGAAAATGCTCGAAGGATTTTGATCTGTAATAGAACCCATTCCATGCAGTTGAAAAGTCTTCATAGGTACTATCTGTCCCCAGATTTTCTCTCAAAATTCAAAGTGGGATTATGTTCAGCGTGTCCTAAATGCAGAATGACTACAGACACTCTTACTCATTGCATGTGGTCCTGCTGCAGGCTTGCTATATATTGGCGCACTGCGTTAGGTGTGGTAGAATGGGTCTTGGGGACCGAATTGGAGATGGACCCGGTTTTTCTTTTCCTGGGTCTGCCCAGAGTATCTTACGCAGATGCACATGGGAATAAAAAGTATATCCTTACTTTCTATGCTAGGAAAAATATTATGTTGTGTTGTAATTCTGAAAACTCCCCTGGTCTGTTGAGACTTTGTAAGCTCATCATGGAGAATATCCCTTTGGACTTTCTCACCAGCATGGTGCAACAAAAAACAGAGATTAATATAAGTCATAGAATCATAGAGTCATGGAGATGTACAGCATGGAAACAGTCCCTTCGGTCCAACCCGTCCATGCCGACCAGATATCCCAAACCATTCTAGTCCCACCTGCCAGCAGCTGGCCCATAACACTCCAAACCCTTCTTATTCATTTACCCATCCAAATGCCTCTTAAATGTTGCACTTGTATCAACCTCCCTGACATCACCTGGCAGTTCATTCCATACACGTACCACTCTCTGTGTGAAATAGTTGCCCCGTGGTTCTCTATCATATCTTTCCCCTCTCACCCTAAACCTATACCCTCTCGTTCTGACTCCCCGAACCCAGGGAAAAGACTTTACCTATTTACCCTATCCATGCCCTTCATAATTTTGTAAACCTCGATAATGTCACGCCTCATCGTCCGACGCTCCAGGGAAAACAGCCCCAGTCTGTTCAGCCTCTCTCGATAGCTCAAATCCTCCAACGCTGGCAACATCCTTGAAATCTTTTCTGAACCCTTTCAAGTTTCACAATATCTTTCCGATAGGAAGGAGACCAGAATTGCACGCAATATTTCAACACTGGCCTAACCAGTGTCCTGTACAGCCACAACATGATCTTACAACTCCTGTACTCAATACTCTGACCACGAAAGGAAACGCCTTCTTCTCTATCCTATCTATCTGCGACTTACCTTTCAAGGAGCTATGAACCTGCACTCCAAGGTCTCTTTGTTCAGCAACACTCCCTGCGACCTTACCTTTAAGTGTATAAGTCCTGCTAAGATTTTCTTTCCCAAAATGCAGCACCTCGCATTTATCTGAATTTAACTCTATCTGCCACTCCTCAGCCCATTGGCCATTTGGTCAATCTGAGGTAACCCTCTTCGCTCTCCACTACACCTCCAATTTTGGAGTCATCTACAAACTTACTGATTGTACCTCTTATGCTCACATCCAAATCATTTATGTCAATGACAAAAATTAGTGAATCCAGCACCGATACTTATGGCGCTGCACTTGTCACAGGACTCTAGTCTGAAAAACAACCCTCCACCACCACACTCTGTCTTTTACCTTTGAGCCAGTTCTGTATCCAAATTGCTAGTTCTCCCTGTATTCCATGAGATCTAACCATGCCATTCAGTCTCCCATGGGGAACCTCATCAAAACCCTTACTGAAATCCGTATAGATCACATCTACTCCTTTGTCCTCATCAATCCTCTTTGTTACTTTCTCAAAACAACTCAATGAAGTTTGTGAGACATGATTTCCCACGCACAAATCCATTTTGACTATCCCTAATGAGTCCTTGCCTTTTCAAATACATGCACATCCTGTCTCTCAGGATTCCCTCCAACAACTTGCCCACCACCAAAGTCAGGGTCACTGGTCTATAGTTCCCTGGCTTGTCCTTAACACCCTTCTTATACAATGGCACAACGTTAGCCAACCTCCAGTCTTCCGGCACCTCACCTGCGATTATCCATACTACAAATATCTCAGCAAGAGGCCCAGCAATCACTTCTCTAGCTTCCCACAGAGTTCTAGAGTACACCTGATTAGGTCCTGGGGATTTATCCACCTTTACCCGTTTCAAGACATCCAGCACTTCCTCCTCTGTAATATCGACATTTTGCAAGGTGTCACCATCTATTTCCCTACATTTTATATCTTCCATATCCTTTTCCACAGTAAATACCGATGCACAATACTCCTTTAGTATCTACCCCATACTTCCTGTGCTAGTAAAAATATTCTGTTGTGTTGGATGTCTGAAAACCCCCCGGGTCTGTTGGGTGGTTGTAAGCTCGTCATGGAGAATATCCCTTTGGACTTACTCACCAGTATGGTGCACCGAAAAGCAGAGATTTATATAAGATGTGGCAACCCTTTTCGGATTTCCGCGATACAGGCTTATCTGCCACTCTAAAAAGGGTTTTTATATAGCCATGACGATATTGTCTAATGAATCACATATTAGGAATTATGAACGTATGAATGTGTATCAGTTGATGCTCTCGAAGAACGAGAGCTATCACTTTGTTATGCTGAGCCGTTTTATTTATTTATTATTTATTGTTTCTTTTTGTTTTTCTTCTGTCCGTTCAGAGATTTTAACTTATTTTGTATATACATGCACATGGGTGAAATTTTGTTCAGTTATTTGAGTTGTTTTGTTATTGGTCTAATATACTAATAAAGTATCTTTTTCAATAAAAAAAAAGGTTTAAAAATTAAATTGCTAACATTGATAGATTAGAGTCCCAAATAACTATCATTAGAGAATCCACTCATGGTGGTTTACGTTGAAGGTCCCCACATGGGTGATGAGGTGAGGTTGAGAGATCTTCATGGTAACCTCTGTCAGTGTGAGGAATTGAACCTGCGCTGGTGGCCTCCCTCTGCATCACAAACCAACCATCCAGCCAACTAAGTGGGAGACTGTGTAATATTGCACACAGAATCAGTCACTAAAAAAGGGCAAGAGAAATTTTAATGACATGGGTAAAGGTGGATTCGAGATAAAAATGTTCTCTGCTAGAAATTATATTTTATAATGAGACAAGTGTTTGGAAGCTGTCTTTGGTTGAATACAATAAGATGAGACAAGTGAAATAACCAGAATGACTAATTGTGATTGGATATCGTTAACCATAAAATAAGTGCATGTTTTTGATTGGTCTGTAGAACGCATGCTGACTGTTGCATGGATTTATATATCAGATGAAATATATTGTTGGAAGACTGTCCCCATGAGAAATGCCTTCTGAACACATTCTAGAAGAAACCCGGGGTATGAAGTGTCTGAGAATCGTCTGCTCGGTAACAGGAACCTGGGGGTTGAATGACTGGAAGTTCCTGTAACATGGAGCTGAGAAAGCCATCAGAACACCCCCAAACGAATTGAACGTTGGAGCATATTTGAACTACTGAATGGCCTCATGATGGATTTTAATTGTGTGTGATTTGAAAAACATACATCTCTAATCCATCCTCTTACATGTTACGCACTGGGGCACAGCCGTTTTCCTGAAACTGGAATACGTTGGAACAATACCTGGAACATTCCATAATTGACATTCTGCAGACTCTAACTATGTGGGAGGGGGGTGATTTGAAAGGCAAGAGAGAAAGAGAGGGAAGGTGCTGCATGCAATAGTGAGTGGTGGAGCATGAGCCTTGTTCGGGGGTCGGTGCGAGAACAGATATACAGTGAGTATGAGGGAGCAGAGAAAATATGGTGACCCTTATCCTGACAGAGTGGGGAAGCTTATTGATGCTTGATCTGTTTTGCTGGACATTTCTTCAGACCCCAGAAACTGCACTGAGCTGGGTGGTGAGCTCAGCCCATGTTCGGTGGATCTGGTAGTGTGGCCCCATCTGGGAAGAGAATGGTCCCGTTTTGTACTAGCGCATCTACGAGGACCTCCGTGCTGCTGTCGACAATTTCCCCTTCATTGCCATGCTTGGGGAAAATGTGCAGGGCAGCTCCAAACTGAGAAGGCTCAACCGTGTTCCCATTGATCTTTTAAACATGGCACCAGTGTCAGGGATTACGGAATACCCAGGGGCATCCGGGCGACTGTGAGTACCTCCAGTCATGATGGGTGGGAGAATCGGGCTGGCATTGTATGAGAGGGACACTATGGAGTGGGATGTGTAGTTAATGAGATGAGTTTGGTAAGATCGCACCAGGAAACTAGCTCGGCCTCGTGCAGACACATCCTCTGACACACTCAATAAAAATGTCCCTGAGACAGTTTTATTGTTAGATTCAGCCCAGTGAGGTGAAGACTCTACTGTCCTCACTCCCAGTTACAAAGCTGCAGAACAAATGCTTATCCAAAACTCTCCATCGCCTGAACTCACAGCAATATCCCTTTCACTCAATATTCTTCGAAATACTGACCCGTGTTGCATGATACTATCGAAATGTCTTCACTTCAGCATTCTGAATCTGTGAACATATTCTTCCATGACATTTTATCTCAGTCTCCCCCCTACCCTGTCTTCACCCCAAAACAATCATTTACAGTCATATTGCACGAGACTGCCAGTATGACTGGCCATTTGGCCCAGCTGGTCCATGCCAACCAAAATGTCCATCCAGACTCACCCCATTCCCCTGCTCTTGTTCTGTATCCCTCTTATCCTTTCCTATCTGTGTATGTGTCCAAATGCCTTTTCAATCTTGTTATTATACCCACCTCAATCACTTCCACTGACAGCTCCGTCCATATGCGTACCACACTCTGTGTAAAAAAAGTTGCCCCTCAGTTTCCTTTTTATATTTTTTATCCTTTCCAAAGATTAATGCATATCCTCTAGTCCTCGATTCCACAACCTTGGGAACAAATTTGAAGTGTTCACCCCATGGACACCTCTCATGATTTTATAAGGGCTGCACTTATATAAGAAACCCTTCGGTTTCCTACGCTGTAAAGAAATAAGTTCTAATCTGTCCAACGTCTGCCTATAACTTAGAGCCTTTAGCCGAGGGAACATCTTTGGAAATTTGTTCTACGTACTTTCATGTTCAATAATATCCTTTCTAGAGCAAGCTGAACAAAACTGAACACAATACTCCAATACAGCCTTACCAACATCCTGTACAACTGCAACGTCCCACCGTCTATACTCAATACGTTGATGAAGGCCAATGTGCCAACAGCCTTCTTCACTGTCCTGTGTATCTGTGACTCAAATTTCAGACAACTGTGCACCTGATCTCCAACGTCCTTTTGTTGCACTACACGCCTTAAGGCACTATCATTTGTCATTAAATTCCTACCTGGATTTGACTTTCCTAAATGCAAGACACTTATCTATATTAAACTCCATTTGTTATTTCTCAGCCCACTTCCCCAGCTGATCAGGGTACTGCTGCAATTTCTGATAATGTTCCTCACTGTAAATGATGTCTCCTAATTTAGTGTCATCTGCAAACTTACTAACGTTGCGTTGTGCACTCTGGTCCAGAATGGAGAACTTCTCATATCTCCAATAATCCTTCTGAATGACATAACTCCTCACGTCTCAGCATAAAAGAGTTACATCCTTCTGTACCTCTTAATGCTGTAACCTGTTTACCTGCTAAACCTGGCCTATGCCAGTAAACCTTACTCTCACAGGGATATGTTTTAAGAAGATCTCGCACATTCTTCTCAATCTCTCACAGAAACCAAACTTTGATTTCTGAGCTTAATCAACATCATCAGACATTTCAGCTTCTAACCTTGCCATTGTAACTCTCTGCTTTCCACACGATTTCTCACGACTGCATGAAGTGAATTGTTGAACTTCTCCAAAATAAGAATCTCTCTAAGAGTGTCATAGGTTTACTCTGTTTTTAATACCCTTCCCCACCTTTCAAAATTACTTTGTTTGATCCTTTCAAACTCAGTGTGCGTTTAACCAGGGACCCTTTTTTTAGATTCCTGAAATGCTGTCTGTCAGCTTCTGGCACAAGCTCATATGCACTTCAGATGGCTTTCTTCACATCCTCATACTCCCCAGATACTTCCTCCGATAGGGATGCAAATACCTGCCAGCTTTGTTTGGATTAGCTAATTTCACATGTTCACAGAGCACTGCATTTGTTTAGCCACTTTCTCAAATGAAATTCCAAAGGCTTCCCCATCATTCTCATCAAATTTAGATAAAGCCTGGATGCATTTAAACAGAGCCCCATTGGACCATTGGTTACAATAGGGTTGTTCAACCTCACTATCCTCCTCATCCCGCCGACCGTCTACCTTCATCTCCGCCTTCTATGTCAACTTTCCTCTCTAACTGCTAACGTTTTAAGTTGAAACTCTCTGCTCTTCTTCTGTCCTTTTCTCTCTTTCTTCTTTTTTTTCTTTTTCCTTCATTTCTGCTTTTCATCATAATTCAAACTGTTTTAATTCCTTCTCATGTTGAAGGCGCCTCATTTGAAATTGAATTCTAGCCATTTCCAAAGAATCTGATGGCGGTTCCACCAAATGTAATTGCCGAGCTATAGCTGTAATTATCTCTCATTTTCTCACAGACAAACGCAACCCCAACTCCAGATTGTCTGTCAATTCCTATAGCTTTGCCTTCATTATCTTTTGTAAAATCCCCAACTTCACTTGTTCCACACCCAGAAAACTCTTAATGACTGAAAAACTCTTTATACACAAAACACTGTTTAAACCAACCTAATTCAACATCTGGAACAAAAGACGCTAACAGCTACCACACACGACCTTTGAACGCAATAGTCTCCCAGTGCATAATCTCCAGTGTCTGCATGAGCCTATTCTGGATTCGCTGGTTTCCTCCCACAATCCAAAGATGTGCATGTCAGGTAAATTGGTCATGCTAAATTGTTCATAGTTTTCAGTGATGTGTGGTTGGGTGTCTTAGTCGGGGCAAATGTGTAATAATAGGGTAAATGAATGGGTCTGGGTAGGTAACTCCTCGGAGGGTCGATGTGGACTTGTTGGGTCGAATGGCCTGTTCTCACACTGTAGGGATTGTAATTCTAAACTCAATTTGATATTTTCGATTGACAACCAGACAAGAGATCTCAGTTTGCCATAGACCAACCAGACTGCCTCAAACTAGTTTAAGAAGGTAGCTTGGATGCCAACCCTTTCTTATTTTAAAGGTGACAAGATGTGTAGACTATATAAAAGAACAGTAATACCGTCATAACTGGTTTATAGAAAGAAATCTGGACAGCAACACTTACCAGGAACACAGACGATAGCCAGGAAAGGATAATAAATACATTGAATAATGAGAAGAGTGTAATAGATCCGTAATGATAATGACCACCAATAAAATGCAGAAAGATACCAAACAAAATCGGATAACCTCCTGTCTATTATTGGAACATGCCAGTCTAATGTTCCCAGATTCATATCCGTTTTTGGAACATTCCAGTCGTATGTTCTCAGATTCTGATCCATTGTTGGAACATTCCAGTCTAATGTTCTCAGATTCTGATCTCTCCTCCCCCTCTCTCTAGATCTGTTGATCCCTGTCAGTGCTGTCAGTGATGGTCCGCTGACGTTATGGGATAACACATTGAACGGCGCCCATTTATCATTAAAAGATGGAAACCCTCCACTGGAATAGTTAGAATTCATGGAGATTGGCATTAATCACAGTCACTGAACAAACACTGGGAAACCGAGCAAAGGCTTCAACAACAGATGAATGGGCACCGCACAACAATCAACAGACAGGAGTGTTCCATCCCAGTTGAGGAATACTTCAGTGGTCCAGGACCTTCAACCTCGGACATTCTGGTGACCATCCTCCAAGGCGGACTTCAGGACAGGCAGCAGCGAAAGGTGGCCGAGCAGAGGCTGATAGCTAATTTCGATACAATAGGGAGGGCCTCAACCGGGACCTTGGTTTCATGTCACAATACAGGTGTCCACCATTGCACTATACACACACACACGCACACACACACACACACACAGGCACTCCTAAACACACACAGACATACCGACAAACATGTACACAGACAGTACACAGACACTCACCCACACCCTGACAGACACACACACTACCACACTCACACGGCACTCCCTCAGAGATTTACACCACTCTACACTCATGCACACACATACACACTCTCTCTCACTGATACTCAAAACCCCCCACCCCAGACACGCACACACACTCCCACACTCACACATACACCCCCTCACAGACGTAAGACACTCTACATCCAGTCCGCCTCGTGCAGTGCTCTTAGATATATTTGGCCAGGACCAAGAGATTTATCTGACATTGTGCATTCTAATATGTCCAACAGCACCTCTACTGTGATATGGACTGTACCAAGATATCTCAACTAACCTCCCAAAGGTCACAGGTCTTCATGTCTTCCTTCATAATAAACACAGAGGGGAAATTGAGGACTCGCCCATCTCTTGAGGTTTTACACATGCATGTCCATTTTGGATTTTAAGGCGTCGTATTCTCTCTCGAGTTGTTCTTTTTCTTTACTATACTGAATTTGGATTCATCCTAATCTGTTCAGCCAAGGCTATCTCATACCCCATTTTCGCCTTGCTGATTTCCTTCATCAGTAAACTCCTGTATCCCCTGTGTACCTCAAAAGATTCCCTTGGTCCCAGCTGCCTGTACCTGAGCAACGCCTCCTTTCTTTCTGGTCAGAGCCTCAATATCTCATGTCATCCAGGGTTCTCTCTTCCTGCCTCACTTTTCCTTCACCCTCACAGGAACATATCGACCTTGAACTTGAGCTATCTCAATTTTGAAGCCCTCTCACTTTCCCGCGATCCTTTTGCTTGGAAACACACTTCTCCAATCAAGCCCTGCAATCCCCTGCCTAATTCCAACAAAATTCGCCTTGGCCCAATTTAGAACTTGAATCTGTGGACCAATTTTGTCCCTACCATACCTATTTTAACATTAATACAGCTCTGGTCACTTTTCCAAAAATGCTCCCCCACTTTAGGTCCGTCACCTATCCATCCCTATTTCCCAACAGTAGGTCGAGTTAGTCCCTTCTCGAGTAGGATTCGCTGTATATTGCTTGTGGAAACAATCCTGAACACACTTAACAAATTACGTTCCATCTAAGTTCTTAACCCTCTGAAAGTCCCCGTCTATGTTAGGATAATTAAAATCACCTATTATGACAACCGTATTGCTCCTGCAAGTCTCGCCAGTCCCCCTGCATATTTGTTTTTCTAATTCCAATTGATTATTTGAAGGCGTATAGTACAACCACGATAACATCACCAACCCCCGCTTACTTGTTTCCATCATTTACAAAGTCTCATTGGATATTATCTCAATTATTTCATCTTTAAATACTAGAGTGATACGCGCCTTAATCAGAACTATTGGTATTTAAATTGTTTCTATTTACACCTCTTCCTCACAGTGACTTTCACATTCGCCGCATCCCTTGTCAAGGCTCAGTGGAGATATGGAGCTGTAAATTGATGGGAGCTGCACATCCTGTCAGTTTTAAAATTGGTTGCAAGTTTCCCCATACTGAGCTGCGATATAACACAGTGTTACCGAACAATGCTACAGAGAGGACAGTCTCCGTAAAATGGAATGAGGGAATCACCATCAGATCAGCCGTGGTCTTAGTGAATGTTGGGGCAGGATTAAATGGACCACTGATACAATTTATTCATATATTTCTGTTTGTTCCAAGCAAACTCCCCATATCTCCCAGTGTCCCATACTGGTGGGGAGTGAGTCACCTCCTCCTGTTCCTGCGTAACAGGATCCGCGGGCCTCAGTAGCCTCCAGATTTCCCTGTGCCCCAGTTTTGAGCAGTTGAGTGACTGCCTCCTGTTCCTGTGTCCCAGTCTCGAACTGTTGAGTCTCCTGTTCCTGTGTCCCAGTTTCAAGCAGTTAAATCATTCCCTCCTGATCCCAAGTTTGTGAAAATACATGTCCTCCTCCTGCTCCTGAGTAACCGGTTCCAATAGCTCTGTGCTCACATGCTGCTCCTGTGGAATTGAGGTGAGGGACTGAATGGCCTCTTCACATTCTTTACAGCTTTTCTTGACTAAAGACATTTCTGCTGTTTCTGTAAAACACCATCAAATTCTGAATGATATATTTTTGTATTTGACTCTCAATAATTGAGCAAACAAGCCGACTGGCAAAATTCAGATGCTGAATAGCCTCCTCCTGTTCCAGTGTTATACACTGAAGAGTCAATAGACTCTCAGAGATGTATTTCCAGCAAGGAAATAGATCGTTCAGTCTGGTCTTCCATACCGCAAATATCCTAAATTAATCTCGTTCCCTTTGCCAGCAGGTGGCCCATCTCCTTCTATACGCTTCCCATGCATCTACCCATCTAAATGCTTTTTAAATGGTGTAAATGTACCTGCCTCCACCACCTCTTTTGGCTGTTCAATCCATACATACAGGGGTCTCTGTGTGGAAATGTTGTCCCTCATGTCCCTTTTTAAATCTTTCTCCTCTCACCTTCAACCTTTGCCTTCTAATTTTGGACTCGTCTATCCTGGGAAAAGACATTGACTGTTTACCTTATCTATGTCCCTCATGATTTTATAAACCCCTTTAAGGTCCCCCCTCAGCCTCAACACTTGAAAATAGCCCCAGCCTATTCAAACTCTCCATGTGACTCTAACCCTCCAACACCTGCAACGTTCTTTTAAATCTCTTCTGCACCCTTTCAAGTTTGACAACACCTTTCCGACAGCAGGGAGATCGGAATTAAAGACAATATTACAAAAGTGGCCAAACCAATGTCCTGTACAGATTTTGTCATGCAAATGGTTCGACTCAAAGCACGCACCAATAAAGGGAAGATCACCAAATGCTTTCTTCACTGCGCTGTCTACCTGTGACAGCACTTTCAAGGAACGGGGAACCTGCACCACGAGGCTCGCTTTGCTGCCTCACAGGGCTGTGGGAATTTGTACATTCTCCCCGTGCCTGCATGAGTTTTCTGCGGTTGCTATGTTTTACTCCGACAGTATAAGGATACACAGGTAAGGGTAGATTGGCCATGCTAAATTGCGCACCGCACCCAGGGTTGTGTCGGGGAGGTAATTAGCCATGGGAAATGCAGGCTCAGAGGGATAGGGTAGGGGTTTGTCCAGTGGGATACTGTTTAGAGGGTCGGTGTGGCCTCCATGGGCCCGAAAAGCCTTCTTCCGAACTGTAGGGATTCGATACTTTCTATGGAGTTCTATCATGTCTTGGCTTGATTTGTCTTGCCAAAATGCAACACCTCACATGAAACTAAAATATACTCTATCTGCCACTCCGCGGCTCACCTAAACAAGGTCCCATCATAGTCTGAGAGGTCATTCTTCACGGCCGACGAAATTTGTTATTATCTACAAACATACTGACCATACTTTATATACTCAAATGCAAATGATTTGTATTAGTGACAAAAGGCAGTGGATCCACTATTGATCTTTGCGGCACGCCACTGGTCACAGGTCTCCAAATTTAATGAACAAATGTCCACTCTCACGGCCTGTCTGCAATATTCAAGAAAATTTTGGATTGAAATGGCAAGCTCTCCCTGGATTCCAGGCAGTCTAACCTTGTTAGCCAGTCCACCATGTTGAACATTTTGGTTTTCTTACTGAATTCCGTAAAGACAACATCCTCTCTCCTGCCTTCATCAATTATCTTCATCACTTTGTCAAAAGATTACACCGAGTCAGTGAGACGTGATCTCCAATCTACAAAGCCCTCTTCAGTCCTTGTATTTTCAAATGCATACACATCCTTTCCCACAAAAACCCCTCCAACAATTTAGTCACCATTGACGTCAGGCTCAGCGATCTATGATTACCAGTTTTTTTCCTACTTTCTTAAAAAATGACAATATGTTAGCAGCCCTCCAGTCTTTTGACACATCACCTGTGGAAATCAATGACACAAACACATCATCAAAATGCTGACCAATCTCCATCCTGGCTTCCCACAAACATTTGGGATACAACTCATCTGTTCCCAGGGATTTGTTCACCTTTATGTGTTTTAAAATGTCAAACACCTCCTTGTAATATAGACACTTTTTAATGTATCACTATATATTTATTAATTCTCTCGCTCCTGTAACCTCCTCCTCATTAAATACTGAGAAGATTTTTTTGTTTCGTATCCCTCCAATCTCGTGTGGTTCCACACATAGGTAGCCTTACTGACCTTTAAGGGGCCCTGTTCTCTCCCTAGTTAATCTTTTACCATTAAAGGAATTGTAGAATTTCTTCAATGCCTCATTAACCCTATTTTTAAAGCCATCTCATGTCCACATTTTTCTGGCCCGATTTCCGCATTGCCTATGCACTTGCTGCCCTTATACACCTCTCTGGATTTACTTGATCTCAGCTCTGTTTACCTGACATATGCCTTCTTCCTTACCTTGACCAGAGCATCAATATATCTAGCCATCCAGCACTCCCTGCACCCACCAGCCTTGCCCCTCTCACTAATAGGAACACGTTGGCTCTGGACTCTCTGAAACGAGGTTTTGATGGCCTTGCATTTTCCAACCATCCCTTTACCTATCAATAGGGTATTCTAATTAGCCTTTCACAGGACTCACCTAACACTTTCAAAATTGGCCTTGTTCAAAGTTAGAACTTTAATGTTTATATCAGGTCTTTCCTATTTCACAACTAATTTAAACCTAATATTTATGCATAACAGAAAGTTAAAAAAAACACTTCCTGCCCTTTTGTAACAGGCTCGAGAGGCTGAATGGGCTGCTTGTGGCCCTCTGTAATAGACTGGAAATGCTGAATGTCCTCCTCCTGTTCCTGTGTAACAGACCCGAGACATTAAATGAGACAGCAACCCATGGATTACGAGCAGCCGTTAAACTGTATCTGATGGAGGTCCATTCCTTCTCAGTTACAGTAACACAACCGACGCAATGTACTCCAGGTGCCCTCTCAGTAACACCTCATACAGCTGCAGCGATACATCTCTTTGTTTTGAATGATTCTGTTGGCAAAATGTGCTGAAAAATGTGTTGCTGGAAAAGCACGAAACGTCGATTCTCCGGGTCCTTGCATGCTGCCTGATCTGCTGCGCTTTTCCAGCAACACATTTTTCAGCTCTGACCTCCAGCATCTGCAGTCCTCGCTTTCTTCTTGTTGGCAAAATGTGCCAATGTTCTAGATTTCCACCTTTTCAAGTAGCAACAGGCTAATATGGGCTGAATGGCCTTCTCTTAGCCCTCTGTAAGAGGCCCATAGAGACAGAATTGCTTCGGCATGTTGCTGAGCAGCAGTCTCAATGCTCTGTCTCAAGGTTATGAAAGGATTTGGTAGCAGGGCACTTAAAGCCAGGAGTAGCCTCACACTGGTCAATAAGGAATCTAGAAACTTGCCCACCCGAGGTTTCGTTATGCAACCGATCTGTTATTTTGTAACTGTCTTTTTCATAAACAGAGTGGAACATATATAGACCCCTGCAGTTTTCAGTTAGTACTCTCATTTCCAAGTTTAAAAAACGATTTAAAGATTTATGGTCCATCCCTCAGCAACCCTCATCCATTCATCCATTCCATCCAAACCCAGTAAATGTTCTCTTTTGTAGTTATAGGGAAAGTGTTGTTGGAACTGGTTAATTGAGCCTGTTTGCTCAGTCGTGATTTGAATATGTTAGTGTTGGACGGGGATGTACAAAGTTCAAAATCACACAACACCAGGTTATAGTCCAACAAGTTTAATTAGAATCACACTAGCTTTCGGAGCACCGCTCCTTCATCAGGTGATAGTGGAGGACACACTTCTAAGGCACAGAATTTATAGCAAAAATTTATAGTGTGATGTAACTGAAATTATACCTTGAAAAATACGTTGATTGTCCGTTGAGTCTTTCATCTGTTCGAATACCATGATAGTTTCACTTCTTTCATGTGTAAATCACAAAACCTTTTTAAAAAAAATTGCATTCTCAGGTTAGCTGTAACAGTGAGTGTTAACGAGACAATATATTGAAGGTGTTATCCTCCTGTGTTCGCTGTCTATGCTGTGATGTGTAGATTGATTCTAATCTGAAATGTGAGATAACAGAGTTTTACATGAATTCATGCAGTTTTTGAGCAAAATACAATGTAACTCTGCAAGTACAAATTCATCCCACAAAATATATGTGTGCATGTGGGTCTTTGTCGGTTTGTATATGAGTATCTGTGTCTATCTGGGTTGGGGGGTTGTGAGTGTGAGAGAGAATGTAAATGTGTTTATAGTGATGTAGAGTGTCTTACGTCTGTGAGGGGGTGTATGTGTGAATGTGGGAGTGTGTGTGCGTGTCTGGGGTGGGGGGTTTTGAGTATCAGTGAGAGAGAGTGTGTATGTGTGTGCATGAGTGTAGAGTGGTGTAAATCTCTGAGGGAGTGCCGTGTGAGTGTGGTAGTGTGTGTGTCTGTCAGGGTGTGGGTGAGTGTCTGTGTACTGTCTGTGTACATGTATGTCGGTATGTCGGTGTGTGTTTAGGAGTGCCTGTGTGTGTGTGTGTGTGTGCGTGTGTGTGTATAGTGCAATGGTGGACACCTGTATTGTGACATGAAACCAAGGTCCCGGTTGAGGCCCTCCCTATTGTATCGAAATTAGCTATCAGCCTCTGCTCGGCCACCTTTCGCTGCTGCCTGTCCTGAAGTCCGCCTTGGAGGATGGTCACCAGAATGTCCGAGGTTGAAGGTCCTGGACCACTGAAGTATTCCTCAACTGGGATGGAACACTCCTGTCTGTTGATTGTTGTGCGGTGCCCATTCATCTGTTGTTGAAGCCTTTGCTCGGTTTCCCAGTGTTTGTTCAGTGACTGTGATTAATGCCAATCTCCATGGATTCTAACTATGCCAGTGGAGGGTTTCCATCTTTTAATGATAAATGGGCGCCGTTCAATGTGTTATCCCATAACGTCAGCGGGACCATCACTGACAGCACTGACAGGGACATTGCTTTCCTATCTCTGTAACATCTCCAGCCTTGTATTCTTATCTCTGTAACATCTCCAGCCTTGCTTTCCTATCACTGTAATATCTGCAGCCTTCCTTTTATCTCTCTTTTAACAGCTCCAGCCTTGCTTTCCTCTTTCTGTTACATCTTCAGTCTTACTTTCCGCTATCTGTGAACTCTCCAACCTTGCTTTCCTATCTCTTCAACATTTCCAGCCTTGCTTTCCTACCTCTGTGATATCTTCAGCCTTGCTTTCACGTCTCTGTAACATGGCCAAAGTTGCTTCATTATCTCTGTAACATCTCCGGCATTGCGTTCCTCTCACTATTACATTTCCAGCCTTTCTATCCTATTTCTGTAAAACTTCCAGCCTTGCTTTCGTATCTTTGCAACATCTCCAATTTTGCTTTCCTTTCTCTGTAACATCTCCAGCCTTGCTTTCGTTTCTCTGTGTGAGATATTGGTAAAGTCGTGTTACTTATGCAATCATAATTACCTATGCAAGGTAAATGAACTCACACCAGTGTATAATTGTTTCAATCAAGAGCTGAGTCAACAAGAATGAAAATTATATGAAGGAAATATATAATTGTTTTTGCATTCGCTAAAATGTGCATACAAGAATGAAACGTGCCTGCAAACAATGGTAGATGTTGCAGACTAATAGGTAAGGTGCTGTGAGGATGTAGATTAAGCCATATACCTTTGTACAAACAGTAGTTTTGCAAAAACAAAAACAACCCCCAATTAAAAGGCCATAAGGATCAATATGTTTGGGGAAAGGGAGGAAAAATCACAAGTGGGGGAAATAGATAGTAGTGAAGGAGGATATACCTCACAATGGACCACAGCAGGATGTGGTGAAATGGCAAATTAAAACTTGTACTTTGTTATGCATAAGGCCAGATAAGGCAAGAGATAAACAATAGTAATAGGCACCGGGTTTGGAATAGTGAATCCTATATAAAATATGCACTTGCTAAACTCTGTGTGTCTATTTCAGGCACCACGCTTGCAAGCGTATAATAAACGTACTGATTGCTTCAGATCTTGTCTCGGACTGAAATTATTGAAGTGAGTGAGCTTCGTTTCTCACCCCCTCCTTCTCTTTTTCTTGATTTCAGAGTCAATGAGAAAAGTACTTTTTTGTCCTTTTCACTCACCGCCTCCCCACAGCTGGGGTAAAACCCAGAAGAGACCAGGAAAAGGTGGATCCCCGGCATTAACTGTACAGTATTCAGCAGCACAGAGACAGACTCTTCCCAATGTCCCTTCCTCAGTCACTGGGACAGAGCAGAGGGGTCCAGGGAGAAAGAGGGAGGGAAACTACAAGAGAGAAAGAGAGATGAACAGACAGACAGTGAAAGGGAGGGAGAGAACAAGAGAAAGACAGGCAGACAGAGGGAGGGAGAGAAAGTGAGAACTGAAAGAGAGGAGGAGAGAGACAGAGAGAGAGAGAGAGAAACCCCAGGAAGAGAAATACAATGTCAGACAGATACAAATTGAAAAAGGGGAGGCATAGACATGGGGAGAAGGTCAGATAGACAACAAGAGAGAAATCGCAGGGAGAGATATAGGACAGCAGGGAGATAGAGCTGAGAGAGTTGAGTGATGGTAGATTGGGGGGGGGGGGTGCTGCTGCAATGCAGCTGGAATGATGTACAGACAAGAACAGCAAGATCCCACAGAGCTGAGAGAACGATGCAGAGATAGATGAGCAAGGTGTTGTTTTGAGAAAGATTGAATGATTAAGCATTCCTGAAAAACATGGTAGGGTGACAAAAGAGCAGAGTGTTCTCGGAAGGGAATCTACAGGGAAATGTCAATAGGGCAGTGATGTGAAGGGTGTTGAGAGATAGGAATTGTAGGAAGGATGTGGGAAAGTCATCTGGGAACACAGAAATTAGTATGAGAGCTCTCATGGGTGTGGGAAGCAGTGGCATTTTGCACCTTTGTCCCTCTTCAGTCTAGAGTTGCCCATTGTGGTAATGTGTGTGTGTGTGTTCACTCTCTCTGGTTCCAGATCCTGCCTGGTGATTCCTCATGACAGAATAATTTGATTCTCTCTGTCATTGTACTGTCCTGGTTTCAGCTCCCAAGTCAATTGCTAAATCTTTCATGATCCTATTAAATAGCAGAGCAGGCTTGATGGTCTCCTCCTATTCCGATTTCAGATGATCTTATGTTCTTAACACTATCTCCCAGCTCTTTGGCCCACGCACTGGAGGTTATGACGACACAAGGGCCTGATCTGAAGAGTGCTGCACTCTTCTGTGTGTCTCGGAGGGAACCAGCCTGATTTGGATGGGAGTTGCAGCCTCTCAGTGAGAAGTGAAAACTGCTACAGGTTCTCACTGTAAGGTGGAGCAGGCCAGTCCCGGGGGAGCAAACAGCAGGCCGCTCTGTCGTCCAGCTCCATTTCAGAAGGCCACGTGGGAGGAGCTTGTTTCCTTCATCAGCCTCCCGTGCTCTCCCTTCTGGGTTAGGTGGGGGCCGAATGGCCTTGCGCCTGGCTCCTATTGAGGTGCAGGCTGGCTATGATTGGGTTACACAGGGGCTACTCCTGGAGTGAGGACGGTTAGCTGAGTTGGCTGGGCAGTTAGCTTACCACACCAGCTAGAGTTACTCTGAAGGACTCTCCTTCCCAACCTTTCCCCTCAGTTGGGGCATGGTGACCCTCTGATTAAAACACCACCAGACACCGCTCTCTAATGAGGAGCTGTCCTATGCTCTGGTAAGACAATGGTGACATTACGTTGGTTTGTACCTGAAACACTGTTTGCAGGACTAGTCACTGCATTGCCAGAGGGATGTTAGTGTGTGGGGAAGGTTTACTGGATGAATCCCCACTGGAATGAACAGCACTCTCTTTCCCCCAGTTTTTGCTGCACTCTTGCAGCTTTTGTGTCTTTGGAGACACAAGAACCAATTCACCTGAAACAGCAGCTGGGCACAAATAAGACCGGCTAGTTTACATACACACACGCACACACACAGAGACAGACAGACAGACAGACAGACACACATACACACACACACACACACACAGGCATAGGCTCTCACTCACACAAAGACTCACTCTCCTACACACACACATACGCACACATTCTCTCACACACACTGACTCTCTCACACACACAGACACACTCACACATACACAGACACTCTCTCACACACACTCTCACACATGCATACTCTCTCACGCACACACTGACACTCTCTCTCACACACACAAACACACTTTCTCTCTCTCACACACAAATACACTATCTCTCACACACACAGGCACACTCTCTCACACTCTCACACATGCACAAACTTTCGCACACATACACAGACACTCTCTCACACACATACACTCTCTCACACACACACACAAACACACTCTCTCACACACACAGACACGCTCTCTCACACACACGCTCCTTCACACACAGACACACTCTCACGCACGCACACAGACACACTCTCTCTCACACGCACAGGCACACACACAGACACACTCTCTCTCACACACACACAAACACAGACACTCTCTCTCACACACAGACACACTCTCTTTCACATGCACACAGAGACAGTCTCTCCCTCACACAGACAGAAACACTCTCTCTCACACACAGACACACTCTCTCTCACGCCCGCACACTCTCTTACTCTCTCTCACACTCATTTCAGAGACACACTGTCTCTCTCTCTCTCTCGCACACACAGGCACACTCTCTCTCATACACACATACACACAAAAACATACACTCTCTCTCTCACACACACACTCTCTCTCTAACACACACAGACACTCTCTCTCACACAGTCACTCCCTCTCACACACAGACACACATTCTCTCATACACACAGACACACTCTCTCTCACACACATAGACACTTCCTCTCACACACACAGACACACACTCTCTCACACACACAGACACACTCTCTTTCACACACACAGACACTCTCTCACACACAGACACACACTCTCACCCTCACACAGACAGAAACACTCTCTCACACACACACATAGCCACTCTCTCTCACACACATGCACTCTCTCTTACTCTCTCTCACACACGCACACAGGCACACTGTCTCTCTCACACACTGAAATATTCTCTCTCATACACACATACACACAGACACATACACACTCTCTCTCACACACTCTCACACACAGACACTTTCTCTCACACAAACACTCTTTCTCACACACAGACACACACACTCTCTCACAGGCACACACTTTCTCACACACTCTCTCACACACACTCTCTCTCACACACACAGACATATTCTCTCATGCACACAGACACACTTTCTCCCTCACACAGACAGACGCACTCTCTCTCACACACACACACAGGCACTCTCTCTATTTCACACACAGACACTCTCTCTCTCTCACACAGACACACTGTCTGTCTCACACACAGAGACACTCTCTCTCACGCACTATAGGGACAGGCCACTATAAATGCCACAGGAAACACCACAGAAGCGCCTCACAGGAGGCTCCCAAGTACTGCGGATGTCACCTAGACAGGGGACGAAACGTTTGCAACAAAAACGTCCAGCTCGGCGAACAGAACAACAGCAACGAGCACCCGAGCTACAAATCTTCTCACAAACTTTGAACACACTCTCTCTCACACATAAACACAGACAATTTCTCTCTCACACACACAGACACGCACACACTCTCAGACACACGCACACTCTCTGTCACACGGACACACACTCACACACATAGACACTCTCTCTCCCGCATGCAGACAAGCACACTCTCTCTTACACACACAGACACACTCTCTCACACATACGCACAGACACACTCTCTCACACACACAGACACACTCTTTCACACACAGACACACTCTTCCTCACACACACACACTCTCTCAGACACACACACCCTATCACACAGAAATACACCCTCTCAAACACACACAGACAAACTCTCACACAGACAGACACACTTTCTCTCTCACACACACAAACACACTCTCTCATGCACTCAGACACACTCTCACACACACAGACACACTCTCTCTCACATACACACAGACACACTCTCTTTCACACGGCACGGTGGGCGTCATGGTGGCATCGTGGTTAGCACTGCTGCCTCACAGCGCCTGAGACCCGGGTTCAATTCCCGCCTCAGGCGACTGGCTGTGTGGAGTTTGCACGTTCTCCCATTGTCTGCATGGGTTTCCTCCGGGTTCTCCGGTTTCCTCCCACAGTCCAAAGATGTGCAGGTCAGGTGAACTGGCCATGCTAAATTGCCCATAGTGTTAGGTAAGGGGTAAATGTAGGGGTATGGGTGGGTTGCACTTCGGCGGGTCGGTGTGGACTTGTTGGGCCGAAGGGCCTGTAAACACTCTCTCTCACACACAAACACACTCTCTCAAACACACGCAGACACACTCCCTCTCACACACAGAAACATTCTCTCTCACGCACATGCATAAACACACTCTCTCACACACGCAGACACTCTCTCTCACACACAGATACCCTCGCTCTCACACACGCACAGATACTCACACACAGACATACTCTCTCTCTCAAGCCTACGCAGACACACTCTCTCACATACACAGACACACTCTTTCACACACACAGAAACACTCTCTCACACAGAGACACTCTCTCACACGCGCAGACACTCTCTCTCACACACAGACTCAAACACACTCTCTCTCTCACACACAAATTCTCTGTTTCACATACTCAGACACACTCTCTCACACATGCATACTCTCTCTCACACACATACATGCAGACATACTCACCCTCTCACACACATAGACACATACATACTCACTCTCTCACACACACATACACACTTTCATATACACAGACACACTCTCACAAACATACACCTACACACACATAGACACACAGCCACACTCTATCTCTCACACACATAGATACACAGACACACTCTCTCTCACAGACACGCTTACACACAGAAATACTCTCTCACACACACATACATGCAGACATACTCACTCTCACGCACAGACACACTGTCTCACACACAGACACACACTCTCTCACGCACATGCACAAACAGACTCGCTCGCACACACACAGACACATACTCTCTCTCACACACTCTCTCTCATACACACAAACACACTCTCTCACGCACACACACAGAAACACTCTCTCACACACATAGACACACACACACTCTCACACACTCAGACACGCTCTCTCTCACATACAGACACACACTCTCTCTCTCACACACAGACACACTCTCTCAACACAGAGACACACACTCTCTCTCACCCACACGCACACAGAAACATTCTCTCTCACACAGACACGCTCTCTCCCTCACAGAGACAGACACACTCTCTCTCACACACACACAGACCCACACTCTCTCTCACACGCACAGACACACACACAGACATACTCTATCTCTCAAGTCTATGCAGACAAACTCTCTCAAACACACAGACACACTCTTTCACACACAGAAACACTCTCTCACACGCAGATACTCTCTCTCACACACAGACTCAAACATACTCTCTCTCTCACACACACACAGACTCTCTGTTTCACACACTCAGACACATTCTCACACACATGCACACTCTCTCGCACACACATACATGCAGACATACTCACTCTCTCACACCCAAATACACGCTCTCTCACATACACACAGACACACTCTCTCACACACACACTCACACACACACTCACTCTCTCACACACAGACACACACTCTCTCTCACACACTCGGACACGCTCTCTCTCATACACACAGACACACCCTCACACACATACAAACACTCACACACATATAGACACACAGACACACACTCACTCTCTCACACACAGACACACAATCTCTCCCACACACTCGGACACGCTCTCTCTCACACACACAGACACACACTCTCTCACACACACAGACACACACTCTCTCACACATACAGAAACACTCTCTCTCACACACAGACACTCTCTCCCTCACACAGACAGACACACACTCTCTATCACACACGCAGACCCATTCTCTCTCTCACACGCACAGACACTCACACACAGACATAGTCTGTCTCTCAAACTTATGCAGACACACTCTCTCTGACACACAGTCACACTCTCTCTCTCACACACACAGAAAAACTCTCTCTCGCCCACAGACACACTCTCTCACACAAATACACAAACACACTCTCTCTCACACAAACACTCTCTCTCCCTCACACAGACAGACACACTATCTCTCACACACACGCAGACTCACTCTCTCTCGCACACGCACAGACACTCACACACAGACGTACTCTGCCTCTCAAGCTTATGCAGACACACTCTCTCACACACATAGACACACTCTTTCACAGACACAGAAACACTCTCTCACACACATAGAGACACTCTCTCACACACGCAGACACTCTCTCTCACACACAGCCTCAAACACACTCTCTCTCTCACACGCACACAGACTCTCTGTTTCACACCGGGTCGGTGTGGACTTGTTGGGCCGAAGGGCCTGTTTCCACACTATAATGTAATGTAATGTAAACACTCTCTCACACACACAAACACACTCTGTCAAACACACGCAGACACACTCTCTCTCACACACAGAAACATTCTCTCTCACGCACATGCATAAACACACTCTCTCACACACGCAGACACACTCTCTCACACACAGACACACTCTCTCTCACACACAGATACCCTCGCTCTCACACACGCACAGCCACTCACACACAGACATGCTCTCTCTCAAGCCAAGCAGACACACTCTCTCTCATACACAGACACACTCTTTCACACACACAGAAACACTCTCTCACACAGAGACTCAAACACACACTCTTTCTCACTCTCTCCCTCACACAGAGAGATACACTCTCTCACACACACACGCAGACCCACTCTCTCTCTCTCTCTCCCGCACAGGCACTCACACACAGACATACTCTCTCTCTCAAGCTTACACAGACACATCCTCTCACATACACAGACTCTCTGTTTCACACACTCAGACACACTCTCTTACACATGCACACTCTCTCACACACACATACATGCAGATGTACTCACTCTCTCATACACGTACACACAGACATATTCACTCTCTCACACACACAAACACACTCTCACACACGTACGCACACAAAAAGATGCACAGACGCACTCTCTCTCACACACACACTTACACACAGACACACACTCTCTCGCACACACATACACACAGACATACTCTCTCTCACACACACACAGACACACTCTCTCACACACAGACACACACTCTCTCATGCACATGCACAAACACAGTCTCTCTCACTCACGCAGACACACTCTCTCACACACAGAAACATTCTCTCTCTCACACAGATACACACACTCTCTCTCACACACACAAACACACTCTCACACACACAGACGATCGCTCTCACACACACAGACACATACTCTCTCTCAAAGACACAGACACACACTCTCTCTCAGTCACACTCTCTCTCATACACACAGACACACTCTCTCACCCACACACACAGACATACACTCTCTCTCTCACACAGACAAACATTCTCTCTCACAGACTCAGACAGGCTCTCTCTCTCACACACAGACACACTCTCTCACACACACACAGAAAAACTCCCTCACACACGCAGAAACACTCTCTCACGCAGACAGAAACACTCTCTCAGACACACACGCAGATACACACTCTCACTCACACACGCACACAAACACGCTCACACACACACAGACACACACTCTCTCACGCACACACACAGACACAGACAGTCACAAACTCAGACATGCTCTCTCTCACACTCACAGTCACACACTCTCTCTCACACATAAACACACTTTCTCAAACACACACACTCTCTCACACACAGACACACACACTCTCTCTCTCAGACACACAGAAACATTCTCTCTCTCACACACAGAAACATTCTCTCTCACACACAAAAACACACTCTCTCACACACATACACAAACACACTCTCTCTCACACACAAACACACTCTCTCCCTCACACAGACTGACACACTCTCTCTCTCACACACACGCAGGCCCACTCTCTCTTACGCACACAGACATACTCTCTCTCAAGCTTACCCAGACACACTCTCTCACATACACAGATGCACTCTTTCACACACAGAAACACTCTCTTTCACACATAGATACACTCTCTCACACACGCAGACACTCTCTCTCACACACAGACTCAAACGCACCCTCTCTCACACACACACAGACTCTCTGTTTCACACACTCAGACACACTCTCCTACACATGCACACATTCTCGCACACACGTACATGCATACATACTCACTCTCTCACACACAGTCATACTCACTCTCTCACACACACATACACACTCTATCACACAAACACACACTCTCTCACACACACAAACACACAGTCTCAGTCACACTCTCACATAAACACAGGCACGCTCTCTCACACACATACACACTGACATACTCATTCTCTCACACACATATACACACTCTCTCACACAGACACACGCTCTCTCACACACACAGACACACTCTCTCACACACAGACATACACTCTCTCACATACAGACACACACTCTCTCACATACAGGCACACACTCTCTCACGCACTTGCACAAACACAGTCTCTCTCACACACGCAGACACACTCTCTCTCACAGAAACACTCTCTCACACACACAGATATACACACTCTCTCTCACACACACAAATACACTCGCTCTCACACACACAGGCACATACTCTCTCACACACACCCAGACACACACTCTCTCACACACAACCAGACACACACTCTCTCTCAGTGACACTCTCTCTCTTATACACACAGACACACTCTCTCTCATACAGTCACGCACAGAAAACTCTCACACCCTCTGACACGCTCTCTCACTCACACACAGACACACACACTCTCTCTCACACACAGACACAGACTCTCTCTCTCACACACACAGAAACACTCTCTCTCACACACACACAGACACACACTCTCTCACGCACATGCACAAACACACTCTCCTGCACACAAACACAGAAACACTCTGCCTCACACACGCGCAGATACACACTCTCACTCACACACGCACACAGAAACACTCTCTCTCTCTCACACAGACATACACTCTCTCTCATACACACAGACACACTCTCTCACGCACACACAGACACTCTCCCTCCCACATACTCATACATGCTCTCTCTCACACACAAACACACACTCTCTCAAACACACAGACACACTCTTCTCTGACACACAGTCACACACTCTCACACACACACAGAAACACTCTCTCACACACACAGACACACTCTCTCACACAAATACACAAACACACTCTCTCTCACACAAACACTCTCTCCCTCACACAGACAGACACACTCTCACACACACGCAGACCCCCTCTCTCTCTCTCTCCCTCCCGCACAGGCAATCACACACAGACATACTCTCTCTCTCTCAAGCTTACGCAGACACATCCTCTCACATACACAGACACACCCTTTCACACACACAGAAACACTCTCTCTCACGCAGAGACTCTCTCTCACATACGCAACACTCTCGCTCACACAGACTCAAACACACTCTCTTTCTCACTCTCTCCCTCACACAGAGAGACACACTCTCTCACACACACACGCAGACCCACTCTCTCTCTCTCACTCTCCCGCACAGGCACTCACACACAGACATACTCTCTCTCAAGCTTACACAGACACATCCTCTCACATACACAGACTCTCTGTTTCACACACTCAGACACACTCTCTCACACATGCACACTCTCTCACACACACATACATGCAGACATACTCACTCTCTCACACACATACACACAGATATTCTCACTCTCTCACACACACATACACAATCTCGCATACACAGACACACGCTCACACACATAAACACACTCACACACACATAGACACACTCTATCCCCCACACACATACACACAAACATACTCTCTCTCACACAGACACACTCTCTCACACACACAGACGCACACTCTCTCACGCACATGCACAAACACAGTCTCTCTCACACACGCAGACACACTCTCTCACACACAGACACACTCTCTCTCACACAAACAAATACACACTCTCTCTCACACACACACCAACACATTCGCTCTCACACACACAGGCACACACTCTCTCTCTCTCACACAGACACACACTCTCTCTCAGTCACACTCTCTCTCATACACACATACACACTCTAGCCACGAAACTAGCCACGAAACTCCACGACCAGCTATCCTTAGTAGCCACACACGCAGACGACAAGTAACATGAATTCGACTGGGACAACACTGCCATTATCGGGCAAGCCAAACAAAGAACAGCCAGGGAATTCCTAGAAGTATGGCACTCATCCACAAACTCCATCAACAAACACATCGACCTGGACCCAATATACCGGCCACTACAGTGGACAGCTGGAACTGACAACCGGAAGCGGCAGGGACAGGCCACTATAAATGCTGGAGGAAACACCGCAGAAGCGCTTCACAGGAGGCTCCCAAGCACCGAGGATGTCACCTAGACAGGGGACGAAACGTTTGCAACAAAAATTTCCAGCTCGGCGAACAGAACCACAGCAACAAGCACCCGAGCTACAAATCTTCACCCAAACTTTGAACATACACACTCTCTCACGCACACACACAGACACACTCTCTCTCAGTCACACTCTCTCTCACACACAGAAACACTCTCCCTCACACACACGCAAATGCACACTCTCACTCACACACGCACACAAACACACTCTCTCACACACAGACACACACTCTCTCTCATACGCACAGACACTCACACACAGACATACTCTCTCTCTCAAGCTTACACAGACACACTCTCTCACCTACACAGACACACTCTTTCACTCACACAGAAACACTCTCACACACACAGACACTCTCTCACACACGCAGACACTCTCTCTCTCACACAGATTCAAACACACACACACTCTCTCTCACAGACTCTCTGTTTCACACACACAGACACACACTCTCTCTCACACCCAGACGCACTTTCTCACACACGCAGGCACTCTCTCTTACACACAGACTCAAACGCACTCTCTCTCTCTCACAAACACACAGACTCACTGTTTCACACACTCAGACACACTCTCACACATACACACTCTCTCACACACATACACGCAGACATACTCACTCTCTCACATACATACACACAGACATACTCACACTCTCACACACACATACACATTCCCACACACACATACACACACTCACGCACACATAGACACATAGACACACTCTATCTCACACACACATTGATACACAGACACACTCTCTCTCACACACACACACATGCACACTCTCACACGCACCTTCACTCTCACACACCGACACACAGCTCCTCAAACACACACAGACACACACTCTCACACAAACTCACACACTCTTTCTCACACGCACACATACAGACAACAAAGAAAAACACATATGCGCACTCTCTCTCTCTCACACACACACAGTCTCTCTCTCTCTGTCTGTCTGTCTCTCTCTCACACACACACAGCTACTGTACAAACATGGGGGAAGGTTCGATGGAGAGATGATTTCTCCCAGGACTGAACTCTGATCTCGGATAATGTCTACTCTCGGGAGACATCATCTCTTGCATCGACATCATTCGTCTGTTTAGGTGCCTGCTTTTCTAAAGCATTTCCAAGCAACAAGTGACAATAGCTTGATAAAGGTTTTCCTTTATTAACCATGGTTAAGACACATGCTGATGTTATTTTTCACTGACTTTTTTAAATGATCTGATTTTTCTGAAATGGACAGTGGCTTCAATTTCAAATTATGACACCAGAGCACCTCGGGGGTCCTGAGAAAATGATCAGGGAATTGCATCTGTTCCTTTCTACCTTCGCACACTGTACCGTCAGATAGTGCTCCCTCAGTGCCACTAGATAATGCTCCCTCAATACCTCAGCTCGTGCTCCCTCAGTACCTCAGATAGTGCTCCCTCAATACCACAGAAAGCACTACTCTGTTGTGTTTAACCCCCAAAGCCCCTCAGACAGTACATCCACAAAGCATTCACACCCTCAACACTTCAGGGCACAGCCCAGCTCCCCCCTCAGACTGCGTTCATCCACAAACCCCTTCAGACTGTAAGGACCCACAACTATGCCAGTCCAAGATTGCAGCCAAGGTCCCCAGAACATTACTTGGGTCTCTGAATTAATTTTAGAATCCCTACAGTGTAGAAGCAAGCCATTCCGTCCATTGGCTCCACACAGTCTGTCTGAACAGCATCCCAGCTCGACTCACATCCTCTATTCTCCCTGTAATTCTGCATTTCTCATGGCATCTTTGGACTGTGGGAAGAAACTGGAGCAACCCGGTGGAAACCCGTACAGAATGTGTAAACTCCACACAGACAGTCGCCGGGAGCTAGAATCAAAGCCAGGTCCTTGGTCCTGTGAGGCAACCGCGTTAATTTCTGAGGCACCGTGCTGACCTCTCTCCCTCGATGTCACATCATGTAACCTTTTACGAGCCAGTCTCCCATGTGAAACCTTCTCATCTATCTGCGTGGTCAACCCTTCAAAAGCTCTATCCAGTTGGACAAACAATTTCCACAAGCCATGCTGACCATGCCTAGTCAATTGTTGCTTTTCCAAATGCATGTAAATTGTCTCTCTGAATGCCCTCCAACAGCTTACCCTCCACTGACATCAGGCTCACAGCTCCATGGTTCAATTGCTGTTCCTTGCAGCCTTACTTCAATAATGGCACATCATTAATCACCCTCCAGTCTTCAGGCACCTGAACCGTTGTCACTGATCAGTCCATCTGACAAGGCCATCTACATCCTTCTGTAACCTAAGGCTATCCTCCTCAGTATTTATCACCTCACCAACCTTCATATCATTCATGAACCCATTGATTAACCCTCCACCATTCAAACCTAAATCTTTTCTACCAGCCACATCAGCAAGACCCCCTTTTGTGCGACAGGAATGGACAGGGATTTCCAACAAAGCCATGACCGTCTGCTTCCTGCCACTCCGCATTCTGCGCCAAATTTCTTGGATCTTGAGTTTTTATGTTCCCTATCAGTTTCCAACATGGGTTCTGATAAAAGCTTTACTGACCTCCAAGCAGACGACAGGAAAGCTTTGTCTTATTTACATACCTGGTCACTTCCCTAAAAAGTGCAATCCCGTTGGTCAGACCTGACCACCCTCCCCCCCCCGCCCCAACCGACTTAACAGTACCATTCTGACTGTTCTTCATGAACTCCAGTCTCTTTAAATGCTGATTAATTCTACCTCTCAAAATTGCTTCCAATAGACATCGCACCCACGATATTAGCCTAACTGGCCTGCAGCTGCCTGGTATTTCCCATGCTCCTTCTTGAATAACAGTACCACATGGTCAGTCCGGCAATACCACTCCTGTGGCCGGAGAGGATTTGAAAATGCTTGCAAGCGTACCTGCTACCACGTGCATCACCTCGATCGAGTTACATTTCCACCGTCTTTGGAGATTTATTGGGTTTTAAGAAGGCCAGACCACTCAGAACCATTTGTCTATATATATATATATATATATATATATATATATATATATATATATATATATATATGCTAATTCATTTAATTGTATCACAGAACTTCTCCACGAGTTCATATCAAGCCTGTCCTGATGAGCACCGACATGATGAATCCATTCACTACATCCTCTGGTTCCATGCACAAATTATCTCTGTGTTCCACAACCGACTCTTTCTCTCATTATCAATTCACCCATAATGTCACTGTAAAGTACTTTCAGATTTCTATTTCCCCTCTTAGCACTCCTCTCTCCCAGGCAATTCGTCGGCGATATGATTGGGAGGAGTGTGTGATGTCAGTCTGGATGTGGATTAGCATTGGGAAGCTCAGAAATTATGAACACACGACTCTGCTTAGTGCGGGGCAGTGGGATTCATTTGGGATGAGCACACAGAAGCTGAGGCATAAACTTCAGTCCTGCAGCATGAAAATATCCCTTTGAGCTGGCAGGTCAGTCACGCGAAATGAAAACTTCAACCCTGGGAAAAGAGGGTGGAACCTCTTCACGTTCAATAACCAAATGAAGACGGTCTGTTTGAACACAGTCTCTGAAATCTCGATGCAGGAATCATTGCTGAGCAGGGTATGTAGGAAGCAGAGGCAGAAATGTACTGAACAATTTCAGATATTCCTCTTAGACCACAAGACATGGGAGCAGAAATTAGACCATTCAGCCCATCCGATAGTGTGGCACTTACTCAGTACTGACTCTCTAAAAATGCAGGTATCACCCAGACTGATGCGCTGACAGTGAGGCGCTCCCTCAGTGATGACCCACTGACAGTGTGCCACTCCATCAGTGCTGACATTCTGACAATGCAGCGCTCCCTCTCTACTGACCATCTGACAGTGCAGCACTGCCACAATATTGACCCTCTGACATTGCAGCAATCACTCATTACTGAACCCCCGACAGCGCAGCACTCCCTCAGTAGTGACCCTCTGACAGTGCTGCTCTCCCTCAGTACGGACCCTCTGACAATGCAGCATTTCCAGAGGGCTGATCCTCCGACTGTGCGGCACTCCCGCAATGCTGACTCTCTGACAGTGCAGTCCTCAGTCAAACTGACCCTCTTACAGTCCAGCACTCCCTCAGAACTAACCCTCTGACAGTGCGGCATGCTCTCAGTACTGACCATCTGACGATGCAGCAATCCCTCAGTACTGACCCTCTGACAGTGCAGCACTCCCTCAGTACTGACCATCTGACGATGCAGCACTCCCTCAGTACTGACCATTTGACTGTAGCAATCCCTCCGTATGGCCCTCTGACAGTGCAGCACTCCCTCAGCACTGACCATCTGACTGTGCAGCACTCCGTCAGTACTGACCGTCTGTCATTGCAGTACATCCTCAGTACTGACCCTCTGACAGTGCAGTGATCCCTCAGTACTGACCGTCTGACCTTGCAGCACTCCCTCAGTACTGACCTTCTGATAGTGTAGAAATCCCTCAGTATGAAGCTCTGACAGTGCAGCACTCCCTCAGTACTGACCACCTAACTGTACAGCACTCCCTCAGTACTGACCCTCTGACAGTGCAGTGATCCCTCAGTGCTGACCCTCTGACAGTGCAACACTCCCTCAGTACTGACTCTCTGACTGCAGCATACCCTCAGTATGACCCTCTGACAGTGCAGCACTCCCTCAGCACTGACCATCTGACTGTGCAGCAATGCCTCAGTACTGACCCACTGACATTGCAGTACATTCTCAGTAGTGACCCTCTGACAGTGCAGTGATCCCTCAGCACTGACCCTCTGATAATGCCGCACTCACTCAGTACTGACCGTCTGGCAGAGCAGCACGACCACAGTACTAACCCTCTGACGGTGCAGCACTCCCTCCATGCAGACAATGTGGCAGTGCAGGACTCCCATGGTCCTGCGCCCCTGACAGTGCAGCGATCAATGTGTACTTACCCTCCGACATTGCGCTCTCAGTCAGCACTGATCCTTTCACACTGCAGCACTCCCTCTGTACTGACATTTCTACAGTGCAGCATTCCCTCACTACTGACACTCTGACAGTGCAGCGCTCCCTCAGTACTGACCCTCAGACAGTGCAGCATTCCCTCAGTACTGACCATCTGGCGATGCAGCACTCCCGCAGTACTGACCCTCTGACAGTGTATCTCGCCCTCAGTACTGAACCTCTGACTGTGCAGCATTCCCTCTGTACTGAACCTCTGGCAGTGCAGCACTCCCTCAGTACTGACCCTCCGACAGTGCAGTATATCCTCAGTACTAACCCTCTGACAGTGCAGCACTCCCTGCATGTTGACATTGTGCAGTGCAGGACGCCCTTGGTCCTGCGCCCCTGACAGTGCAGCGATCACTATGTACTTGCCCTCCGACAGTGCAGCACTCACTCAGCACTGATCCATTGACAGTCCAGCACTCCCTCAGTACTGACTCTCTGACAGTGCAGCGCTCCCTCAGTACTGACCCTCTGACAGTGCAGCATTCCCTCAGTACTGACCATCTGAAGATGCAGCACTCCCTCAGTCCTGAACCTCTCGCAGTGCAGCACTCCCTCAGTACTGACCCCCTGACAGTGCAGCACTATCTTTGTATTGACATTTCTACAGTACAGCACTCCCTCAGTACTGACCCTCTGACAGTGCAGCGCTCCCTTAGTACTGACCATCTGACAATGCAGCACTCCCTCAGTACTGACCCGCTGGCAGTGCAGCACTCCCTCATTATTGACCTTCTGACAGTGCAGTGCATACTCAGTACCTTCCCTCTCACAGTGCGGCACTCCCTCAGTACTAACCCTCTGACGGTGCAGCACTCCCGCAGTACTGACCCTCTGACAGTGTATCTCGCCCTCAGTACTGAACCTCTGACTGTGCAGCATTCCCTCAGTACTGACCCTCTGACAGTGCAGCACGCCCTCAGTACTGACCATCTGACAATGCAGCAATCCCCCAGTACTGACCCTCTGACAGTGCAGTGATCCCTCAGTATGTCCCACTGACAGTGCAGCACTCCCTCAGTACTGACCCTCTGACTGTAGCAATCCCTCAGTATGACCCTCTGACAGTGCAGCACTCCCTCAGCACTGACCATCTGACTGTGCAGCACTCACTCAGTACTGACCCTCTGACAGTCTAACATTCCCTCAGTGCTGACCGTCTGACAATGCAGCACTCTCTCACTGCTGACCCTCGGCAGTGCAGCACTCCCTCAGTACTGACCCTCTGACAGTGCAGCACTCCCTTAGTACTGACCCTCTGACAGTGAAGCACTCCCTCAGTATGAACCCTCTGACATTGCAGTACATCCTTAGTACTGACCCTCTGACAGTGCAACACTCCCTCAGTACTGACCATCTGACTGTGCAGAACTCCCTCAGTACTGACCCACTGACAGTGCAGCACTCCCTCAGTACTGACCCTCTGACAATGCAGCATTCCCTCAGAACTAACCCTCTGGCAGTGCAGCACTCCCTCAGTACTAACCCTCTGACGGTGCAGCACTCCCTCCATGCTGACAATGTGGCAGTGAAGGACTCCCTTGGTCCTGCGCTCCTGACAGTGCAGCGATCACTGTGTACTTACCCTCCGACAATGCAGAACTCACTCGGCACTGATACTTTCACACTGCAGCACTCACTCTGTACTGACATTTCTGCGGTGCAGCACTCCCTCAGTACTGACCCCCTGACAGTGCAGCACTATCTTTGTTTTGACATTTCTACAGTACAGCACTCCCTCAGTACTGACCCTCTGACAGTGCCGCGCTCCCTTAGTACTGACCATCTGACAATGCAGCACTCCCTCAGTACTGACCCGCTGGCAGTGCAGCACTCCCTCAGTATTGACCTTCTGACAGTGCCGTGTACTCAGTACCTTCCCTCTGACAGTGCGGCACTCCCTCAGTACTGACCCTCTGACGGTGCAGCGCTCCCTCAGTACTGACCCTCTGACAGTGCAGCGCTCCCTTAGTACTGACTATATGACAATGCAGCACTCCCTCAGTACTGACCCGCTGGCAGTGCAGCACTCCCTCAGTATTGACCTTCTGACAGTGCAGTGTACTCAGTATCTTCCCTCTGACAGTGCGGCGCTCCCTCAGTACTAACCCTCTGTCGGTGTAGCACTCCCTCAGCACTGATCCTTTGCCAGTCCAGCACTCCCTCAGTACTGACCCTCTGACAGTGCAGCGCTCCCTCAGTACTGACCCTCTGACAGTGTAGCAATCCCTCAGTACTGACCCTCTGACAGTGCAGCACTCCCACAGTACTGACTCTCTGACAGTGCAGCGCTCCCTCAGTACTTACCCTCTGACAGTGTAGCAATCCCTCAGTACCTTCCCTCTGACAGTGCGGCACTCCCTCAGTACTAACCCTCTGACGGTGCAGCACTCCCTCAGCACTGATCCTTTGCCCGTCCAGCACTCCCTCAGTACTGACCCTCTGACAGTGCAGCGCTCCCTCAGTACTGACCCTCTGACAGTGCAGCATTCCCTCAGTACTGACCCTCTGACAGTGCAGCATTCCATCAGTACTGACCCTCTGACAGTGCAGCACTCCGTCAGTACTGACCCTCTTGCAGTGCAGCACTCCTTCAGCACTGATCCTTTGACAGTTGAGCACTCCCTCAGAGCTGAGCTATGACGCCACAGCATTCCCTCAGTACTGACACTCTGATTCTGCAGCACTCTCTTTGTATTGATATTTCTACAGTTTAGCGCTCCCTCAGTCCTGACCCTCTGACAGTGCAGCATTCCCTCAGTACTGACCCTCTGATAATGCAGCACTCCCTCAGTACTGACCCTCTGACAGTGCAGCACTCCGTCAGTACTGACCTTCTCACAGTGTAGGACTCCCTGAGTACTGACCCTCTCACAGTGCAGCGCTCCCTCAGTACTGACCCTCTGACAGTGCACCTTTCCCACAGTACTGACCCTCTGACAGTGCAGTGATCCCTCAGTACTGACCCTCTGACAGTGCAGCGCTCCCGCACTACTGACATCTGACAGTACTGATGCTGAAATAGTGCAGTTTTCCCTCAGCACGGACCAACCCAACTCAGCACTGACCTTCTGGCAGTGCAGCTCTCCCTCAGTACTGTCCCTTTGACAGTGTAGCATTGCCTTAGTACTCACCCTCTGACAGTGCAGCACTCCCCCAGTACTGACCGTCTGACAGTGCTCCTCTCTATCAGCACTGCTGCTTTTTAACTGAAGCACTCCCTCAGAAATGACGTTCTCACACAGCAGCATACCCTCAGTACTGACCCTCTGACTCTGCTGCAGTCTCTTTGTACTGACATTTCTACAGTGCAGCATTCCCTCAGTACTGACCCTCCGACAATGTTGCACTCCCTCAATGTAGATGCTCTAACAGGGCAGCGCTCCCTCGGTAGTGACCCTCCGATAGCGCGGCATTCCCAAGTACTGACCCTCTGACAGCGCAGAATTCCCTCAGTACTGGCACTCTGACAGTGCGGCACTTCCTCATTCCTGCACTTCTGATAGTGCAGCAAGGCCTCAGTACTGACTCTTTGGCAGTGTAGCCCTCCCTCAGTACTGACCCTCTGAAACAACACTCCCTCAGAACTGACACACTGACAGTGTATCGCTCCATCAGTGATGACCCTTTGACAGTATATCACTCTTTCAGTACTGATCCTCTGGCAGTGCAGCAGTCCCTCAGTACTGACAGTCCAACACATAGCATGGCGCTCCCTCAGTATTGACCTTCCTCACAGCGCCGTGACCCCTCAGCACTAACCCCCTCACAGCGCAGTACTCCCTCAGTTCTAACCCATTCACAGTGCAGCTCTCTCTCAGTAGTAACCCTCTCACAGTGCGGCACTCTGACAGCATAGCCATCCATTAGTACTGACCCTCAGACGGTGCGTACTTCATCATTACTGATCCTATCACTGCACAGCAATCCCTCTGTCCTGACCTTCTGATAATGCTGCACTCCTTCCTTACTGACCCTTTGAAAATGCAGGACTGCCTCCATATTGATCCTCTGACAATCCTGCACTCCCTCCATTCTGATCCTATGACAATGCTGCACTCCCTCCATACTGATCCTCTGACAATGCTGCACTCCCTCCACACTGACCCTCTGACAATGCAGCACACCCTCCACACTGACCCTCTGATAGTGATGCACTCCCACAGTACTGAACCTCTGACAGTGTGGAAGTTGCCCTATACTGACCCTCCGAAAGTGTGGCAATCCCTCAGTACTAACCTTCCAACAGTGCAGGGCTCCCTCAGTACTGGCCCTCTGACAGTGTGGAAGTGGCCCTATACTGACCCTCCGAAAGTGTGGCAATTCCTCAGTACTAACCTTCCAACAGTGCAGCGCACCCTCAGTACTGGCCCTCTGACAGTGTGGCCCAAACTCTGGACAAAACCTCTGGCAGAACAGCTCTCCGTCAGAACTGACACTCTGGCAGTACAGCAATCCCTCAGTACTGACTCATTGATAATGCAGCACTCCTTCAGTACTTATCCATTGACAGTGTCGCACTCCCTCAATACTGAGTCTCTGCCTCGTGCTGCACGTCTGACAGTCCAGCAGTGCCTCAGTACTGACCATCTGACAGTGTAGCACTCTCTCTGTACTGGCCATCTGGCAGTGTAGCACTCTCTCTGTACTGACCCTCTGACAGTGCAGCACTCCCTCAATACTGACCTTCTGATAGTTCAGCATTCCCTCAGTACTGACCCTCTGGCAGTGCAGCACTCACTCAGTACTGACCCTCTGACAGTGCAGCACTCCCTCAGTACTGACCGTCTGACGGTGCAGCGCTTCCCTCAGTACTGACCGTCTGATGGTGCAGCGCTCCCTCTGTGCATATCCACTGATCGTGTGGCTTGGACCTCTGGATTGAACCTCTGACAATGCAGCACTCCCTCAGTACTGACCCTCTGACAGTGTGGTGCTCCCTCAGAACTGACGCTCTGACAGTGCATCACTCCCTCAGTACTGACCCTCTGACAGTGGAGCAATCTCTCGGTACTGACCCTCGACAGTGCAGCAATCCCTCAGTACTGACCCGCTGACAGTGCAGCAATCCCTCAGTACTGACCCGCTGACAGTGCAGCGCTCCCTCAGTACTGACCGTCTGACAGTGCAGCACACTCTCTGTACTAACCCTCTGCAATAGCACTCCCTCAGTACTGACATTCTCATTGTGTAGCGCTTCCTCAGTACTTATCTTTTGATCGTGCGCTCTCCTTCAGTGCTGACCCTCTGACAGTGTAGTTCTCGCTCAGTACTGACCCTCTGATGGTGCAGTGCTCTCTGAGTACAGAGCCTCTGACAGTGTGGCAGTCCCTCAGTACTGACCCTTTGACAGTGTGGCACAGCCCCTAGACCGATCGTGTGACAGTGTGGTGCAACCTCAGGACTGACCTTCCGACAGTGCGTTGCACCTTCAGTACTGACACTATGACAGTGCAGCTCTTTGACAGTACAGCGTTCCTTTAGTTCTGACATTATTACAGTGCAGCGCTCCCTCAGTACTAACCCTCTGAGAATGCACCGCTCCCTCAGTACTGACCCTCTGTCAGTGCAGCACTCCTGCAGTACGGACCCTCTGACAGTGCAGCATTCCCTCAGTACTGACCCTCTGACTGTGCAAAGCTCCCTCAGTACTGACCCTCTGACAGTGCAGCAGTCCCGCAGTACGGACCATCTGACAGTGCAGCACTCCCTCAGTACTGACCCTCTGACAGTGCAAAGCTCCCTCAGTACTGACCCTCTGACAGTGCAACAGTCCCTCAGTACTGACCCTATGACAGTGCAGCACTCCCTCAGTGTGACCCACGGATAGTGCAGCACTCCGTCAGTTCTGACCTTCTTTTCTCTATTTCTTAAAGTCTTGTAAAATTTGGAGACATAGGGCTTGCAGATTCTGAGGAGGCATGAGAGAAACACACAAACTGTAAGTAATCTAATCTAATCTAAACAAACCAATCCCTGTCTGAAACTCTCTGCAATAGACTATTCAGAGGCACAGAGTCACAGAGATGCACAGCTTGGAAACAGACCCTCCTGTCCAACTCGTCCATACCAACCAGATGTTCTCATCCCATTTCATTCCTTTTGCTAGCACTTGGCTGATATCCCTCTAAACCCTTCCTATTCACATACTCATCCTGATGCCTTTTAAATGTTGCAATTGTACCAGTCCCCATCACTTCCTCGGGAGGCTGCATGCATGCCCTTGAATAAGTGCTCAAACATTCATACTGTCGATGCAAACTCTAATAAACGCCAACCTACGAAAGGCTGTCATTGTCATTTTCAACTCACCCTTTGCTTCTTCATTATGCTGATTTCAACAGAGATAAAGAAACAGTCTTAGTGACCATCCACCGTGACCCTGTCCTAAAACTTGTTTTCAAATTTGGCTTGCAAGTGATTGCCACACCCTCTGATAGCTGCCTGGATGATGGTGGTGAGCTGTACTCTCCTGCTGGAGTGCTTGGGTGTCCCACAATGATGTTAGGGAGGGAACTCCAGGATTTTGACCTGACCCATGTAAAGAGGTCTCTTATTGGAGTGTCATTTTAAAGTTGGGAAGTTAATATAGAGCAGGAGGACCCGAGAGTTGCTGTCTTGTCAGAGAGAGAAAGGACTGGTGGGTCACACGCCTCAGGTGAAGGGCGAGGTTGTGAAGCTGGGACCTTCATGGTAATTTCAGACATGATAGATATTGAGCTAACAATGATGGCATCACGAACCAATTAGCTGAGGTAACTGACCCCCCTTTGTAGGGAAGGAATTATATCCCTATAATAGAGCAAGCTTGAGAATTCAACACTAAAATCAACTTGCACGGACGCGCTGGAGACCTGAAACATCAATACAGAGATTGCTGAAGAAGCTAAGCATGTCCAGCAGCATCTCTGAAGGGAGAGGGAGAAAGAGACAGAGAGAGAGAGAGTTCACCTTTCAAACCAGTGATTTCTGCGGGAAAGTTCCTTCATAACAGACCGTTTTGAGGAAGGGTCACTTGAAATGCGAATTATTCCTCTCTCTCTTCACCGTTGCTGCCTGACCTGCTTACTTTCCCCAGCCATCTGTTTGCTTGAAAATTTGATCTGACCTGATTCAAGTGTCACTGAGTAATTCAGTCTGTGTTCAATGCCCTGAGGCTACTTCTGTTGAAAGTTGACAAACAGGTTTAAGGCTTTGGAAGGTATTGTTTCTGGATTAGTGGTGCTGGAAGAGCACAGCAGTTCAGGAAGCATCCAAGGAGCTTTGAAATCGACGTTTCGGCCAAAAGCCCTTCATCAGGAAAAACGTCGATTTCAAAGCTCCTTGGATGCTGCCTGAACTGCTGTGCTCTTCCAGCACCACTATTCCAGAATCTGGTTTTCAGCATCTGCAGTCATTGTTTTTACCTAGTTGATTTTAAGTTATTGTATTCGCAGGGGGTGGTACATGGGAAAACAGATACAGAACACAGGCACTTCACAAAGATTCTTATCAATTTAACTTTGTGATGTTAATTCAGAAGGAACAGCTCAGAGCTAACATTTCAGTTAATCAGCCAAGGGGAGTATATATGTCGTGACAAAGACTTGTTGTAAAGACTGTAGAGAACCGAATTTTAGTGACTATGTTTGTACATACAGTTTTTTTTTTTTGTGAATAAAGTCTCTTTTTGAAATTGATATAAATATTTTTTCGAGGGGCATCAAACATCATGAGCTTGTGGAGGCATTGCCCTTTTCTCTAATCTTTCGTAAATAAAAGCTAGACAAGGTAGATACACCCCGGATATAAACATCAAACGGTCATCAACGGGGAGGAGATGGTGGGATTGTCACGGGGGCTCAGTGTTGCCTCACCCCACCCGGGTTCGATTCCAGCCTCAGGTGACTATCTGTGTGGAGTTGGCATATTCTCCCCGTGTCAGCCTCCGGGTGCTCCAGTTCCTTCCCACTGTCCGAGGATGTGTAGGCTAGGTGGATTAGCCAGAGGAAATGAAGGGATCCAGGAATGATGGGGGGTGGATGGGGGTGATGGGATGCTCTGCCGAGGGTCAGTGTGAACCTGATAGGCCGAATGGCCTGCTTCCACATCTTAGAGATTCTATGATCAATCCAGAGACTCAAATAATGTTCTGGGCCCTGTGATCAAATCTTGGGGCTGGCTCTGGGCCATCACAGTGAGAACAGGTTTGGGAATGAACACGGTGCAAGGTGGCAACAGGTTTGCTTTCTGAGGTGTTGAGGGCATGAATGTTCTGTCGGGGTGCTTTGGAGATAAACATAATGAGGGGATGGTTTATAAGGTATTGAGGGAGCACAATCTATCAGTACAGGATACAGATGGTCGAAAGGTACAGATAAAAATCATAGAACATAGATCATAGAACAGTCCAGCGCAGAATAGGCCCTTCAGCCCACGATGTTGTGCCGACCATTGACCCTCATGTCAGGTAAACGTAATGTACAAACCCTCAAACTTCTGTGACCATATGCATGTTGCATGTCCAGCAGTCTATTAAATATCCCCAATGATCTCGCTTCCACAACTGATGCTGGCAACGCATTCCATGCTCTCATAACTCTCTGCGTAAAATAAAACCCGCCTCTTACATCCCCTCTGTACTTTCCGCCAGACAGCTTAAAATTATGACCCCTCGTGTAAACAATTTCTACCCTGGGAAAAAGTCTCTGTCTATCTATGCCTCTCATTATCTTGTATATGTCAATTAGGTCCCCTCTCTTCCTTCCTTTTTCCAATGAAAAAAGCCCGAGCTCAGTCAAACTCTCCTATGTTAGATAAGCCCTCCATTCCAGGCAGCATCTGGTAAACCTCTTTTGAACCCTCTCCAAAGCATCCACATCTTTCCTATAATGGGGCGACCAGAACTGGACACAGTATTCCAAGTGCGGTCTAATCAAAGTTTTATAGAGCTGCAACAATATCTCACGGCTCCTAAACTCAATACCCCTGTTAATGAAAGCCAAAACACCATATGGTTTCTTAACAACCGTGTCAACTTGGCTGGAAATGTTAAGGGATCAATGTACCTGCACACCAAGATCCCACTGTTCCTTCACACTGCCAAAAATCCTGGCTTTAATCATGTACTCAACTTTCAAGTTCGACCTTCCAAAATGCATCACTTCGCATTTATCCAGGTTGAACTCCATCTGCCACCTCTCAGCCCATCTCTACATCCTGGCAATGTCACGCTGCAGCCTACAACAGTCCTCTACACTGTCAATGACACCTCCCAATCTTTGTGTCGTCTGCAAACTTGCTGACCCATCCTTCAATCCCCTCATCGAAGTCATGAATAAAAATTATAAAGAGTAGAGGCCCAAGAACAGAGCCCTGTGATACACCACTCACCACTGACTTCCCGGCAGAATATTTTCCTTCTACTACCACTCGCTGTCTTCTGTTGGCCAGCCAATTCTGTATCCAGACAGCTAAGTTCCCCTGTACCCCATTCCTCCTGACATTCTGAACGAGCCTACCATGGGGAACCTTATCAAATACATTGGTGATGTCCAGATACACCACATCCACCGCTCAACCCTCATCAATTTGTCTAGTAACTCCTCAAAGAACTCGATAAGGTTTGTGACCGGCCCCTCACAAAGCCGTGCTGACTGCCTTGAATCAAACCATGCTCTTCCAGATGGTCAAAAATCCTATCCCTCAGAATCCTTTCTTACAACTTGCAGACGACAGACGTGAGACTGATTGGTCTGTAATTGCCAGGGATTTCCCTGTTTCCTTTCTTGAAGAGAGGAATTACATTTGCTGCCTTTCAGTCCTCAGGTACGACTCCGGTGGAGAGTGAGGATGCAAAGATCTTCGCAAGCGGTGAAGCAATCACTCATTTCCCAAAGCAGCCGAGGACAAATCTGGTCTGGCCCTGGCGACTTGTCAATGTTCATGTTTGTCAAAATTTTCAACACATCATCTTCCTCAATCTCTATCCGTTTCAGCATGCTTACCTGCTCCTCAATGGTTCCATTCACTACAAGGTTCTTTTCTTTAGTAAAGATATAAGCAAAAAACTCATTTAGGGCTTCCCCTACCTCCTCAGACTCTGTACACAAGTTCCCTATTCTATCCCTGATCGGCCCTACCCTTTCTTTGATCATTCTCTTACTCCTCACATACGTGTAAAACGCCTTTGGATTCTCCCAAATCCTTCCTGCCAAGCCTGTTTCGTGCCCCCTCCTGGATCTCCTCAGACCATTTTTGAGCTCCTTCCTCGCCTGTCTGTAAACCACTAGAGCTGACCAAGACCCTTGCTTCCTCCACCTAACATAAGCTGCCTTCTTTCTTTTGACGAGAAGCTCCTCCGCTCTCGTCATCGAAGGTTCCTTTATCTTACCTCTTCTTGCCTGTCTCAGAGGAACACATTTATGCATCACTCGCAACAACTGTTCCTTAAACTGTCTCCACATGTCTATAGTGCCCTTTCCATGGAACAATTGCTCCCGGTCCACGCTTCCCAACGCACGTCTGATAGTATCATAGTTTCCTTTTCCCCAATTAAATATCCTCCCATTGTGCCTGCTTCTCTCCTTCTCTATCGCTGTGTAGAATGTGAGGCAATTGTGGTCACTATCACCAAAATGCTTTCCACCGCAAGATCTGACACCTGCCCCAGCTCATTGCTGAGCACCAAATCCAAAATGTCCTCTCCCCTCGTCGGCCTGTCAACGTACTGAGTGAGGAAACCCTCCTGAACACACCTTCCAAAAACAGCTCATTCCAAACCATCTGGGGGTTGGGTGGGGGTGGGGGAGGGGGGCATGGTGCCTCAGTGGTTGGCACGGCTGTCTCACAGTACCAGGGACCCGGTTTGGGGGGAGGGGAGGGGGCATGGTGCCTCAGTGGTTAGCACGGCTGTCTCACAGTACCAGGGATTCGCTTTAAGGGGGGGGAGGGAGTGTGGTAGTCGGTCATGGTGTCTCAGTGGTTAGCACGGCTGTCTCACAGTACCAGGGACCCGGTTTGGGGGGAGGGAAGGGGGCATTGTGTCTCAGTGGTTAGCACGGCTGTCTCACAGTACCAGGGACCCGGTTTGGGGGGGAGGGGGAGGGGTCATGGTGTCTCAGTGGTTAGCACGGCTGTCTCACTGCTCCAGGGACCCGGATTGGAGGGAGGGGGAGGGGGCATGGTGTCTCAGTGGTTAACACGGCTGTCTCACAGTACCAGGGACCCGGTTTGGGGGGAGGGGAGGGCGGCATGGTGTCTCAGTGTTTAGCACGGCTTTCTCACAGTACTAGGGACCCGGTTTGGGGGGGAGGGGGTGAAGTAGGCGGTCATGGTTTTTCAGTGTTTAGCACGGCTGTCTCACAGTACCAGGGATCCGGTTTGGGGGGAAGGGCGGCATGGTATCTCAGTGGTTAGCACGGCTGTCTCACAGTACCGGGGACCCGATTTTGGTGGAGGGGGAGAGGGGCATGATGTCTCAGTGGTTAGCACGGCTGTCTCATAGCCCCATGGACCCAGTTTGCTTCCACCCTCAGGACAGTGAAGATTCACCAGACTAATCCTCAAAAAGGAAGGATATTGATGAGAAGAGGTGGAGAAACTTGAACTTTGAACTGGTTAGAATTTATTGAGAAAACAAGGCAAATGTATTGATACACCAAAGATTCTTGTGTTCTCATAGGATGGATAATGAGATGTTGTTCTGCTGAGCAAATATCTATTAACCAGAGATAAAGGGGAATGCAGGCGCAAAAGAAGCGAACACTGAAAAGCAGGGCTGTAGAACATGGAGGATGTTACAGAGTTCAGATATTGTGAGATCACTGATGTTGTTTAGAGGTCAGATAGGTTGTCGGGACAGGTACAGGCTTATCAGTACTGAAGGAGTCACAGAGATCGGGGGAATCATTGGGAACGGGGATTGCACTGATAGTGGTGGCAATTGGAGCTGCAGGAGTTTACAGAGATAGGGAGGGTGTAGTGGCTGGACATTACACAGTTGTCATGTTTGTTGAAAGGACAAGGGTTTACTGAGGTAGGGAGGTTTGAAGGGGCTTGATCAGTACACAGAGCCAGGGAAAATTGGAGGAATTCGATGACCAGAGATGTTGAGGGTAGTAGGGCGGCAGGATTTCAGAGAGTTAGTGAGGGCTGTGTAGGCAGCTTTACAGCATTCCCATCAGTTACAGAGATGTGGAGTGCTGTTCTGGAGGAGGATACGGAAATCGAGAGGGTGGCAGATGCTGGAAGATACTGCAAAGACAGGGCGTGGTAGTATTTGAGGAGATTACAGGGATACGATGGATTGAAGAATTGGAAAGGAGAAGAGGTTCACGAGATAGAAACAGTTTTAGGAGTTAGAAGGATTTAAGGCACTGGAACAGATGTGTTGGTCTGTTTACTTGCTATGTGACTCTATGACATGTAATTGATCGAGTCTCGGAGAGGGAATACAGAACAGGAAAATCCCAGGCAGCATTACCAATCTCTCATGAGAGTACTGCCTTCAGCTCTGTTGCACTGATACTGATTACGACCGCATAGGCCTGGACTGATAACTGTGAACACCCTGTGCTGTCTCAGGAAGACGCAAGACAGCAGAGCTGAAAGTCGTCCGCTCACAAGCGGGTGGAGATTGTGCCTGGGTCCTTACTGCTCTGTTCTCATCCTTCAGCTCTGTGTCTAAGTCATATCTTGTTGGTAGATGTTTCGAGCGCTTTAAATGCGCTCTGCTCTGTTGAATGTGAGTGATCTTACCTCACTGCAGGATTTATTGCAGTCTCCATATCTCCCTGCCTTATCAACCGTGTTCGATGAGGTGATGGAGAATACAGCAATTGGAAATTGTGTGTCAGGAACTTCCTGAGTAACGACAGTAGACAGAGAAATAGACAGAATGGGAAATTAATCTGAAGCAGAGAGGGATACACATATAGAATGGCACTGAGTACCACTGAGATCTGGAAAATCCCAGTCTCCATCCCTGGCCTGTGATGCCTCGATTCTTCAAGGTGAAGAATTCTATTGGCTCAGGATCTGGAGTAGCTGCAAAAGCTGCAGTTAGAGATAGCAATTAGACCCTCACAATGAAGGATCCTACATGGAGAGATACTGATGGATATATCCATTTGGAGGAAGGTATCAGGATCAAACAACAGTCAGGAAGGAGGAGTTTGATTCATGGTGCACTGGGATCAGTACACAGGAATGAGGCAGCTATCAGTGGGATAGGTGATGGCCTCGTCTTAATCTCATTAGACTGTTCTTCCAGAATTTAATGTCGACGTCAGGGATACCAATCTGAAAGCTCAATATCCTTTAAAGATAGAAATTTTTTGTAGTCAGTTGGTCTGGCCTACATATGACTCCAGATCCTGATCAAGGGGTTCAATCTCAACTGCACTCTCAAATAATCGAGCAGGCTGCTCAGCTCCAGGACAGCTATGGGTTGGCATGGAATGCTGGCCAGCCAGAAATGCCCACATTCCACGTGTGAATTAAAACATAAATCTGCTGGGAACAGTGTCCTGGCCAATCAGGTCGGGAGGTTTGTGGATAAGGTTTTAAACTGACAGAGAGGATTCCTGGACAGTGTTCAGGTAAAATGAGCTTTCCAAGTTCAACGACAAAATGTCAAGCATCGGAACAGCATGGAGATGTAACTGAACACAAGCAGAAAGTAATAGGAAGGAACAGAGTTTACCTCTCACTGTATATCAGCACATAGGTTTGTGACAGGAACTTTTTGGAAATAGTTAATCATAATGTTCTTTTTTAGAATGGAAAAATTCTCTGCAATAAGGTGGATGGACTTGTGGCACAGAGATGAAAGAGATTTAGACACCAGAGATACGGTTATAGGGTGAAGAATAAAATAGAACATTTCAATTCAATGGTACGCAACCTAGCGGGAACTCAAGCAAAATGGGAAAGCAGGATGGGTAACCTGATAGTAGTGGGTAACAAAAGCATTACAGAGATAGTATTTGGTCTCAGATTCTGCAATAGAATCAAAGTAAATTCTGCCTACTACGTGTCAAAAACACAACCAGGAGAACAGTTTTTTTTAATGGTGCCTAGCAGGATTTAATTTCTCATTACTGCATTAAACAGGAATCTGTGACAGGAATTTTAAATATAGGCAGTATGATAATTTGGGCAGACTCCAAACTGTGTATACTCCATGACAATGACACTGGCAATAGCGATCCTCGGGGAGGAGTTCAAAGAATGCTTTTATCAGGGTTTCTGCAGCTGGATAGGAACATAACTATTTCAGATCGACTGTTGGGTAATGAAAGAGAGTGAAGGAGTGATGTCACACTGAGCAAACCGACGGGAAATTGTAATACAGTGGAATTCAAAGAGATTCTGAATTTTTTAAGTGACCACAGAGCAAACCCGACGATCAGAAACAACGCCAATCCCCTGAAGTTTGACAGGAGAACTGAACAAGCTAAACAGGGGAAACAGATTGTAATGTCTGGCTGTAAATGAACGGTGGAAAACAGGTGAAAGAACTGTTTAGATATATTAAACAAAATGACAAAACCTCAGCCGGACATTCCCACCTGTGATTCTGAAATGTTTAGAAGACAAATAACCTAACAATTCTGAAGGAACCATGCTTTTGAAATATGGAAATATTTCGTAAAAGGATTTCAAGGGGTGTCCTCACAGGAGGAGTGTGGTAGGAAGAAGAAATATTTTCGGGATTTAATGAAATGAAAGGAACAAGGACAGTTAAAGATGCTGAAGGTGGTGAGTGTGTTACAGAGAGTGGTAATGACCAGAACGGTTTCACAAAGCCAGTATGAATTGTTGCAGCTGCAAGTGTTTGCAGAGCTAACAATGAAAATACGAATTTTTATTTGTTCATTCATTGGGTTGAAGAGCCTACTGGCCGGACTAGGATTCTTTGTCCACAGAAAATTGCCCAGATATGGTTCAGAGTCAGTCATATATCTGTGGGTCTGGAGTCACATGTGAGCCAGGCCAGTTAAGATGCCAGATGCCCTTCCAAATGACATACGTGAACCAGCTTAGTTTATTTTCAGATAATGAACAATGCTTTCATGGTGGCCTCACCAATGAACTGTACAGCCACAACATGACGTCCCAACTCTTATTCTCAATGCTCAAACCAATGAAGGTAAGCATGCAAACACCTGCTTCACCAGGCTGTCTACATGTGACACAACTTTCAAAGATCTGTGTAACTGCATCCCTTCGTCTCTCTGTCTGACAAAACTATTCAGGGCCCTAACTTTAACTGGACAAGTTCCCCTGCCGCCCCCACCCCCGGTATATTTTACCAGAATGCAAAATCATGCATTTCTCCACCTGCTATTCCGAAACTCACTGGCCCAGGAGTACTGTTGATCACGTACTCTTAGATAATCATCTTCACTGTCCACATTGCCACCAGTTTCAGATTCACGAGCAAATGTGTTCAGCACGACTCCTGTATTCTGATCCAATTCGTTTATATGAATGATGCACAACAGTGGACCCAGCACCGTACCCCATGGCACACGGTTTATCACAGGTCTGCAGTTTGGGCACCAACCCTCTATGAACATGCCCTGTCTCCTCCCGTCAATCCAATATTATACCCAGTTGGTGAGTGCTTCCTGGTTATGTGTGATCTAGACTTGTTAATCAGTCTGCCATGCAGATCCTTGTCAAAGGTCTTGCTCAAGTTAATGAAGATAACGACTACTGCTACGCCATGAACTATTATTTGTCTACCACCTCAAAAACTCAATCAGGTTTCAGAGACATTTTTCCCACGCACAAATCCATGCTGACTATCGCGAATCCGTCTTTGCCTTTCCAAATGTATGAATATCCTCTCTCAGGATCTCCACCAACAAATTACCCATCCCACTGGTCTGTAGGGGCCGTCGATGATCCAAATATCTTTGCGATGGGCCCTGTAATTTCCTCCCAAGCTTCTCACAAGATGCTGCAATTCCTCTGATCACGCCCAAAAGCTTTAGCTACCTTTTTGCATTTAAAGACATTCAGCACCTCCAGTTCTCCAATATCAACTCTGTTCAAGACATCACTATTTATTTTCCCAAGTTCCCGAGCTTACATGTCTTTCTCCACAGTAAATCCTAACGCAAAACATTTGTTTCGGATCTCGCACATGAAACAGTGGTTCCACATAGACAGCCTCATTGACCTTTCAGCGGCCCGATCATCTCCCTAGTTAATCTTTAGCTCTTGTTGAAACTTGTTGGCATGCTTCTGAATCTACAAATATCCCCATTCCGCCATTCACTTCTCCACTCTTATCTATTCTATCATTGGTGATCACACCAAAATATAAAATCCAACAGATTTAAAAATATTCCCCTGTTATAAAACCATTAATCTCTCATTGTTTCTAAAGGTCCCGTTATTGTGCATTCTCATTTCCTTTATAATATACTCCAGTACGTTCCCAACTTACTGTCAGGCTAACACTGGTTGGTTTCAGACTAACTGCACAAAAGGTTTTGGGAGTCCATGTGTATCAAGACGAAAGCGGTCGCTTGCAGATTCAGTAGGAAATAGAGAAGGTAAATCAAATGCTCAAATTTAGTACAAAGGGAATGGTGTCTAAAAGTAGGAAGGTCTTGCTAAAACTGTGCAAAGTACGAGTCAGACCACGCCGCGAATATTCTGAAGAGTGTGAGTGTCCTAAAGAAAGATATTCTTGTATTGGATGGAGCCCAGAGAAGGTTCACTCGGCTGATCTTGGAGATGGAGCGATTTTCTAATAAAAGAGATGGAGTAAGTTGAGTTTCAACCCATTAGTGTTTTGAAGAATGAGCGAGGAATTTTGTGCAACATCCAAGATTCAAAGGGGCTTTGCCAGGGTAAATGATGGGATGTGAGAAAATACAACAGTACAGCACAGCAAAAGGCCCTCAGTCCAACATGGCTGTGCTGACTATAATGTTATTCTAAACTAATCTCATCTGTCTGCACATAGTCCGTATCCCTTTACTCTCTTCCTGTTCGTATGTCTTTCTGAATGCCACTTCAAAACTTTGCAAACATTTCAGATTCTACCACGTCCTGAGCAGCTTCCACCATTTATGGAAAAAACTTGGCTCATTCATCTCATTATATTTTTTTCACTCGCTCACTTAAACCAAGGCGGCCTAGTGTTTGACATTGCCACATTGGAAAAAAGCTTACGACTATCCACACTATACACGCCAATCCTAATGTTATATACCTGTACTAGTTTGCCCCTCCGCCTCCAACACACTCGCAAAACAATCGACCTGTGTCCAACCTCCTTATATTAAACACATTGTCATCAAGACAACATCCTAGTAAACCACTATTGCACCCTTTCTAAAACCTCCATATACTTCCTGTTGTGTGGCGATGTGAACTATACGCAACATTCCAAATGTGGTCAATCTGATTTTTTATTAAATTACAACATGACATGCCAATGGTTTTACTCAATGCTGCGATTGATGAAGGCAAGCATGCCACACTCCTTAATCACTACATCCTGTTGTGTTTTTTTCCACTGAGCTATAGATTTGCTTTCAAGATCCTTTCAAGATTTGCTGTACAAGATGATTAGGGGGTTAGATAGGGTTGACAGTGTGAACCTTTTCCCGCGTATGGAGTCGGGTATTACAAGGGGGCATAGCTTTAAATTAAGGGGGGGGGGGTAGATATAGGACTGAAGTTAGGGGTAGGTTCTTCACTCAGCGAGTCGTAAGTTCATGGAATGCCCTGCCAGTAGCAGTGGTGGACTCTCCCTCTTTATGGGCATTTAAGCGGGCATTGGATAGGTATATGGAGGATAGTGGGTTAGTATAGGTTAGGTGGGCTTGGATCGGCGCAACATCGAGGGCCAAAGGGCCTGTACTGCGCTGTATTCTTCTATGTTCTATGTTCTATCCCACTGCATATCAATGTTCCCAAGGATCTCGTCATTTACAGTGTAATATTCTCTTGCATTTGACTTCTCAAAATACATCATCTCACAATTGTCACGGTGAATTTCAATTTTCTGTTTCTCCGCCCAACGTTCCATTTGACCTACATACTGCTGCATCCTTTTAAAGCTTCCTCAATATCCACTATTTCACCAACTATCTATAATTATTACATGCCTTTTCAAATGTCGTCTGCAAAATTGCTCATCTGACTGCTGAGAATCTCATCTTAATCACAGATATAAATTACAAACAGAAATCGCAGTATTGATCCTTATTCAACATCCCGGGCTATAGATGTCCAGTCAGAAATATACCCCTCCACGTTCTGCTGTCTATTATGACCAAGAAAATTTTGTATCCAACTTACCAACCAGCATGTATTCCATGGATTGTGATTTGATATTTCCGGCCAAACTACCGTGGCATAAGTTTTAGTAAAGCCCATATAGGCACTATCCATATCCTTACGCTCAATAATTATCTTTGCCACTTCCTTTGGTTTTCCTTGTATGGGAATCTGCATCCAGAGTGCATACAATCCCAGCAAGGGCTCACTTATTCAAGATGGAGGTGAGGAGGAATTTCTTCCCACAAAGAATAGTGGGTCTGTGGGAATTCCTTACTGCAGAAGACTGGTAAGGCGGGGTCATTAAGTATATTTAGAATAACGATGGTCAGAGTTTAATTCATCAGGGAAACAAGGGCTACCTGGAAAAGACAGGAAAATAGAGTTGAGGATTACCTGATTAGCCATGATCTCGTTCAATAGTGAAGTATACTTGATTGTCCAAAAGGTCTAATTCCTCTCCCATATCTGAGTGATCTAAATCATGTTTCACCTCGAAAAAATGCACAATATTCTGCTTCTCTTAAAGCAAAGCTCCTTTTCAATGAGATTATTAGGTATTTCTCAATACACAACATTTGATATAGAATGGTCCATTCTCTTGATGGTTCATTGACATGCTCTTACATAAAATCACCTCGTATACAATCCAGGATTCCAGCCAAAATAGCACTGATATTCATTAATTATTCAGTCAGGATATAATGGACTCAAAACAGATAAACCAATAGGAAGGCATATAGGAATGTTTAAACATATAGTGAGGATTGTTGGGATTTGAAGACGTTATACAGATCGGGAGTGATGTAGGGATTGGAGGAGATTACACTCATAGGGATGGTTTTAGAGACTAAACAATGTTAAGCAATAAGGGATCTGCAATGGCAATGCAGGATTCAGCACATTGGATGATGGACGCCCGAAGGAGTTACATAGATAGCAATAGCTGTAGAGTATGGAGGAGATTGTAATGACTGGAGGAATTTACTCAAATAACGAGTGGGCGGCAGAATTAACAAACATGGCAAGGATTGTAGGGGCTGCAAGACGCTACAGAAATAAGAAGTGTTGAATCAACTTGATGGCGTACACAGGCAGGAATGTTGTGGGAATTGGAGCAGCTCACCATGACAGGGAGGGGTACAGAGACACGAGATGTTATAGAATTGGGGAGGTTTGTAATCACTGCAACCATCAGGGACAGCGAGAGTGTTGTATGGTCTGGTGGAGGTTGCACATATTGTGAGAGATATAGGGACTTGATGATGTTGTACATGCAAGTACGTTTGTTGGGACAGAAGGTGGGAACAGAAATAGAGAGAACTGTAGGGGATTACAGAGATATGGAGGGGTGTGGTGTCTGTTGGAAGTTCCTATTAGAGGGATATTTATTGGAACTGCAAAACATGCCAGAGATAGGGAGGTTTGAAGGGGTTGGAGCCGTTGACAGAGGCAGTGAGAAATATAGCAACTGGAGAATACAGAGATGGTGGGGGCTCTAAGATATACTAGAAATTGGAAGGAATGTAGATGCTGGAAGAGTACACAATCAAGGATGATTGTAGGAATGTGAGGAGGTTACAGAGGTTAGGAAATTGAAACATCCTCAGTAATTAGTGGTTAGGAGTACTGTCCAGAATGGGAGAGGCACTGAGAAACAAGAAAAGGTTGCAGGAAATAGAGGAACACAAACATGTTACTCCGGTGCTGTGCCAATGAGGGTCATTAGGAAGACATTTGTTCTCATTAAACTGTACAGATCCTCAGGGGGATGGGCCGGGTGGATGCTGAAAGGATGCTTCGTTCCTCTTTTGGGAGAGAGACTAACAAGAAGACTCCGTTTGAAAGAGATAGAGAGGGGAAAAGTCATCTTGTTTTCAGTGGCTCAAACCTACTTCAGGTTTGTTCGCACACAGTTCAAAGGAATGCAATGAGATACCAAAGAGCAAGGTCGTTTGGGACTGCAGGAGATGTGAGGCGATGACCAGGTTGGAAAGCCAAGGGGGAGTGAGAGGGAAGGGAGATGTTAAACAGCTGGAAGGCTTTACAGGGAATGGACACTGTCAGGACTGGAGAACAAGACATGCTCACTCATGAGAGGGAGCTTAAGATATGACACAAGGTCAAATATGACAGGAGGATTCCAAGTTCTGTACCTGTCATTTACTCAAGGATCTGCTCTCACCAAGTCTGGTGCCAAGCCCCACGTGCAAACAGCATGAGGTTGCCCATGTCCTGGTGCTCAGGGTCCCGTGCACACACACCTTAACTACATGGTAGGTAGTTATACAGTTATACATTCTCCATAAACACTGTGCCCTAGCTGACATAAAGTGGTAAATGCACACTCTACCAAGCAAAGACCATCGGCACTACTTGGCTATTCCTCTGAGTGATAGTCTGCCTAGAACATCAGAATCCAGGAAATTCCTCTGCACGTGCCAGAGACAATGATAAAAGTTTCATTATCTCAGAAACGGACACTCCCCAATTCCTGCATCTCACGAAAAAAATCACTTAAAAATTAATTATAAAAAGAGCATTCCGATTGAACGTTTTGATGAGGTGAGCTCAGGTAAGTCATGCATATCTGGAGGTCACATCAGAGACACCAGGTCAGTAACAGGCACACAGATAGAATGGGCAAATAGATTCACGTCTGAACTCACATCTCCCAGCCTGGGAATCTGAATCTGTGCTCAACCATTCCAGTAAAGATCTCCAGAATTAGGACAACAAGATCGGCTGAATGATCCGATCCAAAAAGATCTGTGTTAAAATTGTGACATCCTTCAGGTTCCACAACCTTTTCCCTATCCCACCTTGCAGGTTCTAAGAATTCTGTTACCTTTAACCTTCTGAGAATCTACGTCCTTTCCTGCATTTGTATCATTCTCCCTTCCTACCTCCATGATATGGTCCGAATTCTACAAATCTTCCTTCCTATGCAATGTTCTCCAGAAGGGCACTGGAGGGTGGTGGCGATTACAGAGATAGGGAGGGATATCAGAATGGAAGGATTTTGCAGGTATTAGGAATATTGAAGTGGCAAAATGAGACTTCAGTAATTTTGAGAGTTGCTGCTAATAAAGAGGAATGTAGGGACCTGAGGAGGTTTCACCGTTCATGAGTGTTGTAGGGACTGGAGGACTTTAGCAAACAGAGAGGGTTTAATATTGAAGGATTCTGCATGAAATCTTTACAGTGTTAAAGTCAGGATTCTTGGAAGTGTGGAGGAACAAGAGGATCTCGGGGTCGACGTCCATCGATCACTCACGTTTATAGGGTTGCCTTTCCTTAGCAGGGGTATTGTGTTTACGAGCTGTGAGGTTATGCTACAGCTCTATAGAGCACTGGTTAGACCACGTTTGGAATATTGTGTTCAGTTCTGATTGTCACATTGGGGAAATTATGAACACTTTCGCGAGGGTCCAGATGAGTTTTGCCAGGATGCTGCCTGAACTGGAACTGTTGAGGGAGCCAGGCCTTTTCTCATTGGAGCAAAGACGGAAGAGGAATAATTTGATAGGGGTGTACAAGGTAATGAGAGGCATAGAGAGAGTAGATAGCCAGAGACCTCTTCCCATGGCAGAAATAACTATCGCAAGGGGACATAACTAAAATAAAATTGTAAGTTTAGCTTAGATGTCAGACGTAGCTGCTTTACACAGCGAGTGGTGGGTGTGTGGAATGCCCTGACAGCGGTAGTAGAGTCAAATACATGGGAGGCATTTAATCAACTCTTCGATCGGCACATGGATGACAATGAAATGAATGGTCCGTAGATTAGTTTAATCTTACAGTAAAGTTCAGCACAATATCGAGGGATGGAGGGCCAGTGGTGTGCTGTATTGTTCTATGTTTGAAATAGGGAGAGTCACAATGACAGGAAGAGGTTTCGGAATGCTGGAGAGAATTGGATCTGAATGAAGAGACACAACTAGGAAGGCTTGCTCGGATTGTAGGAGGTAACAGAGACAGCATGGGGCTGACCTGGAGCAGACGACCCAGACTGGGAGAGTTGTGGAGACTGGAGGTGGTTTCACAGGAATGGAGGACCACAGAGCCACAAAAAGTTACAGAAACGTGGAGAGCTGTAGGGCGCACAGGTGTTCATGGAAATGGGGATGGATCAGTTTTCAGGGATAAGGGCTTTGTCAGGACAGGGCTGATTTACACAGACAGGAACTGTTTAGGGAATGAAGCAGATTACAGAGATAATGTGATTTGTATACACTCGAAGAACAAACACACATGTGGAGGGTAGTTTGGACTGAACATGTTTATATGCATAGGAAAGCTTATGTTCTGCAGGTTATTTAGATATAGAGGGTGTAGAGTCGAACAGTTTTTTTTTCCCCAGGAGATAAGTACAGCAATTTTGGTTGGACACAGTTTAACAGATAAGGGAGATTAATACTCTCCTCCAGTTTGGTCAAAGTGGGTAGGCTTGCAGGGGAGGGTGATGTTTACACAGATAGGGGTGTAAGAGCTGGAAAACGTTATGGAGTTGAGTAGATAGATGGAGAGACTGGAGGAGATTACGTTGACGGCGGGGTGTTCGTGACGGGAGGGTGTGAGACAGATATTGAGTCTTTTCGGAATTGGATCAAGAGAGTCACAGGCATTGGAGTGAGGTCGACAGATCAGGAGTGTTACAGAGACCTGAGTGGATTATAGGGTCTCCACATATTGATCGTGTCTTTATGAGTGGAAGAGGTTATATAGATATGGATAACTAACAGCTTTCATTTTCCTGAACAGACCCGCAATGTCCCCCATCAGCCAGGAATTCCTCAACTTGCCACCTTTCCCTTCATCCTAACAGGGACGTATTGGCCCTAGATTCCTGATATCACACCTTTAAAATACCTCTATTTGCCAGTCGTTCCATTTCTTTCAAAATGATTCAGTCAATCGATGGCAGTTTATAATGTGAAATTGCTGGTATTGGACTGGAGTGGGCAAAGTTAAAAATCACGGGACACCAGGTTACAGTCCAACAGATTTATGTGGAGAAACTAGCTTTTGGAGCGCGCTTCTTCATCAGGTAGTTGTGGTGCACAAGGTAACAGTAAAGGCAACATGCCCAGCGAATACTGATCAAGCGATATCGTGAGTTTGATGAATAAATTAGAGTGCAGTAAAACAGGTGAAGCCCTTCATAAGTATAGAGAGTGAAAGGACTTTGTGGAAAATTTGGGGCCATGAAATGGCCCCATGAAATGGCCATGAAATATATTTAGCAGACACGATTGCAGAAATGCCTCAAGGTATTTTATCAATATAATTAGAGGAGAAGAATCCCTAGATGAAGAGTTGGTCCTGTGTGAAACAAAAGGGACAATCTGCATGGAGCCAGGGGGAGAAGTTGAGATCCTCAATGAATACTTCCCATCTGCATTCATACAGGAGAAGGACAATGTAGACGGCATTTCAGTCGGGATGGTAAGGTTCTAGAATATATTACTATCAATAAACAGGTGGTATTAAATGTTTTGAAAGACATAAAGTTGGAAATATCCCCAGTGCCAAATGAAATGTATCCGAATGCTATGGGAGGAAAGGGAGGAACTTTCTGGGGAAAAGGCGGGGTATATTTAACACTTTGCTGGCCACAGGTGAAGTGCCAAATGACTGGATGGCAGCTAATGTAGTTGTTGTGCTCAAGAAAGGCAGCAGGGATAGACCAGGTAATTACAGAGCAGATAGTCTGACAGCAATGGGAGTGAAATTAGAGGAAACAATTCTGCGGTGCAGGATGGATCAAAATTTGGAAACGTTGAGGTCGATTAGAGATAGGCAGCATGACTTTGATAGAGGAAGGTCCTGCCTCATGAATTCAGCTGAGACTTCTTTAAAATTATAATTGAAAATATTGACGAGGACAGTGCAGATAATAAGAATTACACCGAGTCCAGTAAGGCCTTTGACAATGTCCCACTTGGAAGGATGTTCCAAAAGGGAAGAGCCGATGGGATCCAACGCAAGTTGGTAAATTGGATCCAAACTTGGTGGAGTGATATTTATGTGTTAAAATACTTTCACCAATTGCTGTTCGTCTGGGGTCTATTCAGGAACCATTGATGTTTATTATATGCATTAATAAATTGGTTGCCAAACACAAGTTATCTTTAGCAGGTTTGCAGATGACATGAAAGGTGAGGGTGTTGTCCACTGTGAGGCGGAAGGTCTCAGGCTACAGCCTGAGCATTGAGGCTGGGACAGAATTTCAAGAGAGGTTTTTAAATGGACAAGGCAGGCAAAAACACAGCAGACAACGAGGAAAACTCATCAATTAAACTGCATTTACTTAGATGTAAAATGCCTGCAGTTGAGGCAGATGAAGTCACCGCATTGATGGGAACATGTAATTGTAATAGCAAAGGAATTACAGAACTACAGTAGGGACAGCCAACCATCTCAATGTTCCAGAATACATCTATTACCGGAAGGAAAAGAAGAGAAGTCAAGAGAGGTGGTGGAGTGGAGTTTTTGATCAGTGAAAACATCATTGCAGCACTTCGAGGGGATATTCCTGTGGATCACCCAGTGAAGCTATATTAATGAAACGGAGAAATAAGCATGAGTCATCAGTTTGGCATAACTGTAATACAGGCCCCCAACAGTCAGCAGGAAATTGAGCAGCAAATATGTCTGGAGACCTCAGGTATGTGTGAGTATGATAGGATTGTAATGGTTGGGGATTGTAACTTTCCAAACCTCCACTGGCACTGCCAGAATGTTCAGAGCTTAGATGGGTAGGATTTGCTAAGCGTATTCAAGTAACAAAGTAGGGAAAGGGTCTGAGGTGTTAGTGGGGAAAAACGTTGGCAAAGTGAACACGATTCTATTAGTTTGAAAATAGCGATAGAAAGGGACTGGTGTGGTCCACAAGTGATAGATCAAAATTGGCCTTGCTTCAATCCAGAAGGTATTAGACAAGACATTCAAACGTTGACTCGTGGAGGCTATTTGCAGGTAAAGGACGTCTGGCAAGTGGGATGCTTTCAAAAAAAAGATGGAATGAGAGTTCAGGGCCAGCATATTCATGTTAGTGAGAAGGACAATGCTGGCACACGTAGTGAACACTGAATTAATAGTGATATCGAGGCTCCGGCCAAGAAATAAAGTGACAAATGTCATATATAGCCAGCTGGATTAAGTGAATCGCTTGAAGAACTTTACTGGTGTAGTAATACATAGAAATCAGGGGGGCCCAAAGGGGACCTGAGAGAGCTTTGGCAGATAACCCTCAGGAAAATTCAAAGGGATTCTGCATGAATATTAACAACAGACGATAAAATCGACACCGAATGTGACCCCTTAAAGACCAATGGGGCCATCCATAAATGGAACAACTATTAATGGGTAAAGTCCTAAAAGAAAATTTCACGTCAGAACTTAATGTGGCGAAAGACTGGGGAACTTTGATATAAACAGTGATGTATTCAAAGCAGTTTACATTGGAGGACAGGAGGTGCTGGATGTTTTGAAATTCATAAAAATTATACAAACCCCTGGGAACTTATCAAGTGTATTCAAGAACATTGTGGGAAGCTTGGGAATCACTTACCTCACGGGTGGTGAGCTGGAAGCCTGGAGGGTAACTAATGTTGTGCTAGTATTTAAGAAAGGCCATGAGTGAAAGCTACGTACCGAAACACTAATTAGCTTGATGTCAATGGTGTGAATGCTGTTGAAATCGATTCTGAGGGACAGGAGTTGCATGCATTTGGAAAGGCAACGATTGTGCGTAAAAATACTGTCTCTCTGACTTGACTAATTTTGTTGAGGTTTTGACCAAAAAGATTGATGAAGATAGAGCAGTAAACGTTGCCTAAACTGACTACAGCAATCCCTTTGACAGGGTTTTGTTGGGTATATTGGTTAGTATGGTTAGATCACATGGGATCAGGGACAGCGAGCCAAAATGGGTACCAAATTGGCTTGAGAATAGGAGACAGAGGATGGTGGGAGCAGGTTGTGGAGGCCTGTGACCAGCGGTGTGCCGTAAGGAGCAGTGCTATGTCCACTGTTGTGCATCATTTAAACAAACGATTCATTGTTAATCACGTTGTGGATAACAAAATTATTGTTATATTGAGCAGTGAATGCAGTCATCCAGAGGGATCAGTGGGATAAGCAATGAAAGATGAAGTTGAATTCAGTTGTTGGATTTTGTTAAGACAAACCAGGGAGGACTAATATAGTTAATGGTTGGGCCCTGGGCAGTGTTGTTGAACAGAGAGAGAGACCAAGGGGTGCAATTATATTGTTCCTTGGAAGTAGTATCACAAGTGGACAGGATGGTCAACGAGGCATTTGGTACACCTGCCCTCATGGGTCAGACATTGGAGTACATGAGTTGGTAAATCGTGTTACGGCTGTATAAGACATTGCTTGGGTCTCAATTCGGAGTACTGTGTAGACTTCTGATCATCCTGCATTAGGAAGCTTTTTTTTCTGAAACTGTAAATGAAGCAAAGATTTACAAAGATGTGACTGATACATGAGGGTTTGACGAACAAGGAGAGGTTAGAAAACCAGAAAAGCAAAACGGGGGGATGAGACAGCTTTGGCAGATAAGGTTAAGTAAAATCCAAAGAAATTCTACAGCATACATGTGCAAACAATAACTAGAGAGACAATAGGCCCCTCAACAATCAATGATGCCATCCATATGTGCAACCACATGATATGGGCGAAAGCCTAAATGAATATTCTATGTCAGAACGTCCTGTGGACCAAGACTTGGAAACAAAGGAAAGAAACAGTGATGTCTTTAAAAGTGTCCCCATTGCAGAAGAGGTGATGTTGGAGGTTTTACAACACAAAGGTAGAGAAAGCCTAAGGTCTTGAACAAGTGTATTCCAGAACATTGTGGAAAAGTCGTGACGGGGACCCGAGCAGATATATTGATATAGTTGTCCTTCGTATTTCCATTGGGCATCGATAGCTGAGGGTTGTCCTTATAAAGGTTTATAAAACCATGAAGGGAATGCGTAAGGTGAGCAACCAAAGACTTTACCCCAGTTTGGGGAGCCCATAGCTGGTGGGTATGAATATGAGGTGAGCGAGGAGATTCTTAAAAGGAATTGGAAGAGAACATTTTCCACACAGAGAATGGTGCACGTACTGAATGAGCTGCTAGGGGAAGTGGTAGAGAAAACTACAATGCCAACAGGTAAAATACATTAGGGCAGACACATGGAGAGGAGAAGGTTTGAAGGGATATAGGCCAGATGCAGCCAAATAAGACTCGTTCAGTTGAGGAATAGTGGTCGGCACGGACACGTTGGATGCGTTGTTTCTGTGCTGCGTGGCTCTGTCATTAGTTATTGGAGGAGACTGCTCAGATAAGGGATGTTGTAGGCAGTGAAGCAAGTTACAGTAATAGAGATGGTAGTCTGGTTTGCGGTACGTTTCGTGGGGAGGCACGGTGGCCTAACAGTGCAAGGGACTAGGGTTTGATACCAGCCTCGCGTGACTGTCTCTGTAGAGTTTGCACTTTCTCCCTGGGTCTGTGTGGCATTGCTCCGGTTTCCTCCCACAGCCCAATAATGAGCAGGTTCGGTGAATTGGCTGTGAATTGGTAAGTTGCCCAATATATGGAAGTGAGGTGCATTAATCAGGTGCAAAATAAAGTTCGGCGAAATGGCTCTTGGTGGGTTACTCTTCCGTGTGTCATGTTGGGTTGAAGGGTCGGTTTACACATTGTAAAGATTTTGTTTAAAAAGATCTGTAGGAGGTCCTACAGGGAATAAAGGAGATTACATGGACAGGAACTGTTAGGGGAAATTTAAAAACAAATTATTGAAGACAATGGTCTGCAAGACATGCCATGGACACAGTGTTGAAGGGGGAACACAGAACAGAAAGATCACAGGCAGCATTCCCACCCTCTCTTGGGATGCCTGCTTTCCCCTCTGTTGTTCTGATGTTCACGAAGACAGAATACGCCTGAATTGATAAGTGTGGCACTCCCTACGGTGTTCCAGTGCCACAATAACTTACAGTAGTGGTTGTGATTTAGCCTCGGTTGGGTTTGTCCTGTGCTTCCTCTCCAGCACTGCATCTAAGTCATACCTTGTTAGCCGATGTTTGGAGCCCTCTCATTGCTCTCTGCTCTGTTCAACGTGAGCGATCTTAACTCGCTCCACAATGTATTAAAGGCTCCAGATCTCCCTGCCCTTGGTCTCCCTGGCTGACCAACCATCTTCAAATTGGCGATAGACAAGACACCCGGCAGTTGGGAAGTTTATTCAATCACGCACTTCCTGAGTACCTACAGGAGACAGAGAAATAGACTAAATGCCAAATTCGACTGATGCAGTGAGGGTTGCACAAGGATAATGGTATTGTGTCCGACAGAGATTTGGAAATTCCCAGTCCCCATCCCTATCCTGTGCTGCCTCATCTCTCTGGAGTGGAAAATCCTGTTGGCTCAGGATCTGGAGTAGATGCAAGAGCAAGAGGCGCTGACAGAGGCAGCAATTAGACCCTCACAGTGAGGGATACCACATGGAGAGATACTGAGTTATAGAAGCATGGTTCAGCATGATTTCAGAATCAAGCACTTGGGTAGGAAGAACGGATTTTGCTTTTTGGTGCACTGGCATCAGCGCTCGGGGATGAGCAAACAGTGAGCAGGCGAGGTGATGGTCTAATGGTGTTCTCGACAGAGCATGTTTCCAAAACCTCAGCTAATGCTGCATTTTGAATCCAGTTCACGAGCTCCACCTGAATGCCATATCCTTTTATGTTGATCTGAACTCATTATCCAGTTTACCATTCGGAACGTAGAACACAGAACAGTACAGCAAAAGACCCTTCAGCCCTTCACGTCATGCAAACCTTTTATCCGAATGGACGATCAAACTAACCTCCATTTCCTTCATTTTTCTATCATCCATGTGCCTATCCAAGAGTGCATTAAATGTCCCTCATGTATTCGAATCTCCTACCACCACTGGCAGTGAATTGCACGCACCTGGCATGCTCTGCATAAAAAAAACTACCACTGACATCTCCCCTTTACCATTGTCCAATCACCTGAAAATTGTAGCCTCTCATAATAGCCATTTATGCCATGGGAAAAAATGTCTCTCACTGTTCACTGTATCTATGCCTCACATCGTCCTGTTCACCTCAACCAAATCGCCCCTCACCCTTCTTCTCTCCAATCAGAAAAGCCTTAGCTCCCTCAACCTTTCTTCTTAAGTCACGCTCTCCAGTATAGGCAGCAGCTCTTTGAATCTCCTCTTTACCCCCTCTAAAGCTTCCACATCATTCCTGTAATGAGAGGACCAGAACTGAACACAATATCTAAGTGTGGTCTAACCTGGACTCGATAGAGTTGCAGCAGGACCTCACGGCATTAAAACTCAATTGCCCAGCTAATGAAAGCCAGCACAACATAGTCTTCTCAACAACCATATCAGCTTGGGTGGCGACTTTGAGGGAACTATGGATATGGACTCCAAGGTCCCCCTGTTAAGCCACACTACACTGTATTCTGAATTCAAGTTCGACATTCCAAAATGAATCGTTTCACACATTTCCAATTTGAACTCCATCTGCCATTTCTCAGCCCAGCTCCGAATCCTGTCAATATCCCGTTGCAACCTGCAACGGATCTCCACACTGTCCACCACTCCACCAACCTTCGTTTCATTTGCAAAATTACTAACGTACTCTTCCACACCCATATCCAAGTCATTTCTAAAAATCGCAAAGAGCAGAGGTCCTGGAACCGGTCTCACTAGTCTGTAATTTCCTGGCTTTTCCCTGCAGCCCTTAAGTGATGGAACAGCATTAGACGCCCTCCAGGCCGCCAGGACCTTACTGCGTCTGTTGATAATGTAAATATTTCTGTTAGGGACACTGCAATCTCTTCCCAAGCTTCCCACGATATTCTAGGATAGACCTAATGAGCTCCTGAGGATTGATCTACTTTATTTGTTTAAAGATTCCAGCGCTTCCTCTTTTCTGTCGAGGATTCTTTCCAAGACATCATTATCTATTTCCTCAAATCCCGAGCTTCCATGTCTTTCTCCACAGTAAATTCTGACAATAACTTTTCTTCTTTAATATCTCATCCATCTCCTCTGCTTTCACACATAGAGGACGTTATTGATAATGAAGGAGCCCTATTCTCGACCAATTTACTCTTTAGGCATTATTAAAACATGAGTAAAGGCTTCTGAAAATTCAAATAAAACATATGCTCCACACCACGACACCCCTCTTCAGCCTTATCTATTCTGCCATTTATATTCACAACAACAAACAAAATCCAACAGGCTCAAAAACACATTCTAGTTTATAAAAAAAAGTCTTCCTAAGTTTCTAGTTATTGTTTATTCACATATCCTTTCTAACACATTTCAGCATGCTCCCGACTTACTGTCAGGCTCACACCATTTGATATCAGACCAGCAGAATAAATGGTTATGGGAGTTCTTGTTTATCAATCTGAAAAATGTAGCTTTCAGAGTCAGCAGGTAATTACAAACGGAATGGAGTTTAAGCAGAAGGAGATTCTTGCCACAACTGTACAAGGTACGAGTCAGACCACACCCAGAATATTATAAACAGTTTGAGTACCCTAAGGAAAGATATTGTCGCATTGGAAATAGGCCAGAGACGGTTCATTCGGCTGATCCTGGGAATGGAGGGATTTTTTTAAATGAGAAGAGGTTGTGTCGATTGAGGTTGAACACATTGACTTTTAGATAAAATGAGAGAGAAATTGAAAAAAGCATCCACGATTCAGGGTAAATGCTGGGAATTTAAAAAAAAAACGAACAGTACAGCACAGCAATCGGCCCTTCGGCTCACTATGGCTGTACCGGCCATGATCATGACTCAACTGATACCATCTGCCTGTACATGATCCATATCCCTCTATTCCCTGCCTGTTCATGTTTCTACCTAAATGTCACTTCAAAACGTTACTCACATTTCTGCTTCTCTGACCTCTCTCAGAACATTTCACCTTTCTCTGTTAAAAAAAAAGCTTGCCTCACATATCTCGTTTAAACTTTCTCTTTCTCACCATAAAACTATACGCTCTCGTTATTGAAGCGTACACATTGGAAAACAGGTTCTGACTACCCACATTATCTGTCCATGTCCTAATGTTGTATCCCTGTACCTGGTCGTCTCTAATCCTCTGATATTCTCGCAAAGCAATCCAACGTTGTTGAATTTCCTGTTACACCTGACATACACTTTAAAAAACGTAACGTACGTACAATGCTGATGAACCCCTTTTTCATCTTCTTCAACACTCCACATCCTTCCTATTGTGTGGAGATTAGAACTGCACAGAGTATCCCAAATGTGTCCAAATAAATGTTTCATACAATTGCAACATAAAATGCAAAGCACTATACCCAACGTTGTGACCGATGAAGGGCAGTGTTCCATTTGCTTTCATTCCCATTTGAAACAATTCTGTTGCCATTTTCAGGGAATTACTGACTTGCACCAAGATCCCTCTGTACATCAATGTCCCACAGTAAATATTTTTCTTACATTTTCATCCTAAACTCCATCATCTGACACATGTCCAGATTAAACTCAATTCGTCATTTCTCTGCACATCTTTCCAAAAAATCTGTAATCCTGCAGCCTTGATATCCTTGCACATTCACCCCAACTCCACCAATTTTCATGTCATCTGCAATAATTATCGTTGTCACTTCTTTTTATTCCACGTTTGGGAGAATCTGTAACCAGAGGACTTTTCAAAGAGACTGAGGTATGTAGGAATGGGACGTGGTGAGAGTCAGTGAGAATTACGGCAGCTCATGAAGGTAATGGAAATAAATAGTGTAGTCATATGGGGATGACGTTAAAGGTATAAACATTCGTAGAGACTGAAGGTGAGTACATGCACAGGGAGGGTAGTATGGACCGCAGAGTTTTCAGAGATTGAGTTTGTTTCAGAGAGGAAGAGCTTATCGTCATAATTAGGATTGTAGAAACTGATTTCCGTCATATGGGCGGTAGAATTGGATGGGATACACAGACGTGGAGCATGTAAACAGGTGGAGGGTATTCCTAAGGTCAGGAGTTCTCATGTAGGTGCCTGACAGAGTTACAAAGACAGGGAGGTATTTCACATCTGGAATGGATTACACAGATCGGGACAGCTCAATGGTGTGAAGAAATTTTCACAGATACGGCAGGGTTGTATGAACTGGAGAAGGTTACGCAGATAGCAACGTATGTCGAGGGTAAATTCAAATACATTGACATGGAGGGCAGTATTGGTACGTGGAGCATACAGGGAGAGGCTGGCTTGTCGGGGTTTACAGGTATGACGGAATGTATTATCTACTGAAGAATTTTCGGGATTAGGGCGTTAGGTATTGGAGAAACTGACAGAGACAGAGAGCATTACATGGACTATAGGAGATTCCAAACAGAGGAAGGATTATCGGAACTGGGGGATAATACAGAGATCACGAATACATCATGAGCCAGGATCGATGCCTGGGACCTCCTGTGCTGTCTCAGTGAGGATCAGTACAGCAGAGGTGAGCGCAGGACCCTGAGAAGATGGTGGGAATGAAGCCTAGAATGCAGTTTTTCCTTGCCCAGCAGTGTGTCAACATCTTATCTTCCCGGTACGAATATTGAAGTCTACTGTATCCTCTCTGTTCTGTTTACTATGATCTTTCTTACGTGAGTTGTAGGATTTACTGAAAGTTCCAGATTTCCATCTCCATCTCACTCTGACTGACCAACTGAGAGATATGAGACAGGAGTTAGGAATTCAGATGAGTAAGGAACATTCTGTTTACTTGAAGGAGATGGAGAAGTAGTCAGAATGGGAAAATAGACTGATGAAGTGAGGATGACTCATGTACAGTAGCACTGAGTCTAACAGAGATCTGGAAAATCCCAATCTCCATCCCTGGCCTGTACTGCCTCGTCTCTCTGGAGCAGAGATTTCTGTTGGCTCAGGATTTGGAGTAGCTACAAGAGCGAGAGGAGCAGAAAGAAGCAACAATTAGATCCAAGCAGTGATGGATACCACATGGAGAGATATTGAGTGATATCACCATAGTTCAGGAAGGAAACAGGCCAATTAATTGAGACAAATAAGATGACCAGAGGGTGAGAACCATTGTACAGTGAGACCTTTTTCCCTCGGATAGCGATGCCGGGCCGGAGAGGTAATAGATATAGAGGAGATGGCAGAGGTAGTTTCTTTACTCAGGGTAGTAGAAGCGTAGAATGCATTGCCTGCAACAGTAGTGTACTCGCCAAGTTTATGGGCATTTAATGTTCATTTAATAAGCATATAGACGAGAATGGATTAGTGTTGATTAGATGGGCTTCAGGTTGTTTCCATAGGTTGGGGCAATATTGAGGGCAAAAGGGCCTGAACTGCGCTGTCATATTCTATGTTCTAGAGGGCATAAATATGAGGTGGGTGAGGAAAGACTTGAAAGGGACTGTACGAGAACACTTTTCACATAGAGTATAGTGCATGTATGGAATGAGCTTCCAGGGGAAGTGGTAGAGAAAAGCACAATGACAACATGTAAAATATATTTGGGCAGGTACATGCAGTGGAGAATATTTGAAGGCATATGAGTCAAATTCAGGGGAATGCGTGTTGTTCAGGGACTCTGGGCAGCATGGACTAGTTGGATCAAAGGAGCCATTTCTGTGCTTCATTACTCTGTCTCTAGTTATTGGAGGAGGAGTCTGTTGAGATAAAGAATGTTGTGGACACTGAATCAAGTTACAGAGATATGGATGGTAGTCTGCAATGCAGTACATCTCAACTATCGGGAAGGGAGGTGGTTACAGGGACAGGAACTGTAATAGGAGTTAAAAATTATTGAACGTACTGGTCACGAGACATGCCATAAATACAGAGTTGCAGAGTATTGAGTCTTAGTGTAACAGAACTTACAGTAGGGGTGGTGATTGAAACTGAGTGGGTCTGTATTGTGCCCCTCCTCCAGCACTGTATCTATTTCATGTCTTGCTTGCTGATGTTTGGAACCTTCTAATTGCTCTCTGCTCTGTGCACTGTGAGAGATCATACCTCACTGCAGGATTTATTGAAGGCTCCAGATCTCTCTGTCCTTTGTCTCTCTGCCAGACCAACCATCTTCAATGTGGTGATGGAAGATACATCCAACACCTGGGAAGTATACTGAGTCAGGACCTTTCTGAGTACTTATAGGAGACAGAGGAATCGACAGAATGTGAAATTAGACGGATGCAGTGAGGGTACACATGGAGAATGGCACTGAGTACCACAGAGAGACAGAGAGAGAGAAAGAGGGAGAGTGATAGAGAGAGAGAGATAGAGAGAGAAATTGACAGAGGCAGGAATTAGACACACACAGTGATGGATGCCACATGGAGCGATGCTAAGTAATATCACGAGAGCGCTGGAAGATGTCATGATTTGCTTCAGGCTAATTGGTATAACTGCTCAGGAATGAGCAACCTGTGAGCAGGCAAAGTGATGGCCTAGTGGTATTAGATTAGGTTAAAAATCACACAACACCAGGTTATAGTCCAACAGGTTTAATTGGAAGCACACTAGCTTTCAGGTGATGAAGGAGCGTCGCTCCGAAAGCTAGTGTGCTTCCAATTAAACCTGTTGGACTATAACTTGGTGTTGTGTGATTTTTAACTTTGTACACCCCAGTCCAACACCGGCATCTCCGAATCATAGATTAGCTTAGATTAGTTACAGTGTGGAAACAGGCCCTTCAGCCCAACAGGTCCAATCCGACCCGCCGAAGCGCATCCCACCCAGACCCATTCCCCTACATTTACCCCCTCACCTAACACTACGGGCAATTTAGCACGGCCAATTCACCTAACCTGCACAATTTTGGATTGTGGGAGGAAACCGGAGCACCCGGAGGAAACGCACGCAGACATGGGGAGAATGTGCAAACTCCACACAAACAGCCGCCTGAGGCGGGAATTGAAGCCGGGTCTCTGGTGCTGTGAGGCAGCAGTGCTAACCACCATGCCACCGTGCCGCTCATATTATTGGTAGACTATGTATCCAAATCGTCAGCTAATGTTCAGGGGGGACAAGGTTGAAGTGGTGGAATTTGAAATCAATAATATTTTTAAAAATGCAATTAACAATCCCAAAAATAAGTACGAACCCATTGCTGATGTACAAAAAAAAACCTTTGTACATCAAAACAACACTTGTCCTTCAGAGAAAGACATCTGCCATTCTTATGTGGTCTGCATGACGTATCAGCAGCAAAGTATTCGCCTTTTAATTGCCCTCTGAGATGGCATAGCAAGCCACTCAGTTCCAGTGCAGCTAGGGCTGGGCAAGAAAGCAGGTCAAACAGAGACACACACAACCCACGAGTTAATAATAACAGTACCATTGGACTGGGACCAATGGAACCATGTTAGGTACGGTGCCTTCGCCAATCATGTCAGTAGGTTTAAGGACTGGGTTTTAAGCTGACATGGAGGATGTAGGGACAGGGTTCAGGTGAAAGGTACTTTCCAAATCCAAAGTGAAAAGGTGAAGTATTGGAACAGCACGGGGGTGGGACTAAAGACAATCAGAAAGAAACAGGAATGGACAGAGTTTAACTAAAACGGTACATCAGGGAATCGGTTTGTGACAGGAAATTGTGGGAAAGGTTAAATTATGTATTTTTTTTGGAATGGACAAAGTATCTCAGTAAGGTAACTGGATTTGCGACATAGACATAAATGGAATTTAGACACCAGAGAGAAATGGTTACAGGGCGAAAAAGAAGTGGGACATAAATACGCAACGGGACACAATTCTGCAGCATCTAAGGCAGAATAGGAAAACAGTGATGGGTAACGCTGACAGTAATGGGTAACAAATGCATTACTGAGAAAGCCTTTGAGCTCACATCATGAAGTCGAGTCAGTCTTTTGCATACGACTTGCCAAGGGCACAAGCAGCACAACAGTTTTAACCGCCTAACAGCATTTCATTGCTCAAAACTGCATTAAACAGGCTAAACCGTTTCGGTTCTGACTGACTTCACAAAGAGTTATGGGAATCCTTGTGGATCAACCTGAAAAGAGTAGCTTATAGGGTCAGCAGGCAATAAAGAATGCAAATCAAATGCTGACATTTATTACAAAGGGAATGGAGTCTAGAAATAGGGAGGTCTTGCTAAAACTATACAAAGTACAATTCAGACCACACGTAGAATATTATGAACAGCATGAGTGCCATAAGGAAGGATGTTCCTGTATTGGACGGGAGGCCAGAAAAGTTTGATTCGGCTGATTCTGGGAATGTGCGGATTTTACAAAGAGAAGAGATGGATTGATTGAGCTTGACTTCATTGGAATTTCGGAAAATGAGAAAGAAATTCAATTAAACATCCAACATTCTGAGCGGCTTTGCCAGGGTGGATGCTGGGAAGTTAGAAAATAGAACGATACAGCATAGCAACATGCCCTTCGGCCAACCATGGCTGTGATGCTCTTCTAAAGTAATCCCATTTGCATGCACTCGGTCCATATCCCTCTATCCCTGCCTGTTCACATCTCTGTCTAAATGCCACTTCCAAACTTTGCTCACATTTCCGCTTCTACGAACTCCTTCATATCTTTCACTCTCTCTGTAAAACAACACTTGCTTCGAACATTTCTTTTAAACTTTCCCCAGTTCCATTTAATCCTATGCACCTTTGAATTTGATTCTTCTACACTGGAAAAGATATTCTGACATCCACATTATCCTTGCCTCTCCTGAGTTTATATTTCTGTAACGTTTCACGCCTCAGCCTACGATACTCGCAAAACAATCCATGTATGTTCAATTTCACCTTATAGCTAACAGACTCTTAAAACATCTAACACAGGCAATATGTTTGTAACCTGCTTTTATACCCTTCACAAATACTCCCGATTCTTGCTATCGTGTGACGATGAGAGCTGCACACCGTATTCCAATGTGGCCAAGCCAAAGTTACACAGTTACAACATAACATGCAAACGGCCATACTCAAAGCGGTGAGTGATGGAGGCAAGCATGCTATGTGCTTTCTTTCCCATCTCAACCACTTGCCTTGCCACTTATATGGAGCATTGGACATTCACCAAGATCCCACTGTAAATCTATATCCCTGAGTATCCTGACTTTATTGCAGTTGATCACACAAATGTTTCATCTCATACTCGTCAAGTTAAACTCCTTTTGCTATTTCTCCACCCATCTTTCCAGCTGATCTATATCCTGCTGCAACCTTTGTTTTCTTTCTGCGTTATCCACAACTCCACCAATTTTCTTGTTGTCTGCCGTAATTACGTTTGCCAATTCCTTTGGTTTCCCTTGTGTGAGAATCGTTAACTGGGGGGCATCAAATCCCAGGAAGGGCTGACTCATTCAAGATGTAGATGAGATGGAACACATTCACTTGGAGGGGAGTGACTCGGTGAGGTTTCTGACAACAGAGGGCTGTCTGGGCTGGATTATTAAGAATATTGAGAGCAGAGATGGTCAGATTTTAATTCATCAGGGAAACAAGTTTGTCGTGGGAAAGACAGTGAAGCAGAATTAGGGGATCATTGGATCAGCCATAATCTCACTGAATGCCGGAAACTCTCAATGGGTAAAATGCCCTAATTGCACCTATAATTCTCATAGTCTTCACTTAATCAGACTGAAGTTCAATAAAAGATTATATAATATTATGTTTCTCTGTTCACAAATCTTCTTGAAAATGAGATTATTTGACATTTCTCATTGTCTAACATTTGATCGAGAGTAGGGAATTTTCTTGATGGCTCCTGACATGGTATAACAGAAAACTAATTGTATACAATCCAGGATTATATTCATTACAGCTCTGATACTCCTTAGTTAACCAGCCGGGTTGGAGGCTACTGTCACACGCAGTTCCTGTCCTGCCCTTGCTGCAAGTACATTCAGTGTCCTGATTGTAACCATATTTACATTCCCATCACTGTTCGCTGCCTATAAAGTAATTCCTACTAACGGTTTCTGCCCCTTGCTGTTTCTCAGCTCCACCCAAATAGAATCTAAAGTTTGATTTTCAGATCCACATGGCTCTCTTACCAATACACAGACCACATCCTTTATTTACAACGTCAATGGACCTTGCTTGTCGTTTTGCCTATCCTGCTGAAATCCCGACAACCCTTCAATATTCACTTCATAGCCATGCAATTCTGTAGCCACATCTCCATAATGACATTTCGAACATATCTATTCACTTCAGTTAATGCTGTCATTCAATTGCCTGGACACAATCCCAAGAGTATTTCAGCGATTGTGGATGTTTCTCTGGATGGATGGAGGTCACAGAGTTAGGGAGGAATTCAGGGGATCGAGGAGGTTATAAAGATACGGATAGTTACAAGCAGTCGACAATGTTGGTGAGAGAAATGGCTGAAGGAAAGACACAGGGAGATCTGAAGGGACTGCAGGTGATAAAAAGGACAGTGAGGATTCTCAGTGTAGGATGGGGTTAATTTACACAGATGAGGAGTATTTTATGGAATAGTGCTATTTACAGAAACTGAGAGTTGAATAGAATTGAGGAACTAACAGAAGACCAGTGAATGAAGACATTTGCTGATATCGAATGCAGAGGTCTAGAGGTTATATCGATGGGGAGGATGGAGAATCTGGCTGAGCTTACAGACACAGAAAGAGCAATAACTCCTGGAGACAAACACATAGGGAGCATTGCACAAACTGGAAGAGCTTCCTGCGGTAGGGAGGGATGTTGGCCAGTGTGACGTTTACACAGACAGGAGTATAACAGCAAGAGAAGAATATGGAGCTGAGTAGCTGAATGAAGATACTGGAAGAGCTTAAACAGATAGTGAGTCTTATAGGAACTGGATCAAGAGAGTAAAAAGGAATTGATCTGGATTCTACAAATCGGGGTGTTGCAGAGACATCATAGGATAATACAGTCTGGGAGGATTATAGAGACTCCACATTTTGAGAGAGTTTAATGACTGGAGTTAGTTGAACAGATAAAGAGTCATGTTGGATCTGTAGGAGCGTACAGCGATGGGGAAGATTGGAGGGTTTTTTATGCACAGACGGATTTTTTAGAGACAGTAATATGGAACACAGGTTGCAGAACAAAGAACATTACCACGCAGGAACATGCCCTTCAGTCCTCCAAGCCTGTGCTGATCGAGATTCTGTATCTAAACTGACCTCCTATTTTCTAAGAATGGAGATCCTTTTGCTTTCTGCCCATACATGTATCTATCTCGATACATCCTTAATGACGCTATTGTTCCCGCCACTACCACCTCCGGTGGCAAATTGTTCTAGGCAATCGCCAACTTCTGCGTAAAGAACTTGCCACGTATATCTGCTGTAAACGTTTCCCCTCTCACTTTGAACTCGTGACCCCCAGTAATTGTGTCCCCACTCTGGGAAAAAAATCTTGTTATCCACCCTGTCTACACCTTCCATGATTTTGTCACCATCATTAAGATCCCCGCCAACCTCTTTCTTTCTAATGAAAATAATCAAAATCAACTTAATCTCTCCTCATAGCTAGCACCCGCCATACCAGGCAACGTCCTGGTGAACCTCCTCTGCACCCTCTCCAAAGCATCCACATCTTTTTGGTAATGTGGCCACCAGAACTGTATGCAGTATTCCAGATGTAGCCGAACCAAAGTCATATGCAACTGTAACATGACCTGCCAGCTCTTGTACTAATTACCCTCTCCAATTAAGGAACGCATTCCATATGACTTCTTGACCACTCTATCGACCTGCATTACCACATTCAGGGAACAATGGATCGGAACACCCAGGTTTCTCTGCGCATCTTTTTCCCAGGACTTTTCCATTTACTGTATAGTTCATTTTCCGATTGCATCTTCCAGAATGCATCAAGTTGCATTTGTCCGGACTGAACTCCATCTGCAACTTCTCTGCCCAAATCGCCAATTTATCTTGATTCGGCTGTATTCTCGGACAGTCTTCTTCACAATCTGCTACTCCTCCAATCTTAGTGTCAACTTCAAACATGTTAATGAGGCAAAGTACACCTCGGTAGAATTCATTTATGTATTTCATAACGAGTTACACAAAGGTTAAGCGTTTGAGATGCGGGGAGGATTGTAAGGAGTGGAGGAACAAACAGAGTTGAGGAGTGATGTTGTGCCTGGAAAAGTACTCTGAATATAGGGGGACTTTGACGGCCTGAATGTGGTGACAGTGACAATAGCCCGCAGAGTCTGTCAGGACTGGAGTAAGCCTTCTCAGATGGCGAGTGATATCGCTGCTGGAGCAGTTACAGAGTAGACCTGACAGATGGGGAGTCATATCGCTTTTGAAGCAGTTACAGAGTAGACCTGACCGATGGGGAGTGATATTGCTGCTGGAACAGTAATAGAATAGCCCTGACAAATGAGGCGTGACATCGCTGCTGGAACAGTTACAGAGTAGGCATGACAGGTGGAGAATGGTGTAGCTACCGGATCAGGTATAGACTAGGCCTGACAGTGGTAGAGTGGTGTCGCTGCTGGAGCAGTTACAGATGTGGAGGGATGTGGCTGCTGGAACGTTACAGTGTAGGCCCAACAGATGGGGAATGGTAGAGTTGCTGCAGCACTTACAGAGCAGGACTGACAGGTGGGGAGTTATTTAGCTGCTGGAGCAATTAAAGAGTTGACCATACAGATCGGGAGTGATATAGCTGCTGGGGCTGGTACACAGTCGGCGCGACCAATTGAAAGTGATATAGCTGTTGGAGCATTTACAAAGTAGGAATGACAAATGAGGAGTGAGATAACTACTGGAGCCGTTACTAAGTTGGCCTGGCAGATGGGAAGTGATATATTCGCTGGAGCAGTGAGAGAGTAGACCTGACATATATTTGGAGAGTGATATAGCTGTTGGTCATTTACAGAGTATGTCTTATAAATGAGGAGTGGTAAAGCTATTGAATCAGTTTCAGAGTAGGACTGACAGATGAGAAGTAATATAAGTGCAGGGACCTTTATAAACTAAGCCGGAGAAATGGGGAGTGGTATTGCTGCTCGAGCATTTAGAGAGTAGGCATCACAGATGTGAAGTGATATCGCTACTGGAGCAGTTACAGAGTAGGCGTGACAGATGTAGAGTGATATCGCTGCTGGAGCAATTGCAGAGTAGGCCTGACAAATGGGGTTTGATACCGCTGCCGGAGCTGTTACAGAGTCACTGTGACGGATGGGGAGTGATACACCTGCTGGAGTAGTTAGAGAGCCAGCATGACAAATGCGGAATGATGAATTTGCTGGAGCGGTTACAGAGGAGGCGTGACAGATGGGGACTGCTATAGCTGCTGGAGAAGTAACCGTGTAGGCCTATCAGATGGGGAGTGATCTCGCTGCAGTGGCATTCACAAAATATGCTGGTCAGATGGGGAGTGATATTGCAACTGGAACAGTTACAGAGTCGGTCTGACAGATTGGGAGTGATGTCAATGCTGGAGCAGTTACACAGTCGGCCTGCCAGAAGAGGAGTGATAAACGTGCTGAGCTGTTACAGAGTAGGCGTGACAGATGGGGAGTAATACACCTGCTGAAGTAGTTACAGAATCAGCATGCCAAGTGGGGAATGATGTATTTTCATGGTGCAGTTACAGCGTAGGTGTGACAGACGAGGATTGATATAGCTGCTGGAACAGTTACAGAGTAAGCGTCTCATATGGAGAGTGATATTGCTACTGGAGCAGTTACTGAGTCGGCCTGACAGATGAGGAGTGATATTGCTACTGGGTCAGTTACAGAGTAGGGTTTACAGATGGGGATTGATATAGCTGCTGGAGGAGTCACCGAGTCGGCCTGACTGATGATGAGTGGTATCGCTGCAGGGGCATTCCCATACTATGTTAGACAGATGGGGAGTGATATTGCTGCTGGAACAGTTACAGAGTCGGTCTGAAAGATTGGGAGTGGTGTCGATGCTGGAGCAGTTACACAGTAAGCCCGACAGATGAGGAGTGTAATAGCTGCGAGAGACAGTGAGTAGGGGAGTGATTTGCTGCTGGAGTAGTTACACAGTAGGCCGGACAAATGTGGAGTGTAATAGCTGCTGGAGCATTTACAAAGTAGGTTATACCGATTGGGAGTGATGTCTTTGCTGGAGCAGTTGAAGAGTCGGCCTGACAGATAGGGAATGATACAGCTGTTGAAGCAGTTAGACAGTAGGCCTGAGTGATGAGGAGTGATCTAGTGTCTGGAGTAGTTGCAGAGTAGGCCTGCCAGATAGGGAGTGATATCGCTGCAGGAGCAGTTACATCGTAGGACTGACAGATGGGGAGTGAGATAGGTGCATGAGCAGTTACATAGAAAGTCTGACAGATGGAAAGTGACATAGCTGCTGGAGAAGTTACATAGGACTGACAGATAGAGAGTGAGATCGCTGCAGTTGCATTTAAAAATTATGCCAAAGAGTAGGGGAGTGATATTGCTGGAGGAGCAGTTACATAGGAGGCCTGACAGAAGTGGTGTTTTTTGCTGCTGGAATGGTTACAGTGTAGGACAGATAAAGGGAGAATGACATATCTGGTGGAGCAGTTACAGTTTAGACCTCACAGATGGGGAGTAATATACCTGCTGGAGAAGTTCCAGAGTAGGCCTGCCAGATGGGGATTGATGTAGCTACTGGATCAGTTACAGATTCGTCCAGACAACTGTGGAATGATGTATGTGCCAGAGCAGTTACAGTGTAGGCCTAACTGATGTGTAATGATCTAGCTGATGGAGCAGTTACATTGTACGCATGACAGATGAGGAGCGATGTTGCTGCTGGTGCAGGTGCAGAGGAGTCCTGACAGATGGGGAGTGATGTCGCTGCTGGAGCATTTAAACAGTAGGCCAGACAGATGGGGAGTGATATAGCTGTGGGAGCTGTTACGAGAAGACATCACGTATGGGGTGTGATATAGCTGCTGGAGCAGGTTAATAGGCCTGACAGATGGGAAGTGATATAGCTGCTGCAGCATTTCCAGAGTAAGCCTGACAGATTGGGAGTGATGCCACTGCTGGAGCAGTTACAGAGTAGGCCTGACAGATGTGGACTGATATATTTGCTGAAGCTGTTACAGAATAGGCCGGACTGTTGGGCAGTGATTTAGCTGCGATAGCATTTACAGAGTCGGAGAGAGAAATGGCGAGTAATATAGCTGCTGGAGAAATTACAGAGTAGGCGTGACAGAATCGGAGTAATATGGCTGCTGGAGCAAATACAGAGGAGTGACAGATGTGCAGAGCTATTGCTGCGGGAGGAGTTACAGAGAAGGCCTGGCAAATAGGGAATCATACACCTGCTGGACCGGTTACACGCGAGGACATACAGATGGTGAGTTATATCGCTGCAGGAGCAGTTAAAAAGTAGGCCTTACAGATGGGGAATGATACAGCTGCTGAACCGGTTACAGAGCAGACAACACGGATGGAAGTTATATCGCTGCTGGAGCAGTTAAAGGGTAGGCTATACAGATGGGGAGCGATATAGCTGATGTAGCACTCGCACAGTAGGTCTGACAGATGGAGAGTGTTATAGCTGCTGAAGCAGTGGCAGAGATGGGCGACAGATGGGGAATGATGCGGACGGTTGAGTGTCAATAGAGTGGGCATGAGAGATGGGGAGGCATATACCTGCTAGATCAGTTACAGAAAAGGCCGGACATATGGCGAGTGATATCGCTGCTGGAGGAGGAACAGAGATCCGCTGATTGACGGAAAGTGATATTGCTGCTGGAGCAGTCACAGAGTCGGCCTGAGAGATGGGGAGTAATGAAGCTGCAGGAGCAATTGCAGAGGAGGCCTGACAGATGGTGAGTGATAAAGCTGCTGCAGCAGTGAAAGAGCAGGCCTGACAAATGGGGAGTGATATCGCAGCTGGAGCAGTCACAGAGTAGTTCTGAGAGATGGGGAATGATATATCTGCTGGAGCAGTTAGAGAGTAGGACCGATAGAAGGGGAGTGTTATAGCTGCTGGAGCAGATACAGAGTAGGCCTGACCGATGTGGATTGATATAGCTGCTAGAACAGTTAGAGTAGGTCTGAGAGATGGGGAGTGATACAGCTGCTGGAATAGTTACAGAGTAGGCTGGACATTTGGGGAGTGATATAGCTGCTGATGCATTTGCAGACAGCGGGTTTTGAGAAGATTTGTAGCTCAGGTTGAGGTTTTGGTTATAGATTTGCTCGCTGAGCTGAAAGGTTAATTTCCAGACGTTTCGTTACCCTACTAGGTAACATCTTCAGTGGACCTCACGCGAAGCAATGCTGAACATTCCTGCTTTCTATTTATATGTTTGTGTTTCTTTCGGTTGGTGATGTCATTTCCGGTCGTGATGTTATTTCTGTGGTCAAGTCATGTCCTGTTCCTTTTCTCAGGGTGAGGTAGAGGGGGTCTAACTCGATGTGTTTATTGATAGGGTTCTGGTTGGAATGCCATGCTTTTAGAAATTCTCGTGCGCGTCTTTGTTTGGCTTGTCTTAGGATTGATTTATTGTACCAGTCGAAGTGATGTTCTTCTTTATCCGTATGTGAGGATACTAGTGAAGAGAGGGTCATGTAATTTTGTGGCTACTTGTTGTTCATGTATCCTGGTGGCTAGTTTTCTGCCTGTTTGTCCAATGTAGTGTTTGTTACAGTATTTGCATGGTATTTTGTTCATTTTGCTCATTTTCCATATAGGGTCTTTCAAGTTCATTAGCTGCTATTTTTGTGTATTAGTGGGTTTGTGGTCTACCATGATGCCCAGGGGGCTGAGTAGTCTGGCAGTCATTTCCGAGATATCTTTGATGTCGGGGAGAGTGGCTAGGGTTTCTCGATGTGATTTGCCTGCTTGTTTGTATTTGTTGCTGAGCAATCGGGGGACTGTGTTCATTGGGTACCCATTCTTTTTGAATCCACGGTATAGGTGATTTTCCTCTGCTCTGCGTAGTTCCTCTACGTTGCAGTGTATGTTGGCTCGTCGCAATAATTTTCTGATGCAGCTTCGTTTGTGGGTGTTGGCATGATAGGCCTGACAGATGGGGAGTGATCTACCAGCTGGAGTATTTACAGAGTAGGCCTGACAGATAGGGTGTGATAAAGCCGCTGAAGCAGTTACAGAGTAGGCATGAGTGATGGGGCCTGACCTAGCTTCTGGAGCATTTACAGAGTAGGCCTGCCAGATAGGGAGCAATATCGCTGCTGGAGCAGTTACAGAGTAAGCCTGATAGATGAGGAGTGAATCGGTGCGAGAGCAGTTACACGAAAGGTTTGACAGATGGGTGAGATACATAGCTGCTGGAGCAATTACATTTAGGTCTTACAAATGGGGAGTGAGATCGCTGCTGGACGGTTACAGAGTAGCCCTGATTGATGGGGAGTGATATCACTGCAGGGGTATTTACATACTATGCAGAAGAGAAGAGGAATGATATTACTGCTGGATCAGTTTCAGTGTAGTCCATATAAAGGAGGAGTGAAATATCCGGTAGAGCAGTCACAGAGTAGGCACCACAGATGGGGAGCCACATACGTGCTGCATCGGTTCCACAGTAGGCTTTACAGATGGGAATTGATAAAGATGCTGGAGCAGTTACAGAGGAGGCCAGACAAATGGGGAGAGATGCATGTGCTGGAGCAGTTCCAGTGATGGAGAGTGATCTAGCTGGTGGACCAGTTACACAGTAGGCCTTTCAGATGAAGACCGATATTGCTGCTGATGCAGTTGCAGAATAGGCCTGATTGATGGGGAGTGATATAGCTGCTGGAGCAGTTACAGGGTCGGCCTGACAGATTGGGAGTGATGTCGCTGCCGGAGCAGTTAGAAAGTAGGCCTGATGGATGAGGAGTGATACCGCTGCTGGAACATTTGCAGAGTAGGTCTGACATTCGTGGAGTGATATATTTACTTGTGCATTTACAGAGTAGGCCTTCCAGATATGGAACGATATCGCTGCCGGAGCAGTTACAGAGTAAGCCTGACTGATGGAGAGTGATATAGCTGCAGGGGCATTTACATACTATGCCGAAGAGAAGGGGAGTGATATTACTGCTGGAGCAGTTACAGTGTAGGACATATAAAGGAGTGAAATATCTCCTTTCACAGAGGAGTCACAGAGTAGGCACCACAGATGGGAAGCTTAAACATGCGTTAACACATTTTTAAGCTCTGATTTCCAGCATCTGCAGTCCTCACTTTCTCCTACCACAGATGGGGAGTCATATACCTGCTGCAGCGGTTCCACAGTAGGCCTGACAGATGGAATTGATATAGCTGCTGGAGCAGTTATAGTGGAGGCCAGACAAATGGGGAGTGATGCATGTGCTGGAGCAGTTATTGTTTAGGCCTGACTGAAGTGGAGTGATATAGCTGGTGGAACAGTTACACAGTAGGCCTTACAGATGAGGACTGATATTGCTGCTAGTACAGTTGCAGAATTGGCCTGGTAGATGGGGAGTGATATAGCTGCTGGAGCAGATACAGGGTCGGCCTGACAGATTGGAAGTGATGTCGTTGCCAGATGGAGTTGACATCAGATATGGGGTGTGATGTCGCTGTTGGAGCAGTTAGAAAGTAGGCCTGATGGATGAGGAGTGATACCGCTGCTGGAGCAGTTACAGAGTAGGCATTACATTTGTGGAGTGATATATTTTCTGGTGCATTTACAGAGTAGGCCTGACAGATAGGGAGTGATTAGCATTCTGACGCAGTTACAGAGTAAGCCTGACAGATGAGGAGTGATATATTTGGTAGTGTATTTGTAGAGTAGGCCTAACAGATGGGGAGCGATTCACATGATGGAGCAGTTACAGAGTAGGACTTACAGATGGGAAGTAACCTCACTGCTGTAGCAGTTGAATAGTAGGCCTGACAGATTGGGATTGATCGAGCTGCTGGAGCGGTTAGTGAGTAGACATAACAAATGTGGAATAATAGAGCTGCTGGTGCAGTTACAGAGTAGGCCTGACAGATGGAAGTGATAGAGATGCTGCAGCAATTACAGAGTAGGTCTGACAGATGTCGCGTGGTACAGCTGCTGGAAGAGTTACAGAGTAGGCCTGCTGGATGAGGAGAAATAAAGCTGCTGAATCAGTTTCTGATTCGGTCTGACAGATGTGGAGTGATATAGCTGCTGGAGCAGTTACAGAATAGGCCTGACATATGGGCTGTGATGTAGCTGCTGGAGCAGTTACAATGTAGTTGAGGGGTGCGTAGGTTAAGTTACTCTATTTTGCATTAGGATTAAGTCTCGGCACAACATCGTGGGCCTAAGGGCCTGTTCTGTGAGGTATATTTCTATGTTCTATGTTATATACAGGATTTAGAAATGGGGAATAATATAACTGTTATCGCAGTTGCAGAGTGGACCCGACAGATGTGAAATGATGTAGCTGCTGGAGCAGTTACAAAGAAGGCCAAACAGATGGGGATGTTATCGCTGCTGGAGCAATTACTGAGTTAGCCTGACAGATGGGGAGTGATACAGCTGCTGAAGCAGTTACGGAGTTTGCCTGACAGAATGGGAGTGTTGTCACTGCTGGAGCAATTACACCGTCGGCCATACAGATGGGCGGGGTATAGCTGCCGTAGCAGTTACACGGGAGTTCGGACAGATGGGGAGCGATATAGCTGCTGCAACAGTTACAGAGTTGGCCTGCTGGATGTGGGGTGACATAGCTGCTTGAGAAATTAGGGAGTAGAAATGACAAATGGGGGTAATATATCTGCTATAGCAATTACAGAATAGTCCTGACAGATGGGGCCTGCTCTTGCTGCTGGTACAGTTGCAGAGGAGGCCGGACAGACGGGGAGTGATATAGCTGCTGGAACGGTCACAGAGCAGGCCTGCCGAATGTGGAGAAATAAGGCTGCTGTATAAGTTACTGTTTCGGACTGACAGATGGGGTGTGATGTAGAAGCTGGAGCAGTTTCAGTGTAGGAATAAGAGATGTGGAGTGATTATCTGCTGAAGCATTTACAGCCTAGGCCAGACAGATGGGGGGATAGATATGTTGGAACAGTTAAATAGCAGTCTTGAGAGATGGGGAGAGGGATTTTTTTCTGGGGCAGTTACAGATTCGGCCTGACAGATGGGGAATGATACTCATGCAGGAACAGTTAGATAGTAGACCTGACTGATGGGAAGTGATATAGCTGCTGGAGCAGTTGAACAGTATGCCTGTCCACCAGGGAGTATACAGCTGCTGGAGCAGTTACAAAGTAGGCCACAGAGATAGGGAGTGATCTAGCTGACAGAACAGTTAGATGTAGGCGTGACCGATCTGGAGTGATATCGCTGGTGGAGCAGTTATATAGTAGGCCTGAGAGATGGACAGAAATACAGCTGCTGGAGCAGTCGCAAAGTTGGCCTGCTGGATGGGGAGTGATGTAGCTTCGAGAACAGTTACGCAGAAGGCCTGACAGATGGGGAGTAACAGTGCTGTTGGAGCAGATACAGATTAGGCCTGACAAATGGGGAGTGGCAAACCCGCTGGACGAGTTACAGAGTAGGCCTGACATTTGCGGACTGAGTTTGGGTTTTGTTTTGAGCGCAGGCTGGTTGAGTCGAGGCAATACCTTCTTTGTTGTGAACAGCTGGAGAGATATGCTCTTTAAAACAATCAGTCAGTCTTTCAGTGGTATCTACTACATAGCTAGCAGCACACAAACACTGCCATTCGGTAACCACATTACTGAACTGTAGGATAGACAGAAACAATTGAAAATGTACTCATATCTGATTGTAGAATGTTTACATACACAGTAATATTGTTGCCACGAAAAGTATTGCTGTGACTATTCGCACACATTATTAGTACAAATGAAAATGACTATATATTTAGAAAACCCCGGCACTTCTTATTTACTTGTTCTTAGGTACGGTAACGAAAGTCGTCATTTCAAAGCCCCTAACTGTGATTTGGTTAAAATTGTCAGCATGTGGTCTGAAAAGAAAACTGATTAAATGGGCGGATTGTGTGCTTATTGAGCAATTGAAGGGTACCTTTTAACAAAGCATGTAGTATCTTCAGCTAAAAATGGGTTAGCTGTTAGTGTTCAGAATAATGCAGCAAACATGTACATAAATTTTTTTTATCCCAAGTCATACACAAGGGCATTGGGCTGGGATCAAAATGGCCATCAATGCAGCTGCAAAATTCTGTTTGGGTACTGAAGTTGTTGAGTTGACATACACTGAACATGGTTTATGAGGGATTCAATGTTAGGCGCTATGTGCTGCAGGAATCTTTCCTCTTTATGGTCGCTCCATTCAGAACCGGGTCCAAGCTGCAGAGTTCCGCAGTTTTGGTCGTATTCTAGAAGAGGTAAACTTGCAAGACATGCTTGTTTTCAGGCCTTTAATACAAATGTTGAAATGTGTTTGGACCAGCACAAAGCCCTGTACTTGTGCATTGGCCAGTCTGGGCCAAATATATCCCTGTTATTCCGGTATGTATCTAACTTTCTGTCGAAAGTGATTGTGTGAGTAACTGTCCAACTCCAGTTTCGTAGCTCTCTGGACAGACTTTAGAAATGGTCAGCGTTTTCGAGGTAGTGGTGATGCCAATTTACTCAGTGTCTGAAGTCAGCCTTTTTCAAAGTTATTTTTCACAGCTTTGCTGATGGTGTGTTCACAGACCTGAACATGAATCATCCATTTAATACAGTTACTGAAATGTATAGTTGTTGACTTTGTAACTAAGTAATTTAATTATTAATCACTTCATTAAGTTTTAACTGAGAAACAATAACGTTTGGTCTATTTTGAAATATGTAAGAAATAAAGTGACATTAACTCTTCATTGTAGAAGATGTGAAAGTGAATATGTCGAGCAACTAACGGTCAGGCGTGCATGAGCTGCCGTGGGCTCTCGGCTTCAGTAGAATAATACTTTGGACAATTGATACAGGCTGCAACTTCACGGCCTGTGATATCTCCCCCTCTGAAGAAACCATTAAGCCAGGGCTTCACGCTCGTTCGGTAAAGAGTTTGGAAGGACATGCCGGGAATAGCATCAGAGAGACCTAGATATGAGGGGACAACCTGGAGAAGCTCTTATTGTTTTCATCTAAACACAGGCTGACATGCATGTAAAACAGCATACCAGCAAGTGATGGACAGCTCAGTGATCACACAACAAATAGTTCCAATCTATCTCTCCGGGTTTGCCATCTCTATTCATAAAATATAGCAAAATATTAACAAACCATTGGAAGTGGAGACTGCTCTCCAACAATGAAATCCCCAGTTTTGGTGGAGTGCAGCACACCTGAAAATAACTACAAAGCAGATGTTTTTAAACAATCTTCAACCAGAAGGACAAAATAGATTATCCATGCTGACCTCCTTCAGGGGACCCCAGCATCACAGACCCCAAACTTCAATCAATTCAATTCACTCCACACAATCTCAAGAATTGGCTGGAAACATTGAGGACTGTGATTTTACTTAAGAGGTTACCACATCTCTTGTGAACCTGTTCCATTCCAGCAAGAACACTGCCCTCTACCAACAATGTTATCAATGGCCTAATTATGTCCTGTACACAAAAAGCACAACACTTGCATTGCAGCCAGTCCCTGACCCATCGGTGTACGGTGTACCATGTAAATGTAAAGGAAGGTTCAGCAATAATGTGATCAATCCGCAACAACCAGCTCAGATGCTTTCAGTTCGTGTCCCGTCAAGCTCACGCGTCTCCTGACCCCATTGCAACATTAGTTCAACAGAATGGAATTCCAAAGGAGCAGTGAGACTAATTTCTCTTAAGATGAAGGCACCATTAAAGAGTGTGTGACAATAGGATACCGACTAAAATGAAAGTTAATCAGAACCTTTAGAATGTACTCTTCTATTTAGAAGCATCACGACCAAAATATCTGGTTATTGTCAGTTCAGCAAATCGAACTCCAGGACAGCTCTGCAGCCATTCCTCAGGAAAACGGGTGTCCGAGGCTCCAGGTGCTTCAATGACCCTTTCTCCATTATGAGGTCAGAATGTGACTGTTCACTGATTATGCCATTCCTAAACAGACCACGTTCAATGCAACAAGACCTGGAAAACATCTAGGTTTAGTCTGAGAAATTGCAAGTAATATTCCGGCCACAAAAAATATTAGACAAATAAGACGACAAACAATGAAACCACCGTCTTTGATTTTCAATACCATTTCTATCACTGCGTCCCCAATACGGTGTTTATCAGCAACCTGGGTTCTATAATTGACAGGAACTTGCAGGGACTCGCCACATAAATAAAAGTGTCTTCAAGAGGATGTCAGAGGGCAGGAACTCTGCAGTGCATAGCTCACATCCTAACTCCCAAAATCCTATGATGGATTACATCCCATTAATAGCCCAGGACAAAACCAGCCCATTTAATGGCTATCACTTCCATGATCTTCCATCCCCTCCACCACTGATGCTCAGCACTCGCAACATGTTACATCTACAAGATTCACTGCACGAAGAATGATGCGACAGCGCCTTACAACCCGACTGATATCTGGATGACTAAAGGCAGCAGGTATTTTGTAAAACCAGATGTCTGAAAGCTTGCTCCTTGACACAGTCAGATGAAATGAGACTTGCACAAGAGTTTACAATTCTCAACTCCTCAGACCCAAAGATCAGTCCAACTGCAGCAACATTTGCACATCAGCCATGGTTGGGCTGGGAAGTTTTGATCAGAGCGGTGCTGGAAAAGCGCAGCACATCAGGCAGCATCCGAGGAGCAGGAAAATCGACACTGTGTGCAAAAGCCATTCATCAGGAATGTTTCTAATGAGGGGCTTTTGCGCGAAACGTCCATTTTCCTGCTGCTCGAATGCAGCCTGACCTTCTGTGCTTTTCCAGCACCCCTCTGATCAAAACTCTGGTTTCCAGCATCTGCAGTCCTCACTTTTGCCTTGGGCTGGGAAGTGGCAAGAATCAATCGTATTAGACAAGTGTCAAACAATGACCATCATAAAACATCTAAACTTTGCTAATCAACATCGATAGACATTGCCATTGCTGAATCCATTGTCACTAACATGTTCAGGTTTATTCAAACAATACGGCTGCTATGTTGAGAACACCAGATCCGATGTTAAGAATCCTGCAGTTCGTAACTTCTCTCCTGTCCATTATCACCGAGATACACGTCAGGAATATTATTGAACAATCTCCACTTGTCTGAATGAGTACAACTCCAATAGTACTCAAACATTTTGACACTCCCCATTATGAGTGTGTGCTATGGCACTCCCTAGAGAGCACCTTACGCGCTCATTGCCATTGCCATCTGGTTGAAAAAGGACAACATTTAGGGAATCGTGATCTCAATTCATTTGTTTCAAACATCAGTATTACAAAGGACAAAGCTGTACTAAGGCTTGGAGTTTAGAATGACACAAAACAATTATATTAAGCGAGAAGAAATTTCATTCAGTTGAACAGGAAACAATAATGAGACAGTAAATCAGAATCAGAGCAGTCGGAAATATTCTGAGGGCAGATTGAAGTGGCTCAGTGGAATACATGTTACCAAAAGTAAAACGGGTCACACTATCAAATTCATCCATAAGGTGAAATTGGAGAAACTTGGTTTATTTTTACGTTGTCATCAGTGGTTGCGAGGTATATTGATAGACATGTAAAAATTCATCAAAGGCACAGATAAAAGAATACTTCGAGGCTTTATACAAGACCAGAAATATCAATTACTTGCGGCCATAGGTTTTTGGTAAAAAGGGGCATAGTTTGATGGAAGTTTCACAGGAAAATATTTTCTTTTTCTTTTCCAGACAGCATGTGAAAGTGCCTGGTGTGCACCGCTAGACGAGAACAGGATAAAATAACAACTAATAAGAGATATCTTGAAACAGAGATGAGTAGGCGTGGAATAGAATGGCATAGAACATGCGGAAGCAAAAACTTCCTTTTTAACTTTAGAAGGCATCATCTGTCAGTGCAGGCTTGTTGAGCTTAAGGGGCTGTTCTTGAGATATTTTATTCTTGGAGCCAAACCTTTAGTGCGGGAGTGGCGAGATGCTAATTGAATCATTAACGATGACCAACAGACGAATTAATGCACCTGTCTTCTCATCAATTTGCAGCTCCCACTGTGGGGAAACTCAATATGGAGTATTTGAAATGAAAGTCAGAGCTGGTAGCTGATAACTGCACCTCAGCCCTCCCTCCTGCAGACTTGTATCTTGAACTTTATCGTCTCGAGGTACACTGCACAGACAGAAGATGCATGCACTCCACACCCATCAATGCTGGCATCTTTTATGTGCCAGCCTCACTATTCCATCACAACACATCTCCGACCTACTATAGTCTGTTTCTGCGCATCAATGCTGAATCTCAGAGTGCACCGACAACTCTTATTGCAACGCTGCTGTAACGACGCTGTTTTCAGGGACACACTCTCAACTCATCGACTGCACCTCTAGTCTGCTCACTGGATATTTGTGCATCGTCACTTTTACCTGAACTGAAGGCTCACAGAATCATTGTCCTACATGACACTGCCTTTAGTCCTGTTGCCCCTCAACCAGAGAATCCAGGTTCACACGCTGTTATGCTTTCTTGTTGCTTAGCACAGACACAAAACCTGGAAGTTTGATATCATTGCCCCAAAAGCAGTAAAGGTGGCAAGCACAGGGAGTCAAGGGGAGTTTCAGATAACAGTCTGGGATCTTGTACAGGTCAGCCAGCAACTTGTGGTTGTTAGGGTCAGGTTCCTTCTCCTGTTCGGGGTGAAGGGCTGAAATAGATTTTTTAGATTAGATTACATTTCAGTGTGGAAACAGGCCCTTCGGCCCAACAAGTCCACACCGACCCGCCGAAGCGCAACCCACCCATACCCCTACATTTACCACTTACCTAAAACTACGGGCAATTTAGCATGGCCAATTCATCTGACCTGCACATCTTTGGACTGTAGGAGGAAACCGGAGCACCCGGACGAAATCCACGCAGGCACGGGGAGAACATGCAAACTCCACACAGTCAGTCGCCTGAAGCGGGAATTAAACCCGGGTCTCTGGCGCTGTGAAGCAGCAGTGCGAACCACTGTGCCACTATGCCGCCCAAAATGCTGGGGAAACCTCTATCTACCTTGGCTCTTTCCGCCCTTTTGTGGGATAGTGGCTTCTGGAATGAGAGGAGTACCAAGAGGTAATAAAGGCGATGACAGTGGTTAGCATAGTTTTTGCTGCTGGTATTGCGGGTGGAAAGGTGGCGACGTGTCCTGAATGATCGAGTCGCCAGCACAGACACGATTCTGAGTTCTGGACACGAGTAGAAGAGAGATTAGAGAGAGAATGAGAGAAGGTGCTGCATTCATAGTGGGAGAGGGAAAACATGAGCCTTGGTGGGGAGGTGGATGCAGTAACAGAGATAAAGTGAGTGCGAGGTCACAAAGTGCAGATTGTGTCAGTAAACCTGGTAGAGTGGGGGCGGTCATTGCTGGGCATTTCCCCAGAAGGCTGGCACCTCACTGAACCAGGGGTAAACGTCAGAGCATGCTAACAGGGTCTGGTGCCATGGCCTCCCCTGCCATGTCTGGAGGAAGATAATGTACATCTACTGCACCATCAGTGGAGCAAGAATATCGACGTTTCGGGCAAAAGGCCTTTAATAGGAGGGCTGCTGCTCCTCAGATCCTGCTTGAATTGCTGTTTTTTTCCAGTACTCCACTAATCTATACTCTGATCTCTAGCATCTGCAGTCCTCACTTTCATCTGTAAAAGGGAGACAGGTCCATTGTCGTTAATTCAGGCAGTTGGCAGTTTTATGCCGAAGGGGAAAATAATACAATTAATGTCAGGTGAGAGGAAGACCAAACGGGTCGAGTAAGTAGTTAATGAGACAGATTGGGGATAATCTCATGAGACTACGCATTTAAACTCGTGGACAGACACCCTCCATAAAACCCAACTAAAATAACACTTGACTAATGCACAAGATAAATTAGGCCTCTGTCGACCTGACACAAAACAGAGAGGTGTTCCACACATTGTTGTGTGAAGTTTTGTGGAATTATAAATTACGAAGTGGGAATTATATCACATCTTTATAATGGGCTAACACCATGTACTAGGTTATTGAAAGAATCCTGGGAACAAAACCACAGCCTTACACTGACCACCATTATCCAGTTCTCACTGGATACAGGGGTGGTACCAAACAACTGGAGAACGGCTAACACCGCAGATTTGGTTATTTTGGAGCAACGGAATGACGAAATATGTCGAAAGCAAGAATTCTGAGACGGAGGATAAACGGTCACTGAGAATGTCCCGACGACTGCAGGAAAGTCGGCCTGGATTTGATTAAGAACGAACGTATGTAATTAACCTGACTGTTTCGGTTTGAGGCAGTATCTTATAATCTGTTGTATCTTACTTGGATTTGATAGGAATTTAAAAGTCAGACTTTAAAAAATGGCAACTGGGGGATCCAGGTGAATGGAGCTAGCAACCCACAAAGATGCAAGTCAAGGCCTTTGCAGACATCAACAATAGCGAGGAACGCACGATAAATGAGACGATAATCAGTTAGGCCGATCCATGAAGGTAGCTGGACACATCAATAATCTCGTTCGGACAGTAAAATACATCATTTCCTCTATCAGTCAAATTACACAAAATATAAGCGGGACGTTTATGCTGAAAATGCATAAATAATGACGTCAGTCACAGCTTGTGTACTGTTGTCAGCTCTGGTTATCCCATCACATGGAAGGATAGAATTGGACTGGGGAGAGTACACAGGAGATTCGTTACCCTGTGAAAGTAAGAATGCAAGTATGAGGAAAAAATGGAACGAAGAATGCTGAGAGGAGATTTGATTGGGTTACATATATTATCGGGGGCTGGGTAGAGAGGGAGGGAATATCTTGGTCTTGTTGGAGAGCTCAGTAACAAGCGGCGAACATTTAACGTAATTCGTTGAAATATTATTGAAATGTTGATTAAAGTTGTTATTTAACCCAGAGTACAGATGGGATCTAGAAGTCACACATGCAAACGAAGTAGCCTCAGAAACTCTCAAACCATTTTAAAAAGATGCTGAGACCTTCACCGGAAGTCTTATGGTCGCTGGGGAGTTAGAACAAGGAATTAAGCAAAGCATTGCATTTTGTGCAACATAGACAATATTCAGAACGATCTCCTCTGTGTTGTGCTATTTTCCGAAGGTTTCATAGGTTACCAGGATCATAATGCCAGATGAGGAGAATGGGCAGGGAGAGGTGCAGTGTGTAATATGATTACCATCACAATAATACTTATCTCATCATTTAATATACAATGCCACTTCACATGTTGGCATTTTTTATCCTTCCTGTACAAATAGTGAAAACCCTTGCATACCCAATTCTCAGTCTTGGTCACACTGCAGCTACATTTCATAATGAGAGCTACATCTGATATAGTTCAAAACATTTAAAACTATCATTTCAATTGCCTTGTCGAAATATTGTGAAGGAATTAAGTGATTACAGCAATTGTCAAAGAGCAGGATGGTTCCACGGTCCAGAGGAAATAACATAGATTGAAAAAGTTATACGAAGGCTGGGAGATATTACACAGATGTGGATTGTGCTCGAGACTGAAGAAGATTCCAAAGACAAGAACAGCTTTAGGTATTGGGTGAACCGAAAACGAAGGTGGAACATCCAGTTCAATATTTCGTCCACAAGAGCATGTACTAGATCAACAGTTACTGAAAGCTGACAAACATGCTACCTGAAAAAAAAATGTTATTACTTAGCTCTCTGTGTCTGTCTGTAGCAAAAATAAAATAGGGACGATGACAGGCCAGTCAGGCATGTGAGGCCTGCAAGTCTAGCCCACACTGTGACAGGGGAAGTGAATTGCCTATATCCAGAGATTCTGTTCAATGATGCAGATTAATTTCATGCCACTGGTACAAATTTCTTTTTCCTAGTTATAATACTTCAGAAAGTGGCAGTTTATTCGGATCTGAGTCTCTGTTGAGCGGATCGTTGATCAAGAATTGATACTTAGGAGTTGTTGCTGCAGAGAATAATTTCTTTTGTAACTGTTTTAGGTCAGAGACAGGTGGAGACAGAGAAACAGAATAGATAAATACATTCAGATCTGAAAAAAAAACACACTGCATTAAGAATTTATAGCTATCTACATTTATTCTGTGAAACATTCCCATAATGAGTTGAGGAAGATCCCAAGATCCCTCTTTCGCCTGAGGATGGTCAGCTGATCCAATCTATCCTAGAACCGACGGCGAAAATCCGATCATAAAGATGATAGACTCTCTTCCCAACCTGAACAGAATAGTCAAACCAGGTAGATATCACGCGGAAATGGGCCTCTGCATTTGCATCTCAATACCATTTTTATTTTTGAAACGAACAAACAACTAGGCAAATCCTCGATTCTGTGACATTTTCAAGGTTTGCGCAAAGATTTGTTGTTCCTTTGTCAGTTTCATGGTTGTGCTTATCGACAGTGTGGTGCTGGAGAAGCACTCCAGGTCAGGGAGCATTCGAGGAGCAGGAGAATGTATGTTTGGAGCAAAAGCCCTTCATCGGGAATGATGTGGTTGTGGGTATGTTGCCAAGCTCGGTAGTTAATTTGCACAGGTCTAAGTGACATCTTCAGTACATTACAGTCTCCTCTGAAGTGCCTCTGTGCTGTACGTTCTTAAATTTATTTGGCTCCATTCCTGCTGCTTCCAGTTGCCGGTTCCAGTTATTTGTGTAGGGGCTGGTTTTGTTGGTCCAGGTCAATGTGCTTGTTGATGGAGTCCGTAGCTGAGTGCCCTGACTCGAGGAGTTCTCTGGCAGTCCACTGTTTAGCTTGTGCTAAGAGTGCTGTGTTGTTCCAGTCGAAGTTGTGATCCTTGTCATCTGTGCGTATATTTAGTCGGCCAGCTGGTCATGGCGTGTCAAGGCTAGTTGGTGTATAAGGCATGTGAATTGATAATTGTCTGCCTGTTTGTCCTTTGTAGTACTTCGGATAGTCTTTTTTTTGGAATATTATAAATGAAGTTTGTCTTGCAAATGGTGAGTATAGGGTATTTTGAACTAGGGAGTTGTTGCCTCAACGTGGCTGTCAGTTTATAGGCTGTCAGGAATCCAGGTGATCAGAGAAGTCTGGCTATCAGTTCCGAGATTTTTTTATGTAAGATAGCGCGACAAACAGGCAGTCCACTAGCAATCCACATCCACGAACACCCACCAGCCACGAAACGTAACGACTGGCTTTCCCTGGTAAATATGCACACAGATGACAGGACCACAAAGTCGACTGAGGCAACATAACGTTCATAGAACAAGCTAAACAGAGCAGAGCGACAGAATTTCTGGAAGCATGGATATAATCCAAGGTCTCCACCAACAAACCCACACTGTATTGAACAACCAGAAAAGCTAACTAGAAGCAAAAAAGATAAAGGAACCAAGTGAAATCCAACTGAGACAGCACGGAGCACTTCATAGGAGGATACAAAACACTTCAGATGTCAGTGAAGAGCACTGAACGAGGACAAAACGTCTGCAAATCAAGTTTTTACATGTTTCTGGCGTGGCACGATGGCTCAGTGGTAAGTGCTGCTGCCTCACAGCACCAGTGACACAGTTGTGTATCCAACCTTGCACGACTGTTTAGGTGGACTTTGTGCTTCCTTTCTTTATCTGTGCAGATTTCCTTCAGGTGCTCCAGTTTCGTCTGATAATCCAAAGATGTACTCATAATGGAGAATTAGACATGATAAATTGTCCTTAGTGTTCAGGAATAGGTCGGTTGGACGCACTAGTCAGGATAAATGTAGAGCTTTGCGTTGGATAATCTTCGGGCTTGTTGGGACAAATGGCCTGTTTCCATAATGTCGGAATTCTAATGCCAACCATTCACACCGCTCTAAACCCACTTGTTTCTACAGCATACCTACTTTGTAATGTTCACCATGGTGCCAGATAAGTACAAGGCCACAGTAGTTGGTTTGAGTTTTCGGATGCGGTTAGAGATGGGGAAGAGACTTTCTGCTTGGAAGAAATGAAGATGGAGAGTTTGAGGAAAACAGAGGACAAGCTTATATTGGTGCTGCAGGCGATTGATAAAAGGAGGTTATACTGAAATGCCCGGGACTTCTTTCGGAGAAACTTACAGAAAGAGGGTTGTAGCAGCTGTAGATGGTCTGAGAGACTGGGAGATATGTGGATGTTTATAAACGAAACAGATACGTGGAGTGTTTTTTGTCGAGACTGGAATTAGGGTGGCATGGTGGCTCAGCGGTTGTCCCTGGTGTCTCATATTACCAGGAACATGGGCTCAACTCCAGCTCCAGGCGATTGTCTGTGTAGAGTTTGCACATTCTTCCCGTAGGATTCCACCAACAATCGAAAATCATGTGCAGATTAAATAAATTGGCCATACTAAGTTGCCAATATTGTTTAAGTATGTATAGAGTACGTGCACTAATAGGCCAAGTATTAGTGAGGACTTGTTGGGCCAAAGGGCGTATTTCCACACTCGATTCATTCGAAGGAATGAGGTCAATATGAAAACCCTATTTATTAGATGAACAGTCCGAATCAGGGAACTCACATTAATGAAGATTTTTTCTGGCTGATAGAAATAAACAGGAGCATCAGGGGTGATTTGCTGACCCCTGTATAGTTATTTCACTTTTAGCATCTGGCAGATGTTACAGAGATAGGGAAGGCTGATGGTGTTTAAAAAGATCGGAATGGATTTACAATCAGAATGTTGCAGAGATAATGAGCTGTGTAGGGGCAGAAGGTGGTTACAGACTTGGGAGCTCTATAAGGGTGAAAAGGATATTCCAAGGCTGGTTCGGCATTGGATTTGGTAACACAGCAAAACAAATTGTCGGGACTGGAGCAAAGAAAAGAGAATGGCAAAATTGTAGGTATTGGAGAAATTTCCATATGTAATGAAGATTATAGTGACTGGAGAAGGCTGTGAGGTTAAGAGGATTTGGCAGGCCAGGAGGGAGTTAGTGATGTTGGTGGTGGTGTGGTCTGGACAAGATTGCAAAGGTTGAGAAGTTTCTATAGATCGAGTCGTTCCAGAGAAAAGGAGGGTTTTGAGGACTTGCGAAATGTTGCATAAAGAGGGTGAATTATAAAATCTGGAGTTGATTCCAGAGAAAGGAGGTTCATATGGCTTGCATGAGTTACTGAGATAAGGAGGCCGGCATGGGATGATGGTAATTGCAGAGAATCATAGAATCTCCACAGGTTAAAAACAGGTCAATTAGCCCAAGGGATGTCCACACCCAACCAGACCCATCTCTCCACCCTATTACTGTACATTTACCAAATCCGCACATCACTAAATACTCTGAGCAAATCTGTATGGCCCATTTACCAATACTGGAGAGACGGGGAAACCCACACAGACATGTGGAAAATGTGCAAACGCCTCACACATCCTCTCCCGGGACTGGAATTGAACCCAGCTTCCTGGCACTGTGATGCAGCTCTACTAACCAAAAAGCCACCTTGCAGCCGTGCAGAGATCATAATATATCGTGCAAGATCAAACTCGTTGAAGAGACAGGTTAATATTCGATTTGGATGAGTCGCAAGATATCAGACTGAAGGACGCAGACATCTTATGACAGAAGAATGACATTTGGCCAATCATGGTTACACCAGCCCTTCAACTGAACACATTGCTGTGGAATGAAATCCTCCTCCCCCGTATTCTTGCACGTTAGTTTTTGTATCAATAATCATCCAATCGCGTCTTGAATGTCCCATTGAACAGCACATCCAAGTGCATTCTAAATACGCGCAGAGAATTTTTGTCCAGGTGGAAGTGCTTCTTCTGGTTTCGAACCAGCCTTACTCAATCTTTTAACACACTCTCTGTGAGGTGTCCACAGAGTATTCATGGACGGCTGTGCGTGGGCTTTCGGTTTTCGTATAATTCCTGCCTGTTCTACGATCTCTGAACGATCTCCTTCAGCATTCATTTTGCTTTGCAATTCGATTCTCGACCTGCCATCGATTCGATTGTTCTCCAGCATCCAGGAAGCATTGGGTTAGTTTATCCTGATGTTTCCATTTGATGGGCCATTCCTCGATTGGATCCAAGCCAGCTCCTCACTAAAAGGAGCTTATGTTTTCTTTTAATTCCTAACCATCCACGTGGGCTCTGCTGCCTCACAGCGCCAGAGACCCGGATTCAATTCCCGCCTCAGGCGACTCCCTGTGTGGAGTTTGCACATTCTCCCCGTGTCTGCGTGGGTTTCCTACGAGTGCTCCGGTTTCCTTCCACAATCCAAAAAAAAAATGTGCAGGTTAGGTGAATTGGCCATGCTAAATTGCCCGTAGTGTTAGCTGAAGGGGTAAATGTAGAAGAATGTGTCTGGGTGAGTTGCGGGTCGGTGTGGACTTGTTTGGCCGAAGGGCCTGTTTCCATACTGTAAGTAATTTAATCTCTCAACTGGGTTTTCCAGTGAAACTTTTCCACCTTCATTCTTGCCACATTAGACGCCACACAGAGTCAACGAATTTTTATGACTCTCCATTATTGCGTGCCATTCTCACTCTCAATTATTGCATATCATTCTCCACCATTATCCTAAAATTCTAAAAGAATGGTTCCTGTGTCCCAACACGATCCCTTACTGATACTGGATCCACTTGGCCAATCTCTTTCCCATGACGCAGGTGCAACAGTACATGCTATCTTGGGCTGGACACACGTTCCAGCAGTAAGCTCTCCTCTATGTAATCTAGATACACTCGCCCCTCATGAACTTGTACCAGCAGTATTCCAATATATATCTGAATAATTTACGTTTCTCACGGTATGAAAATATAGAAGTGCACTGTACCTACAGGAAAGTTAAAAGAAAACAAAACTACCTGACAGCACCAAGTGTTCTAAACAAGATAGACTGTAACATTTTTGTTCCAGCAGCTAGAGTACCTGGCTGCCTGGAGAGCACAAAGCAAACTCAAATTAGGCCAATCAGTTTAAATAACAAAGAAAAATTCCAAACTCCACTCAAGATTGAATAAAGTATACTGACGATATTAAAAACCAATGACGCAATGCGGTGTTTTGAGGGCTTCTCCGAGACTTTAAAGGTTTGGGTGTTGGATTTGTTATTTGAACTTAGGTAGATTTGAATAGAACTGGATGTTAAAAAAAATCCCAGGAGGTTTTAACACTGACGGGTTAGTGCGCTACATTTTTAAATAAAACATAGGTGAGACAATTTGATTAATTATCTTGACTTTTGGTTGATTAAATTAAAACTGAGAGAAGTGGTAATTAAAATTGAGAAAGAGGATGAGGATTTGAAGGTGATTTTCAAATTTGCGAAGAAATTTTAGAAGGAAAGAAATATGCCATACTTTTAGAATGAGCAACTCGGTTAGGTTTGGGTTTAACGAAGGACAAAGGGAAAGCTGTAGTTGAAAGGGCATTACTCGAACATCGACATGTGTAAGAGAAATAAAAAAGCGCAGTAGGATAGAAAAACGTACATTAAGATTGAGGAGAAAATGTAGTTAGAAAATAAACAAACGGAGAGAGTGGAAACTGAAAGAGAGAGCAAAGAGAAAGGGAGAGGGAAACAGAAAGAGAGAAAAAAGAGAGCGAGAAAAAGGGAGAGAGAGAGAGAACGTTATTAGCTGAGCAAAGAGGGACAGATGAAAGGAAGAAAGAAGGAAAGAAAATGTTAGCTGAGCAACAAGATGGAGAATTTGTACTGAGAAACTTCGTCTCAGTCAGCCAAGTTAATTTAATAGGATTTCGATTCAAAGAGAAGGGAGTAATGTACACAGATGTGCTAAAACTCTGCCACATTCAATGAAGAACATGCTGAAGCCTTATTATTTCATTTTAAAAAAAACGACTCAGCAGATGGAATGGTCCGAGGATTTATCGGTAATACAATTTCAAACTGAACTTGTAAGCAGTATAAGTAAGTTATTTGTCACGCTGTCAAACCAGGGGTCAAGACATTATCGAGAAGGTAATCAGGTTATTTTAAGTGTTTATGAATTAATCTCAGAAGCATATATACAGCGATTCAGAAACATAAAGAAGGAACCAGGTAAGACTTATGTTGAGCTCGATAAATTTAAACGTAACCATTTTGATGGTTGTATCGTGCTCAGAAACCAGAAAAGACCTTTGAGGATCGACGAGAGATGACTCTTCGGATCGGGTATAAAACCCCAGTTCCAGATTTGTTTACCACAGACGAAGAGAGAAGGCCAGGAGAATGGAAAGGAGGTGAAAGGCCTCAGGTGTTTCCCTGTGGTAAAGTGGGTCACCTAAGTTCACAGTGCTGATCGCTAAAGAAAGGTACTGTGGGAAGAGATGTGGTCAGATAAGCTAAGCCAGTGGCATTAATGAACGTAGTAAAGGAGACCAAAAGAAGAGTCGAGGGGCTGCAGAAGAGTTCCCAACCTAGACAGGGGCTAGGGATAGAGCTAGTACCAGATCGCTCCAAGAATCGGGGGAGAAGGAGGAGGGTGTATAATTTTGAGAGATACAGGATCTAACAATCGCTGATATTAGGTGATGAGTGAATATACACTCTTCCCGATCTGTCAAACGAGACTGCGGTAATTTGTGGGATAGAAAAAAGACACAAATTAATCGTTTCCAATGGAAGATCTTGCTTCATTGTCAGGTTAAGATTGGGCAAGTTACAATGGCAGTGATTGACAGGCTATCAATCGCAGAAGATAAAAACAAGGACTACAGATGCTGGAAACCAGCGTCTAGATTAGAGTGGTGCTGGAAAAGCAAAGCAGGTCAGGCAACGTATGAGAAGCAGGAAAACGGACGTTTCGGCAAAAGCCCTTCATCAGGAACAGAGACAGGATGCCTGCAGAGTGGAGAGATTTACCTGCCTCTGTTCCTGATGAAGGGCTTTTGCCCAAAACTACAGTTTTCCTGCTTCTCAGAAGCTGCCTGACTTGCTTTGCTTTTCCAGCACCACTCTAATCTATCAATTCCCGCAACTCAGTTTGTCCGTGGGAATGATTTGGCAGAATCCAATGTGGGAGTAAAGCACATTGCTGTTGATCAGCCCAAGAAATACCAAGAAACTGAGGTGTTAAACCAGAAATATTTGCACAGACACTGTGGTGACCAGATCAATATCATAAGTCAGAGTACGAGCAAAAAGCAAACAACAAGATGACGGAGTTGAGGTACAATTAGCGGATACCTTGTTTGACGTCATGATGCCAGAAGTGCTTGAACCGGCAGAGGGTCAGACACAAGTGTGTCGTCGTGAAAGGATAAGGGTTTTGCAACAGAAAGACAAGAGGATAAAAGTTACACCTGTGGATGCATACGCCAAAAAGGAGGCAAAGAATATTGTGGAGGGTTATTATCTGAAAGATTAAAACCGAAGATGGAAATGGAGACCAGCACAGGCTCGTGCAGAGGAGAAATGGGCCAACGTGAACGAGGTTGTGCTGCCAGTATAATACAGCCAGGAAGTGCGAAGGGTAGCACACGACCTAACTGCTGGAGGTCACATTGGGGTACGAAAGACTCAGGATAAGGTACGAAAACACTTCTATTTGCCGAAAAAGCACAAGGATGTGGTTAAATTTTGCTGAACGCGTCATGCATGCCAAACGGTAATTAAGGCACAGTATATAACAAAACCAGCACCTTTGTGGCCAATTCCTGCATTCGGAGAACCTTTCACACAGCTTATAATTGATTGTGTAGGTCCCCTTCTGAGAACTAAACGTGATACAAATATTTGTTAACCACAATGGATGTGTCTACCGGTTTTCACAGGCAAAGCCATAACTGAATATCGATGCAAAATCGGTGGTCGAGAAATATTAAATTTCATCACACGGTATGGGCTACCGAGAGAGAGTCATTCGGATTGAGGGTAAACCTTTATTGCGGGGACGTTGACGGGGGTTATGGATCGCCTATGTATACAGCACTTGAAATCCAGTGCATATGATTCTGAATCCCGGGGAGCATAAGAAAGGTGACATCAGACCTTGTATACCATATTGAGAGCATGCTGTCAGGATTACCTGAATGATTGGAATAAAGGCATTCCATTCGTATTATTTGCCGTTGGAGATGCACCAACCGAATCTATTCAATTCACTCCCGTTGAGGTCATATTCGAACATGAAGTTGAGACTTTCTTTGAAATTAATGGTAGAAAAATTGACAGATCGAAAGTCGGATATCTCACACTTAGATCCAGTATTGGAGGAGAGGGAGAGCTTAAATCGCGTAGGTGAGCTAGGTAAAGAGCACCTGAAGTGACAACAATGTAGACTGTACCTCTTGGCTGATGAAAGCTCCGTGACTCGGATGTTTTCCCGAGGGGATGACGTGTTAGTATTATAACCACTGACAGGAGATACCGTCAAACTCAGGTTGAGCGGTCCCTACCAAATTTAAAAGAAGTTGAGTCAGGCTAACTATCTCGTACTTATGCTGAGTACGTATTAGTATGGTATCAATAAGCTATCGAGTATAGTATGTGAACATATTCAAACTGTACCACAGAGGAGAATAAAGAACTGGAGTCACACGTGTTGATTACTACCTCACAATGTGAGGATTCAAAACCAGATGATGTGAATTTTGAACTTTCTCAAAATAGAACCCGCATTCCCATTTAGTAATGCGTCTTCAACTAACAAGGAAACATTTGAATCTTGGAGGTGGTTTAATTTGAATGTTGGAGGTGCCGTGGGCGGCACGGTGGTACAGTGGTTAGCACTGCTGCCTCACAGCGATCGAGACCCGGGTTCAATTCCCGCCTCAGGCGACTGACTGTGTGGAGTTTGCACATTCTCCCCGTGTCTGCGTGGGTTTCCTCCGGGTGCTCCGGTTTCCTCCGGGTGCTCCGGTTTCCTCCCACAGTACAAAGATGTGCAGGTTAGTTGAATTGGCCACTCTAACTTGTCCGTAGTGTTAGGTAAGCGATAAATGTATGGGTGGGTCGCGCTTCGGCGGGTCGGTGTGGACTTGTTGGGATGACGGACCTGTTTCCACACTGTAAAGTAATCTAATCCAGTTGTTGTCCATACACCAGAGAATGTTACAAGTCGAGGGAGGGTATGGGTGCTGACAAATGTTGCAACGATATATTGCGGTCTAGCTGGTGGAGAATGTGACAAGGATAAGGAGGGGTGTAGGTCTGAGGGAGATTATTGTGATCGTCAGGAGTGTGAATGCTGGAGTATGTTACAGGGATACGGAGGGTTGTGGAAGCAGGAATCTGTTTTCCAGATAGGGAGATTTGGCGAGGCTTGACATGGTTACAGCAATAGGGAGTGGGCAGGGGCTGGACGGGTTTAAAGGAATACAGATTGGAGTTAGTCCTTAAAAATGTTTCAGGGGTAGGGAGAAGTGCAGGAGCTTGAGGAGGTATCAAGGATAGGGAAGGACGTAGGTTCTGGAGACTCTGAATGGGATAGGGCTTGAGAGTAGTTTCTGGACAATTTTACAGGGCTATGAATGAGTTTAGGTAGTGTAGCACGTTACAGAAAAACGTAGAGGTGTAGGTGCTGGAGAATCTTTCCCAGATAGTGATGGTTTTTAGGCTGGGAAGTGTTACAGCAATGAGGGGTGGGCAAGTTTAATAAGGACGGTTTAAACTGATAGAGAGTGGAGATGATCCTTGCGAATGTTAACGGACAGGTATGAGTCCAGGAATGGAGGACGTATCAGGGGTAGGAAAGGTTGTAGGTTCTGGAGAAAGTTACAGAGATCACGAAGGGTAAAGTTTCTAGAGGAAGATACAGGGATAGGGAGTGCGGTAGTTGCTGGAGAACGTTACGAGTGTCATGACTGGGTGTGGGTGCGGGGAAATGTCTCAGAGAGAGTGGAGTTAAGCTGCTGGAGAATATTTATGGGATAATGAGTCTGTGTAGGTACTAGAGAATGTTACAGCGACCGGGAGTGTGTGTAGGTGCTGTCGAAAGTTACAAGGAAATGAAAGGGTATAGAGGCTAGAGAAAACCGACAGGGTTTAGGAGTCAGTACTGAAGAATGTTGCAGCGATATGAAGGTGTGTAGGTGCTGGAGAATAACAAAGGGATGAGGAGTGGTTTTCAGTATTGGAGATTGTTGCAGGGATAGCGTGTGAGTGTCATTGCTGGAGAATGATACAAGGGCAGGGAGTGGGTGCAGTTGCTGGAGAATACTATACGAATGCAGAGGGTTGTAGGAGCTGGAGAACGTTACAGTGTTAGGGACGGTTGGAGATCCTGGAGAATGTCACAGAGAAAGTGAGTGCTGTAGGTTTTGAGAAACATTCTGGGAATAGGTGGTGGGGATAAATGCCGGAAAATGTTACAGGAAGAAGTGGGTGTCGGTGCTGCAGAAAGGTACAGGGATAGAGCGTGCAATTCCGTGCTGGAGAATTTTATAGCGATAGGGAGTGTGCGTAGGTGCTGGAGATGGTTACAGCAATATTGAGTGGGCGTAGGTTCTCGAGAATGTTGCAGGGATAGGAAGGCGTGTAGGTGCTGGAGAATAACGGCATGGATGGGAAGTGGATGTCAGTGCTGGAGAATGTTGCTGAGACAGGGTGTGAGTGTCGGTGCTAGAGAATCTTGCAGGGATAGGGCGTGGGTGCCGGTGCTGGAAAACACTACAAAGGTTCAGAGGGCTTTAGGGGAATGTTACAGGGATAGGGAGGTTTGGAGGTTCGGGAGAATGTCACAGCGAAAGTGATGAGTGTAGGTTTTGGGGAATGTTACAGGAATAGGGAGTGGGTGTAGATGCTTGAAAATGTTACAGGGACAGTTAGGGCGTAAATGCTGCAGAGATGTTTAGGGAAAGGGAGGTATGTGGGAGGTGAAGAACAAGATAGAGAGTTGTGCAGGTGTTATAGTAGGTTACAGGTGTAGAGAAGCTTATTGGGGCTGGAGAATATCACTGGTAGAGTGAAGGGTAAAGATACTGCCAAATATTACAGGGATCCTTAGCGGTGTAGGTGGTGGAGAAGGTAACAGAGAATGGGAGTGTGTGTGTAGGCGATTAAGAATGTGACAGGGACAGAGAGTAAGTGTAGGTGTTGGAAAATGTGACAAGGATAGGGAGAATGATTCAGGGATAGAGAACAGAGCCGATGATACAGGTAGTTACAGGCATGGGGAGTTCTGTTGGAGACGGTATATGTTACTCGGATAGGCAGTTTGTATAGGCGCAACAGAATGTTACTTGGATAGCGTGTGTGTCGGGTCTGGCGAATGTTACAGGAATCGGAAATGGGTGCAACTGCTGGAGAATGTAACAGAGATAGGGAGGTAAGCAAGTGTTGGAGAAGATTGCAGGGCTATTGAGGGTGAGGGTGTTAGAGAGTGTTACAGGTGCAGGGAGGGGATTAGGTGCTGGAGAACTTTACAGGTATGGAGAGGGGTGTAGCCGCTTTAGACTGTCACGGGACAGGGAGCAGGTGCGGGGATGAAGGTGCCGGACAATTTTACAGGAAAAGGTTGTCGTCGTACTGGTTAGAGATTTTACTGGGGGATGAAGGGGCTTAGTTTCTCGAGGATGTTACCCGGAGAGGCAGTGGTTATCAGTGTTGGGATAAGTGTGTGGAGACGTAATAGTGATATGGTGGGCCCTGACGGAATGATATGAGGATATGGAGCGGTGCAGGTGCTGGAGAGTTTTACAGGGCAAGCAAAGATGTCCAGATACTGGTGAATGTTACAGTAATAGGAAGTGGTGTATGTGCTGAAGAATGTTATTTAGGCAGTGAGGTGTGTAGATGCTGCAGTATGTTACTGAGATAGCAACGTGTGTAGGTGCTGGAAAAGGGTGCAGGGATAGAGTGGGACAGGTGATGAAGAAGTTTACAGGGATTGAGCGAGGGTAGGTGTTGGAGAATGTTTCAGAGACGGTGAGTAGTTGAAGGAGCTGGAAAATGTTAAAGCAATAAGGAATAGGTGTACAGTTGGACGATCTTACAGGAATACGGGGTGGTCCAGTTGTTGAAAATGTTTACAGGGATCGGAAGGGGAGGAGGACCTGGAGAACGTGATCAGAATAGGGAGGTGTGTAGATACTGTAAAATGTTACAGTGATTTTGAGGGGTGTTAGTGGTGAATAATGTTACAGGGACAGGGAATGGTGTCGGTGTTGAACTGCAGTGACAGGGACAGGGGATTGAGTCACAGGGTCATAGAGATGTACAGCATGGAAACAGACCCTTCAGTCCAATCCGTCCAGTCCGACCCGGTATCCCAACCCAACATTGTCCCAACTCCCTGAATCCTGCCCATATCCCTCCAAAACCTTCCTATTCATATACCCATCCAAATGCCTTTTAAATGTTGCAATCGTACCAGCGTCCAACACTCCCTCTGGCAGCTCATTCCATACGCGAACCACCCTCTATGTGAAAACGTTGCCCTCTCGTTTATATCTTTCCTTTCTCACCCTAATGCTATGCCCTCTAGATTAGATTAGATTACTTACAGATTAGATTAGATTACTTACAGTGTGGAAACAGGCCCTTCGGCCCAACAAGGTCCACACCGACCCGCCGAAGCGCAACCCACCCATTCCCGTACATTTACCCCTTTACCTAATACTATGGGCAATTTAGCATGGCCAATTCACCTAACCTGCACATTTTTGGATTGTGGGAGGAAACCGGAGCACCCGGAGGAAACCCACGCAGACACGGGGAGAATGTGCAAACTCCACACAGTCAGTCGCCTGAGTCGGGAATTGAACCCGGGTCTCTGGTGCTGTGAGGCAGCAGTGCTAACCACTGTGCCACCCCGCCGCCTAGTTCGGGACTCCACAACATCAGGGAAAAGATTTTGTCTATTTATCCTATCCATGCCCCTCATGATTTTATGAACCTCGATAACGTCACCCGTCAACTTCCGACGCTCCAGGGAAAGCAGCCCTAGCCTGTTCAACCCCTCCCCATAGCTAAAATCCTCCAACCCTGGAAACAACCTTCTAAATCTTTTCTGAACCCTTTCAAGTTTCACAACATATTTCCGATGTGAAGGGGAACAGGATTGCATGCAATATTCCAACAGTGGCCTAACCAATATCCTGTACAGCCGCAACATGACCACCGAACCCCTGGAATCAGCAGTCTGTCCAATAAAAGAAAGCCATTCAAACGCCTTCTTCATTATCCTATCTAACTGTGATTCCACTTTCAAGGAGTAAAGAAAATACACTCCAAGGTCGCTTTGTTCAGTAACATTCACTCGGACCTTACTATTAAGTGTATAAATCCTGCTAAGATTTCCTTTCCCAAAATCTAGCGCCTCGCATTTGTCTGAATTAAATTCCATCTGCCACTTCTCAGCCCATTGGCCCATCTGGTCAACATCCTGTTGTAACCTGAGGTAACGTTCTTCGCTGTCCACCTCCAATTTTTGTGTCATCTGCAAACACAGTAACTGTTCCTCTTCTGCTTGCATCCAAATTATTTATGTAAATGACAAAAGGTAGGACCCAGCCCCGATCCTTGCGGCACTCCATTGGTCAAATGTCTCCAGTCTGATACCGTCCACCACCACCTTCTCTCTTCTATCTTTGACCAGTTATGTATCCAAGTGTCTAGTTATCCCTGTGTGCCGTGAGATGTAACCTTGCTAACCAGCCTCCCAGAGGGTCATTTTCATACGCCTTGCTGAAGTCCATCTTGATCACATCTACCGCTCTGACCTCATCAATCTCTTTATTACTTCTTCAAAAAGTTAAATCAAGTTTGTTAGACATGATTCCTCACGCACAAAGCCAATGTTGACTATTCCTAATCAGTCCTTGCCTTTCCAAATACATGTACATCATGTCCCTCAGGATTCTTGCCCACCATCGACGTTAGGTTCACTGGCCTATAGTTCTCTGGATAGTCCTTACCACACTTCTTAAACAGTGGCACCACGTTAGCCAACCTCCCGTCTTCCAGCACCTCACCTGTGACTATTGATGATACACATATCTCAGCAAGACACCCATCAATGACTTTTCTACCTTCACACAGGGTCTCTGGTACACCTGATCTGGTCCTGGGGATTTATCCACCGTTTTGCGATTCAAGACATCCAGCACTCCCTCCTCTGTAATATGGACATATTGCAAGGTGTCACCATTTATTATCCTACATTGTACATTTTCCATACCCTTTCCCAACATAAATGCTGAAGCAAAGTACTCGTTTAGTATCTCCCCATTTTCTGAGGCGACACACAATGACCGCCTTGCTGATCTTTGAGCGGCTCTATTCTCTCCCTAGTTGCCTTTTTGTCCTTAATATATTTGTAAAATCCCTTTGAATGCTCATTAATTCTATTTGCCAAAGCTATGTCATGTACCCTTTTCACCCTCCCAATTTCCCTCTTAAGGATACTCCTACTGCGTTTAAATTCTTCTAAGGATTCACTTGATCTATCCTGTCTAAACCTTACATATACTTCCTTCTTTTTCTGAACCAAACTATCAATTTCTTTACTTATGCAGCATTCCTTATACCTACCAACCTTTCCTTTCACCGTAACAGGAATATACTTTTTCAGTATTCTTGTTATCTCGTTCCTGACAGCTTCCCATTTTCCAGCCATCCCTTGAATGTATTTCCAGGAATATCCGACCACAGCACAGCTGTAATGTGATCTCTTATCAAAAACGCCTCTCCACTTCCTCACTTGCATCATCTTCGATACTTCGTGTAGCATTTGTATCCTGGAACATTAAGCTGCAAGTCTGGCTCATTCCTGAGCTATGTTTCTGTAATTGCTGTGATATCCCAGTCACATCTTCTTAACCATAAACTGAGTTCATCTGCCTTTCCCGTTCAGTCCCTTGCATTGACACAAGTGCAATTTAATTTATTAATCCTAACTTATCCCTGCCTGCTCTGACTCTTTGATTCACTTCTGTTCTCAACAGTCTAAGATTGATCCCTTTCCTCACTATCTCCCTGGATCCACTCTCACCCCACCACCCCCCATCCTTACTCGTGTAAATCCTCCCGAGCAGGTCTCGCGAATTTCCCTGCCAGTATATTAGACCTCTTCCAATTTAGGTGCATTCCATCCTTCTTGTACAGTTCACTTCTACCCCAAAAGAGATTCCAATGAACCAAAAATGTGAATCCTTCTCGCATGCACTAGCTTCTCGGGCGTGCAATCATCTGCTCTATCCTCCTATTCCTGTCCTCACATGTTCGGAAGTAGGTTCTGAGTAATATTGCACGGATAGGGAGTGCTGTCGGTTCTGGATAATTTAACAGGGAAGTCGTGGTGTGTATTTCTGGAACAATGTGACAGGGATTGGGAGTTGCTGCAGTTGATGACAAATTGTACAGGGACAAGATTTCCGTGAAAGTCCTGGACACATTTTACGGGATAGGGATTGTGCGAAGAGGCTGGAGATGTTACAGGGATCGGATCGTTCATAGGTGTTGGTGACTGTTGGAGGGATGTGTAGGTGTTCCAGAGGTGTAGAGTGTTAAAGACATACGGAATGCATATAAGGGATGGAGAATGTTACACGAATAGGGACTGTGTTGCAGTGCTGGAGAAGGTTACCGAAAAAACGAGGGGTTTAGGGTCTGGATAAGTTTCTGGAGATAGGGATGGTTGCAAGTGATGGAGAATGTCACAGGATAGGGAGGACGTGTAGGATTTCCAGAACGTTATACCAATAATTAATGGAGTAGTTTCTGGAGAATTTTACAGGAATAAATTGGTGTGTAGGAACATGAGACGATTGAAGCTATAAGGACAAGTGAAGGTGTTGTAGAATGTCACAGTAATGGGGACTGGTATAGGTACTGGAGAATGTTAAATGAACATGGATTTGGACTAGTTACATGGATTGAGTATTGTGCATTTTCTGGTGAATGTTACTGGAATAAGCATGGGAGTAGGTGCTGGCAAATGTTACAGGAATACGGAGTGGGTAAACCAGATGGACAATGTTACAGGATAAGCGAGTAGTTGTACTGGTTGGGAATTTAATGGGGTAGGGAGGCAATTAGTTGTTCGATGACGTTGCATGGACAAGCAGTGGGTGAAGGGCTGGAGAAGTTTACGATAACAGAGTGTGGTGTTGGTGCTGAAGAATATTATTGTGATAGGGAGGGGTGTAGGTGCTTCAGAGAGTCACAGGAATACGGAGGGATGTAGGTCCTGGAAAAAGCTGCAGGGATCGAGAATGGTGCAGGTGGTGTAGATGTGTCCAGGGACCGAGACGGGTGTAGGTTTTGGAGCATGTTATTGTGACAGGGAGTGGGTGAAGGCTCTGGACAATTTACATCAGTAATGAATGGTTGTACGGTTTGGAGATCTTACTCTTATAGAGACTGGTAGAGAAGTATACAGGGATCGGGAAGGCTGGAGGAGTTGGATAAAGTGACCGTGGATAGGGAGTGGTATTGTGGCTGGCGAAGGTGACAGGGTCAGTGAAGTGCGTAGCTTCTGGAGAATGTTAGAGGGACAGGGTTCAGTGTTAATGCTGGAGAATGTTACAGGGATACGGGGTGGGAGTAGGTGTGGGAGAATGTTACATGGATCGTGAAAGATGTCGGTGATGCAGAATGTGACAGAGAAGTGGTGAGGTGTACGTGCTAGACAAGGGCAAAAATATGAGGAGTTACTGGATTTGCAGGATATTGTCACAGGGACAGGGAGTGCGTAATGGTGCTGGACAACGTTACAGGAAAAGGGAGCGGACGTAAATGATAGAAGTTTTACAGGGATATGGAGGCGTGTATTTGATGGAGAAGGTTACAGTTAAACCAAGAGGTGTCGGTGCGAGAGAATGTTACGGAACAGAGAAAGAGTGTTGGATGTTCAGAATGTGACAGGGAAAGGGAGTAGTGTCGGCGATGGATAGGGGGCACAGGGATGGGGCATAAGTGTAGGTCTGTGATAAAGTGGCAGGTTAGGGAGGGGTGAAGGTGGTGAGAAAGCTTATCGGGACATTGAGAGGTGAAGGTGTTGGACAATTTTGCGGGATAAAGGATTTAGTGTAGGGTCTGGAGACATTACTTTTGATATGGAGGTGTATAGGAGCTGGAGAGTCTTACAGGGTTAAAGAAGAGTGCAGGTGCTGTAGAATGTTACAGGGATAGGCAATGGGTGAACGTGCTGGACAATGTTACAGGAATAGGCAGTGATTGTACAGAATTGAAATTTGGAATGATAGAGAGGAGATAAGGCTCTGGAGAATGTTGACGGATAGGGAAGGGTTCACGTGGAGAAGAGTACAGGGAGCTGAGTAGGTTTCGCAGAATATTACAACGATAGGGAAGGGTGTGATGGAGGTGGTGGAGAAGATAACAGGGATCGGGAGATGTGTTGGTGTTGTAGAATGTGACGGGAAGGGAGAGATGGAGGGGCTGGCGAATGTTACAGTGATAGTGAGGGGAGATTATTCTGGAGAATATTACAGGGATATGGAAAGTTGTTGGTGCTGTAGAATGTCACATGGAAAGGAAAAGGTTGTGGCGCTGGAGAATGTTACAGCAACAGTGAGTGGGTGAAGCTCCTGGAGAATGTCATGGGTAAAGGGGTCGGTTGAGGTTCTGGAGAAAGTTTCACAAATAGGGGGTGGGGTGTGACGGAGCTGGAGAGGATTGCAGGCATAGGGAGTGGCTGCATGTGCTGGAGAATATCACAGACACGGCAGCGTGTTTGGGTGCGAGAGAACGTTGCAGGGATTGGTAATTTGTGGAGTGGTTGGAGAATGTTATAGGCATAGGGAGTGGATGAATGTTCTTGAGAATGTTGTATGAATAAGGAGTAGTAGGTATGGAGAGTGTTACAGCAATATAGGGACGTGTGTTGGGCGGCACGGTGGCACAGTGGTTAGGAGGAGAAAGTGAGGTCTGCAGATGCTGGAGATCAAAGTTGAAACTTTATTGCTGGAACAGCACAGCAGGTCAGGCAGCATCCAGGGAACAGGAGATTCGACGTTTCGGGCACAGGCCCTTCTTCAGGAATGAGCAGAGAGCACAGTGGTTAGCACTGCTGCCTCACAGCGCCAGAGACCCGGGTTCAATTCCCGCACAGGCAACTGACTGTGTGGAGTTTGCACGTTCTCCCCGTGTCTGCGTGGGTTTCCTCCGGGTGCTCCGGTTTCCTCCTACCATCCAAAAGATGTGCAGGGTCAGGTGAATTGGCCATACTAAATTGCCTGTAGTGTTAGGTAAGGGGTAAATGTAGGGGTATGGGTGGGTTTCGCTTCGGCGGGTCGGTGTGGACTTGTTGGGCCGAAGGGCTTGTTTCCACACAGTAATCTAACCTAATCTAATAGGCAGCAGTGTAGTAGCTGGAAAATGTTTCTCCAAGAATATGGAGTGGTGAACGTGCTGTGCAATGTTACAAAGATAGAGAGAGATTTAGTTGTGTTAGAGTTTTGCGGCAGAATATGGAATGACTGTATGGTTTGGAGATGTCAAATGTTAACGTTGTGGTGCAGGTGCTGCTGAAAGTTGCAGTTATAGAGGGCGTAGCGAGGCTGGAGAAAGCTACAGGCAGGGGGTCGGTGAAGGTGCTAGACAGTAGTTGTACAGTTTGCTGATCTTACAGGAATGGTGAGTGATGCAGTTGGGCTAGTTGTTTACAGAGATAAGGGTGGATTACGTGTTGGAGAACGCGACCGGAATAAGGTGAGGTAGCGGGGCTGGCGAATGTTCCTGTTATAACAAGGAGTAGAGGTGCTGGAGAATGCAACAGGGATATGGAGAGATGAAGTCGCTGAATAATGTTACATGGAAAAGGAGAGATGAAGCTGTTGGAGAATGGAAAATTGATAGGAATGTGTGCAGGTTCTCGAGAACGATACCGTGATAAGGTGATGTGTAGATCCTGGAAAAAGTAGCAGGGATCGGGAATGGTAGTAGGTGCAGGAGAATGTTACAGGGAAAGGGAATGTGTGTACGTCCTGGACAATGTTACAGAGATGGGCGGTGTTGCTGCAGAATGTCAGAGGCAGTTGGACACATGTTGGTGCAGCAGAATGATACAGGGAGAGGCATTGGGCGGAGGTGCGTAACAAATTAACAGGGATAATGGGTCGCTGGAGGGGCGGGAGAAGTTACATGAAAAGGGAAGGAAGCAGGTGTTGGAAAATGTTACAGGAAAAGGGTTAGGTGTAAGTGCTCGAGAAGGTTACAGGAATGGGCGGGATGGAGGTGCTGCAGAATGTCACAGTGAGTGGGAGAATTGCAGGTGCTGGAGAATGTGACAGAGGACGGCTGTCGTGGCTGGGGAAGGTTACTAGGATTGGGAGAGGGTGTAGATTCTGGAGAATGTTTCAGACAGAGTAAGCATTACACGTGCGAGAGAATGATCATGGTTAGAGGATGGGATATGTAGGGGTTGGAACGAATTACAGGAATAAGAAGTGGCTGTAGGCGCTGGAGAATGTTCCAGTGATCGGGAGTGTGGGGAGATGCAGTAGAATGTTACAGGAAAATGGAGTGCATGTACCTGCCAGAAAATGTTACAGGAATATGGCGTGGGTGTCTGTGTGGTGAATATTACAGAGATAAGCAGCAGTGAAGGTGATGGAGAACAGTACAAGGATACGGTCTGGTTTCGGTCTGCACGATGTAGCATGAATATGGAGACCTTTGGTGTGGCAGAATTTCGCAGGAATTTGGAGTGTGTGTAGGGTTCAGTGATGTTAAATGGATACAGTGTGGTGTAGATGCTGGTGAATGTTGCAGCGAAAGACGGGGTGGAGATGGTGGGCAATGTCACAGCGACATGGAGCAAGTGAAGGAGCTAGAGAATGTACAGCAATAGGAAGTTGTGGTACGGTTTGGAGTTCTTACAGGATAAACGTGTGGTACAGGTGCTGGAGAAGTTATGAGGGATCGGGGAGGGTTTAGGAGTCACCGAACGTTATCGGACAAGGTGAGGTGGCGGGGCTGGAGAAGGTTACAGGTACAGAGAACGGTACAGTTGTTGGTGAATGATAAACGGGAATCGAGAGATGTAGGTGCTCGATTCTGTTACATGGATAGGGATTGATGTTGGTGCTGGATAATGGAGAAGGGTAGGCAATGTGTGTACGTTCTGGAGAACAATACAGCGATAGGCAGATGTGCAGGTGCGGGAAAACGAGACAGGGTTCGTGAATGCGTCTTGGTGCTTCACAATTTTACACGTATAGTGAGGTTAGTTGTTGCTGGATAACATTAGAGGGATAGGGACGTTTGTTGGTGCTGCAGAATGTTCCAACGACTGGGAGAGGTTCAGAAGCTGGAGAGTCTGACCAGAAGAGGGAGGATTGTCATGGCTGGAGGAGGTTACAACGATAGGGAGTGAGTGGAAGTGCTGGAGAATGTTTTTGGCATTGAGAGCCGCTCAGGTGTCAGAGAATGATCACGGATAGAGGATGAGATATGTCGGGTTGGACAGGCTGACAGGAATAGGCATCGGATGTAGATGCTGGTGATTGTTACCGGGATAGGAAGGGGCATAGGTGCTGGAGAATTTTACGAGAACAGGGAGTGGGTGTCCGTGCTGGGGACTGTTACATGACTATGGCTGTGTGTATGTGCTGGAGAATATTAAAATAATACGGACGTGTTTCGGTGCTACAGAGTGTGGGGGGTCCGGCTTGAAATGGTAAAGGCATTGGGAGGGATTTGGGCCCTTGAGAATGTCACAGGGATGGGGACGGGTTTAGGCTTGTAAGAATGTTACAGGGACAGGGAAGGTGCAGGTGGTGGAGGATGTTATAGAGCAAGTGAGGATTTTTGACACTGGAGAATGTTACTGAAATACACGTGCTGGAAAACATAACCGGGATAGTGAGGAGTGCATGTGCTGGCGACGTAAACAGAAATAAGGAGGGTTGTTCTTGCTGGAGAATGTTAAGGGGATAGGGATGCGAGAAGGTGCTGGAAAATCTTTCATGGACAGCGAGAGCATGTAAATGCTGGAGATTGTTATTGTGATTGAGCGTGTGCTTAGGGGCTGGAGAATGTTACAGGAGTACGAAAACGTTGGCGTGATTGTAAATTTCCAGGTATAGGGAGTATGTTCCAGGGCTGAAGAAATTCACATGAATATGGAGTGCATATAGGGGATAGTAAATTTGGAAATAAGGAGTGGGTGCATTTGCTTTACAATGTTCCAGGGCTCGCGAGAGTTGACAGAGTTGGAGAAGCTCACATGGATTGTGAGGGTGCAGGTGCTGGAGAGTTCGTAGGATAGGGTGGATGTGAAGGGACTGGAGAATATCTCGAGATAGGCATTGGGTGTAGGTGCCGCAGAATATTTCAGGAGTAGTATGGGCGGTAGGGGTTGGAGAAGGTCACAGCGAGTTGTGGGGGAATAGTTGTTGGAGATGCTTACAGGATAGCGAGGGCTTCAGGGATTGGATAAAGTTACACTTTACGGATGGAGTGAAGTTGTTGGAGAATGTCACGGAGAGTCAGTAATTGTCGGGGCTGGAGGACGTTACAGGGAATGGGAGATGTGTCCATGCTGGTGCAAATCACAGGGATAGGGAGTGTGTTTAGGTGCTGGAGAATTGTACAAGGAGAGAGAGTTGGCATGTTTTCCAGAGGATGTTGCAGGGACAGACAGTGGGCCCAGTTGCAGGGGAAGGATACTTGAATACGGTGTGGGTGTGGATGCTGGATAATGATAAAGTAATACAGAGATTTGTAGGAACTGGAGAATGCGAGATGGATAGGGAGTGGAAGTAGTGAAGGAAACTGTTATAGGGACATGAAGAGAATTCGGTGTTGGAGAATGTGACAGGGAAATGTTGGGCTGTACATGATGGAGAGGTTACACGGATTGGGAGTGAGGGTACTTGCTGAAAAATGCTGCAGGGACATGGATTGTTTCAAGGTGCTGGACAAGTTACTGGGATAGGGATTTGTTTCAGTATTCGAGATGTTACAAGGATAGCAGGGGTTTTAGGCCATGGAGAATGTTATAGGGAAAGGGCTGGATGGACGTGCTGGAGAATGTTACGGGGAAAGGTAATGGTTGCAGTTGCTGGAGAATTTTAAAGGGTTATGAAGGAACATTACTGCTGGTGAATGCTTCAGGGATTATGGAGTTGCTTTAGGTGCAGGAGAATGTTACAGAGGTAGGGTGGTGTGCCAGTGCTGAAGAATGTTGCAGGGACAGGGAGGGGGTAGATACCGGTGAATGTTTTAGGATTTTGGAGGGGTTAGGTGCTGGAGAATGTCGCAAGATCTTGAGGAGGTGTAGGGTCTGTAGAATGTTACAAGGATTCGTGGGGAATACACTCTGGAGAAGGTTACAGGGATATAGTGTGCTGGAGCTGCTGCAGGAGGAGCTTAGGTGATGAAGAATGTTACAAGGTTAACGAGGGATGGTCGGGGCTGGAGACGGTTACAGTGATATGGAGGAGTGAAGACGCTAGAGTATATCACCTGATAGGGAGTAGGTATAGGGCCTGGAGAACGTTACAGTGATGGAGAGTTGTGTATGTGCTGGAGAATGTAACCGGGAACGGGAGGGCTTTGATGCTGAAGAAAATCGCAGGGATGGGGAGCCATGTAGACGCTGGCGAGATTTACAGGCTTAGGGAGGGATGTAGTTGCTGGTGAATGTTAGAGGAAAATGGAGCGCGTCATGGCTACGAAATGATATGGGGGAGGGAATGGTTGGAGACTTTGGAGAATGTGACAGTGATATAGATGTGCAAAGTGAGTGGAGCATGTTGCAGGAATAAGAAACGTGTGGATGTAGAGAAAACTAAAGGACTGGAGAGATATGTAGATGCTGGAGAGGTTTTCAGGGGGAGGTTATGTTGTAGTTTCTCGAGACTATGAGAGGGATAGAAAGAGCCACAGGTGCTGAACAAATGAACATGGAGAACGACTGTATATCAGTGCTAAACAATGTCTTCAGTTAAAGGGAGGTGTATAGTTTCAAGGGAATATGACCAGGATATTGAGCGGTGTAAATGTTGGAGAAACTGACAGGGAGAGTCAGTGTGTTTGGGTGCTACAGAAGACAACAGGGCTATGGAGTGGGTGTAGGTTTTTCAGAATATTCCAGGGATCGGGACTCGTGTAGTCGCTGGAGCATGCTGCACGAATACGGATTGATTATAATTGCTAGAGAGTGTTACAGGTCTAGCGAGTGGGTGTACGTGCAGGATAATATTTTTATGGTAGTGCATTGGTGCAGGTGCTTCACAATGTGACAGGTATAGTGTGTGGCTGTGGGTGCTGGAGAACGTTACAGCGATAGGCAGTGGTTTCAGATGCTGGAGAAGGTTCCGGAATTAAGAGTGGTTATAGGCGCTGAAAAATGTTACAGGATGGGGTTCAGGTGCTGGAGAGTGCGACATGAACAGAGAGCGGGTGTTGGTACTCGAGAATATTTCTGGAGTAGAGATTGGGTGCAGATGTTGAGGAATGTGACATGGGCGGAGAGCGGGTGTCGGTACTTGAGAATGTTTCAGGGACAGGGAGTGGGTAGAGGTGTTGGAAAATGTATCAGGGATAGTGAAATGTGCAGGTTATGGATATTGTGACATGGAAAGGAGTTGGTGTTCATGCTGGAGAATGTTACAGTGATATTGAGTGGATGTAGGTGCTCAACAACGTTACATTGAAATGGAGGAGTGTCGGTGCAGGAGAATGTAACATGACCACGGATTGGGTGTTTGTGGTGGAGAATTTTACAGGGATAGGGATTAGTGTAGGGGCTGGCGAAAGTTATAGGTATAGGAATTGGGCGTAGGCATTGGATAATGCTACAGCAATAGGTAGCAGTGTAGGTGCTGGAGAATTTTCCAAAGAGTGGTGTAGGGGCTGGGCGTTGTTACACGGATAGAGGGAGGTATAGGTTCGCCAGATTTTTATAGAAATGTAGAGTGAGTGTAGAGTTTGGAGATGTTAAATGTGCATGGAATAGTGTAGGTGCTGGTGAATATTCCAGGTATAGAGAAGTGTAGATGCCAGACAGTGTCACAGTGACAGGGAGTAGGTAGATGTGCCAGACAATGTTATACCAATAGTGAGTGGTACGGTTGGAGATCGAGCATGAATATTGAATGGTGCAGGTGCGGATGTGCACAGGGTTTGAAGTAAGTGACCGGGATAAGGTGAATTCATGGGGCTGGAGAAGGTTGCACGGATATCAAGAGGTGGAGGTGCTGGAGAATGTTATATGGCTAGGAAGTTGCATAGATGCTGGACATTGTAAAATGGACAAGGGGTGTGTGTCGGTCCAGCGATAGGGAGATTTGTAGGTTCTGGAAAACGTGACAGGGATCTGGCTTGTGAGGAGGTGTTTGACATAGTTACACGGGTAGGGCGGAATCAGTCTCCCTGTATTGCAGGAATAGGGCGTGTGTGTACGTCCTGGATAATTTTACAGAGATAGTGCTGGGGTTGTTGCTGGAGACTGCACGAGGGATAGGGACGTTTGTTGCTGTTGAAGAATGTTTTAGGGAGAAGAAATGGGTGAGGGTGTGTAAAAAGATACGAGGAATTTTGCATGCTTATAGGGCCTGGAGATGTTGCATGGATAGGGCGTGGTGGAAGTCCTAGGGAAGTTGAAGGAATGGGGAGGGGTGTAGTTGCTGCAGAATGTTACAGGGAATTGGAGAGTGGCAGGTTCTAGAGAATGTGACTGGAAGAGGGAGGGTGTCGTGGTTGGAGAAGGTTACAAGGATAGGGAGTGGTTGTGGGTGCTGGAGAATGTTTCAAGGATAGGGAGCGGTGTCGATGCCATAGAATTATTATGTGAAGAATGTGTAGGGGTGCGTCGACGCTGGACAGAATAACACGAATAGGCTTTGACTATCCGTGCTGGAGAATGTGACATGGATGTGGTGTTAGCACAGGTGCTGCACAGCATTACAGGGATAGGGACTGGGGAAATGGTTCTTCGGAATGTTACAGGAAGAGGGAGTGAGTGCAGTTGCTGGAAAAAGGTTGGAGAGATAGGACGTGTATGACGGTCCTGGCAATGGTACACGACGAGGACATCTGTTTAGGTGCTGGAGACATTGTAGGAATATGGAAATGATGTAGGTGTTAGACAATGTAACAGGGATATGGAAGAGTGCAGGTGGATGAGGTGGTTGCAAAGATTGGGGTCAGATGCAGGGGCGTAAGATTGTTCCAGGAGTAAGGAGTGGGTGATGATGCTTGAGAATGGTACAAGGATTGCTCGTGGGTATAGTTGTTGGAGAATTTTGCAGAGGTCGGGAGTAGCTTTCGGTGCTAGAGCAAAGGAGAGGAACAGCTGATCATTGTGGGTACTTGAGAATCTTACAGAAATATGGAGTGGGTGAAGGTGTTGGAGAATGCTACAGGGATAGAGAGTGTGTGTTGGTGCTAGAGAAGTTTACAAAGATAGGGATTAGGTTACAGGTGCTGGAGAACGTTCCAGACATAGTGAGTCAGCGTAGCGGCTGCAGAAGATTACAGTGACAGGGTTTGGGTGTAGGTATTGGAGAGTGTGGCAGAGATGGGGAGTTCCGAACGGGTTGGAGAATGTTACAGGAATAGTGTGAGGGTGTAGGTGCTGGGGAACACTACAGTGATATAGAAACGTGCAATTTCTGGAGAATGGTACGTGGATGGGTATAGGTGCTGGAGAATGCTACAAGGTAGGTAGGAGTTGGAGGTTCTGGACAATGTAACTGGAAGAATGAGAGGGAGTAGAAGCTGGCGAAGCTATAGGGTTATGGCGGTTTATAGGTGTTCGAGAATTTTACAAGGATTAGTTGTATCAGTAGATGAGATGTTTACAGTGATAGAGAGTTCGTGTTTGTGCTTGAGAATGTTACAAGGATAGGGAGTGTGTGCAGTTACTGCAGAATGTTACAGGGATAGGGGGTTGGTCGTGATGCTGAGGAATCTATGAGAAAGTGAGGACTGCAGATGCTGGAGATTAGAGCTGAAAAATGTGTTGCTGGAAAAGCGCAGCAGGTCATGCAGCATCCAAGGAGCAGGAAAATCGAAGTTTAGGGCACAAGCCCTTCTTCAGGAATGAGGAAGAACGCCTCATGGTTACAGGAATACAGAGTGGGTGCAGGTGCTGGAGAATGTGACTGGAGTGGGTGTTGTGCTTGAGAATGTTACAGGGACAGGGAGAGGGTGTCGGGAATGCAGAATAGTACAGGGATGGGGAGTGGGTATAAGTGCTGGAGAATCGTACTGTGATATGGAAGGGTGAAGGTGCTGCAGAATAATACATGGATAGGGAATGGGTGTCGGTGCTGGAGAATGTTACAGGAATACAGGGGTGCGAAAGGGCTGGAGAATGTTTCTGTATGTGGGAGCATTTGTCCGTGCTGGACATAACTGCAGGGATGCAGAGTGCAGCAGGTGCTCGAGAATGTTTACAGGGATAGGGATGATTGTAGATGCAGGAGAATGTTACAGAGACAGTCAGCAGGTTATGCTCTGGAGAATGTTACAGTGATAGGAACGGTCGTTAGTTCATGACAATAATATCAGGGTAAGGGGTGGGTGTAACCGCTGGAGAATGTTACAGGTATAGGGCGCCAGTGAAGGTTCTGGGGCAATAGTATAAGAATATTGGCATGGTTGTAGGGGCTGGAGTTGTTACAGGGATTTGGAGGGTTTTAGGTGCAAGAGAATATTGCAGGGATTAGGAGGTGTGTAGATGTATGAGAAGGTTGGAAAGATAGTGAGCCGGTGCAGGTGCTCGAGAATGTTACAGGAATATTGAGTGGGTGGAAATGCTGAAGAATGTCACAGGAACAGGGCGGAGGTGTAGGTTTTGGACAGTGCGACCATGACAGGGATTCGGTGTAGGTGCTTGAGAATATTATAAGAATAGGGAAAGTGTGCAGCTGCTGGAGATCGTTGCAGTTAAAACGAGTGGGTGTGTGTGCTGGAGAATGGTACAGGAATTGTGCGGGGTATAGTTTCTGGAGCATGTCGCAGGGATAGTGGACGGTGTGGGTGCTGGAGAATGTTACGAAGATAAAGTTTGGGTGTAGTTGCTGGACAATCTTTATAGCGATGGGGAGCGGATGAAGCTGCTGGACAATGTTGCAAGAATAAGGAGTGGGTGCAGTGGTTGAATATGTTAACGGGATAAGGAGGGATGTAGATGCTGGAAAATGTTACAGGGATGGGGAGGCCGTTGTTTGAGAAGGTCACAGGAATAGGTTTTGTGTGTATGTGCATGATAGTGTTACGAGGTATTGACTGGGTGCACGTGCTGGAGAATGTGACATGGATAGGAGTTGGTGTAGGTGCTGGAGAATGTTACAGGGTTGGGGATAGGTGTGTCGTTGAATGGGTTTCCACGGATAAGGAGTCGATGCTGTTCCTGGACATCGTTACAGGATATGAAGGGGGCCGGTGCTGGAGTCGTTTTCAGGGAAAGGAAGGCTTGTCAGGGCTTTTTGATTTTCAAAAACATTACCATCACTGATGTCTGAACGTAGTATTAATCAGTATCCGTTGTCCTAACATGATCACAAATTACCCTGGCATCGCTATATTTATTACACTTCTTCAAGAGTAGATCAATAGCCAGGAGTTCGGCAGTAAGTTATTCAGCTGCTGACTCTCCAAAGCCTTTGATAGATTACATCCCAGGATTAACCCAGGACAAAAACAGCAGATTTCATTGCTCTTATTTTCACGAACAGAAATTCCCTCAGTGGTAGCAATGCACACAATCCACAAGATTCGCTGCACCAGCACCTTCTAAACTCACTGCCATACAGGAGACAAATCGCAGCAGGCAGTTTGCAAAACAGCAATCTGCAAGGTCGTTCCTTCAGTCATTCAGATAAACATACGTTTGCTCATGAGCTTATGTTTTTCAATTCCTCAGATCACAAAATCAGTCAAATGCAGCAAGACTTGGACAACAGTCAGGCTTGGGCTAACAAGTGGCAAGTAAAATTTGTGCCACCCAAATATTAGACATTGACTACCATAAAGCATCTCATCTTCGCCATTCATCATCCAAAGATTTTGCAATTTTGAGTCAATTGACACCAGCATTCGCAGGTTTATCCAAGATGAAACAACTGCGATGGTAATAACATCAGATCAGAAGTTATGAATCTTGCACCTGATAACTTTTCTCCTGTCGTGCTAAACTCTGCACATGATCTCTGAGGTTTAAGTCAGGAATATGATGGAAAAATCTCCACTTGCCTGAATGAGTTCAGCTCCAACAGTACTCAAACAGTTTGAACGATGAATGACTATGCAGCTGACTTGAATGGTACCCATCCACAATCTCTCCCTCCCTCAACCACCGTCACTCAGCAACAGGTCTGAATGCCATGGCATTCCTTACTCTAATTCCCACTGCCATCTGGAACGTAAAGGACAGTACTTAGGGAATAGTGATCAATTTAATTTGATTCGTACTTAAAGATTGTAAGGGACAAATGGAGAACAAGAAATGAAGTCTTAGTATGGACTTGCCTAATTTTTTCCTGCTGAACTGAGATTTTATTCAAGGGAAAAGGAAACAAGAACGAGAAGATCAATCAGAATCAGAGCAGTGGCAGGCATTCTGAGAAGAGATTAAATTTGTTCCCAGAAAATCTGTTCTCACAAAGCAAAAATGGTCTTGCGGCTGAAGCCAGAGCTCACTGGATGTCCATAAACACAGAGCGAGAACAGAAAAGCTTATATCAGACCGTGGGAAATCAATGCAACAGAAAGTTGAGCGGTGAGAGAAATGTGGAGGGGTGAAATCCAAAAACAAATTAGAAAACAAACAGCGTGAGTGAAATGATGATGGCAAGCAACATAAAGCATTTTTCAGCAGATTTATTTTTCAATACAGAGAACACTTAACAATAATTAGTCCTTGGGTGTGGTGACCTGACTCATTTCAAAACCCCTTACTCTCATTTGTGCATCGTGTTCATCATACTTAGTCATAAAAGTGAACCGAATAAATGGGTGATCAATGGCTTATTGAACAATTCAAATTTAGGGACTATCCATGGATGTCGGATCTTGTGTGAAGAGGCTTTGCTGTTAATTATCAGAACAATTCTACAAATAATACGACTCAGACATTTCCAGCTCAGTCGCACACAACGAGTTTGGGTTGGGAACATGCTGACAACAATAGACTTCCACAATCCTGCTTCAATTCTGATGTTGTGTAACTGACGTTCACTGGATGTGATTTATGAAGGAGACAACGTAATTACCAAATGCTGCAGATATCCATCACATTCATATCACAATAATTCAGGATCGGGTTCAATGTGCAGAGTTAAAGCTCAAGTGGCGTATCAGAAGAGATAAACTTGCAGGACATGTTTGCTGTCAGATGAGATTTTACAAATGTTGTACTGGGTGTAGACCAACACGCAGTCCTATGTTTTTAGGACTGTGTGCTGAATGCGACAGACTTCAAATAGATCGTGCATCATTCACGAGGTGTTATTGAGGGACAGGGAGCATGGGCAGCAACAGAATCATAGTCTGTATAACTCATTCAGACAGCAATCACATGACCCGACGTACTTCCTACTCCATCGGTAGCATCAATCCAGGGATTCGCCCTTGTTCAATGAGCAGAAGGACATGTGGGTAGTAGCAGCAGGCAGACCTAGACATGAAGGGACAACCTGGCGAAGCTGTTGTCTTCACCTACCAAACAGAATGTCTTCCATGCTGATTACCATAGGCAGCAATTGGTGGACAAAGCTCCGTGATCCCACCATCAAAGGTTCAGATCTATTTCTGCCACTTTATTTGTAAATTATAGGATACAATGAAAAAAACATTGGCGGACGAAACTGCTCTCCAAAAAAGGAAATCTGCAATTATGGGGGACAGCAGCACATCACGAAAAAGGTTTCTCTATTTGCAACAATCTTCAGCCAGAAGGGCTGAGCAGCTGATCCATTTTAGTCTCCTTGAGTGGGCCCCAGCATCTCACAGTCCAATCTTCAGTCAATTTGCTTCATACCACACAGCGTTAAGAAATGGCTGGAAACACTGGAAACTGTGATTTAAGTCCTGAGATTATCACGTACTAGCCAAGATGTTCCATTCCAGCAACAGCACTGACAATTACCAACAATGTGATAAATTGCCCTAATATGTCCTGTCGACAAAAAAGCAGGGCACTTGCATTGCAGCGAGTCATTGATCCATCGGTGGATGGTGTACCATTTAAATGTGAAGGAAGATGTTAGCAATATTGTGATCGATCAGCAATAACCTGATCACTGATGTTCAGTTAGTGTCCCATCAAGCTCATTCAGCTCCTGACACCATTGCAAGCTTCGTTAAAAAACAGCAAAATTCCAAAGGGGCACTGAGACTAATTACTCTGAACCTCAAGGTGGAACAGTTCTGAAGCCCTTCCGCAGGATAGAGAGTGTTCTCGGCTCAACAATTTTCAACTGCTACAATGACCCCGTCCAATCATCAGGTCAGACCAGGTAATGTTCACCGATTATACCATTCCTGGAATAGAACATGTTAAATGAAACATGTCTTGGAAATATCTAGGTTTTGTCTCAAAAACAAAGAACGAACGTTCAAGCCACGAGAAGTATTACACAAACAGGACAATAAAGAGTCAACTCATTATACTTTGATTTTCAATGATATTGCCATCACTCATATCTGAACGTGGTGTCAATCAGCATCCTGGGTTCTATTATGGTCAGAACTTGCCCTAGCATCACCATATAAATAATATTGTCTTCAAGACCCAGGAGGTAAAAGAGAGGACTACAGATGCTGCATGCCAGAGTTGAGATAAGAGTGGCGCTGGAAAAGCATAGCACGTCAGGCAGCATCCCAGGAGCAGGAAAATCCACGGTTCGGGCAAAAGCCCTTCATCAGGAATCCAGATGAAGGGCTTTTGCCCGAAACGTGAATTTTCCTGCTCCTCGGATGCTGCCTGACCTGCTGTGCTTTTCCAGCACCACTCTAATCTAAACTTCAAGAACCAGGAGTTCGGCAGTGAGTAACTCAACTGCTGCCTCCCCCGTGACTGTGATGGATTACGTTCCAATAATAACCCTGGGCAATACCAGCATACTTAACTGTTATGACTTTAACGAACATCCATTCGCTTCACCACTGATGCTCAGTGGTAGGACTGTACACCATCTATAAGATTCATTGTACCAACACCTTCTAAACCCAACAAAATCTGGAAGAACAAAGGCATCAGGTACTTTGCAAAACCAGCTATCTGCAAGGTCGCTCCTTCATTCGCTCAGATGAAGTGATATTTGCTCATGAGTTTATAATTCTCAACTCCCCAGATTACAAAACCAGCCAAGCAGCAACAAAACTTGGACAGCAGTCAGGCATAGCCTGTCAGGTGACAAGTAACATTTGTGCACACGAATATCTGGAAATGACCATCATAAACGAGCTCATATTCGCCATTCAGCATCCATTAGCATTGCTGAATCCAATGATACGAACATTCTCATGTTTATCCAAGATTATACAACTGTTATGAATAGAACATCGTATCAGAAGGTATGAATCGTGCAGCTAGTAACATTTCGATTGTCTTTTCGAAGTCTCCGTTACCTCCGAGATTTAAGTCAGGAATACGGTGGTATAATCTCCACCACTCTGGATGAATTTAGCTCCAGCAGTATGGAAACAGTTTGAAAAATTGAAGGCGAAGCAGTTCACTTGAATGATTCGCATCCACAATCACGCCCTCCCTCCAACACCTTCACTCAGCAGAATGTGTGAGTCTCATTACACACCTAATGCGGTACCTTCCACGCTTATTAGCACTGCCATCTTGAAGGTAAAATACAATATTAAGGGAATAGAGATCTAATTAATTTGATTCAAAAGTAGGTATGGTGAAGGACAAAGCTGGACTAAGAGTTGGAGTTTTTGTATGGTTCTGTCTAATTTAATTAAGACGAAAAGTGATTACGTTCAAGTGAACAGGAAATAAGACGAACAGATAAATCAGAAGCAGTGCAGTGGCAGGCATTCTGAGAGGAAATTAATGTGGCTCCCAGAACATGTGTTCTCACAAAGGAAAGATGGTCTGGCTGCCAAATGCAGAGCTCATTAGATGTCTAGTAATAGACAGAGAGAGAACAGCAAAGCTTACATCAGGCAGTGGGTGCTCAATGCAACAGAAGGCTGAGGGGTGTGTGGAATGTGGAGCGGTGAAATCGAAAATGAAAAAGGAAAGCAAACTGTGATTATGATGATGCTGGCGAGAAACAACAAGTAATTTTCAGCAGATTTCTTTCCAACACAGAGAACAAAAATAAACTTAATAAGGAACATAAGAAGCAAGCAATAGAAACCACATGTAGATGTAAAAGGTTTGTATATTTGTTTTTATTTGAATTGGAAGTTATAGGGACCTCCCCACGTGGGCTATAGTTATGAATACAACATAGAATATAGAATACTACAGCTTAGTACTGGCTCATCGGTCCTCTTTGTTGCACCGACCAATGGATTCAGTCTGACAAATATCTATCATACACGATTTGTTTTCATCCATAGGATTTTTGCAATGACAATTTAAATGCCTTGAAAGTAGATGAGTCTACTTCTTGGAGAATCTGGGAGAATTGTCTGAGAAGCCCTTCAGACACTTCTCGAGGTTGTTGCATTCAGGAACATGAAATCTAGCATTCGAGACAAGTTGGTAAGAATGGCAAATTTGGGAACATTTGATGACAAGAGAAATTGTGAGCTCAGTCTAAAAGAAAAAGCAAGCACATCTAAGTGTTTGGAAAATGAAGACAGTCGATAGGAGGCCACAAAAAATCTTAAAACAAAAACTGTAAGAATGTAAACAAGTAGTTCGGAGAGGTAAAAAGCACAATAACATGTCTTCACTAAACAAAATTAAGGAAAATCCCAAACCAGTTTATCAGTTTTAAAAGGGTAATCAGGGAACGAGTAGGTCCATTGAATGACAGAGGATGGAATTAATGCGTCGAGCTGGAGGAAGTGGGTTAAGTCCTTAAGGAACACTTTGCATCGATAGTCACAAAGGGGAAGAATGCTTTGGTACTGAGTCAAGAGTAGGACATATTGATATTCCAGAACATTTCGATGTTAAAAAAAAATAAGAACGTGCGAGATGATTTGAAAAGCATTAAGGTAAACACGTCTCTGGGATATGATGGGTAAATCCCAGAATTCAGATGAAAAAGCAGGTGTAAATTGCTGGGGCCCTGTGCAAACGCTTTGCTGTCTCTTCAGTCGCAGGAGATGTTCCAGAGAACTAAAGAACAGCTAATGTTGCTTGTTTGTTGAAGAAGGGCAACAGAGTTAACCCAAGAAATTTCAGCTCCTGAGCCTTACGTGGGTGGTCCAAGAGTCTTTCCAATAGGACTGAATCACACTTTGCAAAACATGTGGACACATTAGCGAAAAGAACTTACAAACTTGATTTAATGTTTTAAGAAAGAGACAAAGGTGATTGATGAGGCTATGGGGCTGGATGTTGGTGGTAAGGACTTAGCAAGGCCCTTGATGTGGTTCCCTTTGGCAGGCTCATACAGAAGCTGATGACAAATGGGAGCAGCATTTATTCAGTCAGATGGAAAAAAGAACTTTGAGAGAAAGTGAGGGCTGCAGATGCTGGAGATCAGAGCTGAAAATGTGTTGCTGGAAAAGCGCAGCAGGTCAGGCAGCATCCAAGGAAAAGGAGAATCGACGTTTCGGGCATAAGCCCTTCTTCAGGAATCCATTCCTGAAGAAGGGCCTATGCCCGAAACGTCGATTCTCCTGTTCCTTGGATGCCGCCTGACCTGCTGCGCTTTTCCAGCAACACATTTTCAACTCAGGGAAAAAAGAACTGTTTGATCAAAGTAGAGAGAGGCGTTTTGAAGAGGTGTTTGTGACTGGATATCTGTGAATAGTTTCGGTGTGCTGCGGATCATAAAGATGATTGCCAAAGAATGCAGCAGGATCTAGGTCGGCTGGAGACCGGGGTGGAAAAAAGAAAGATGTCAGATAATCTGAGCAAATTCGAGATAACGCATTTAAAAAGTCAGCTGTAGGAGAGAGGTATGCAGTAAATGGAAGAAGACAATGTAGCTAGGCGTGCAGATCCACTGTTGCTTGAAATAGGCAATACAGGTGGTTCGGGTGATTAAGAAGGCCTATCGCATAACTTTGTACACGCATCAGAACACAAAGTGTAAAACTTGGCATGCCGTATTGCAGCTGCATAGAACTTTATTTCGGCTACATTTGAAATATTATGGACAGGACTGGTTACCAGATCAGTAAAACAATCTCCGAGGTGTTGGAGACAATTTGAAAAGTGTTTACAAGGATGTTGTCTGGTTTGCAGAATGTACGCCCTGAGAAGAAACTGGACAAACTTCGTTTGCTTTAAATTGGATATCAATGGTTATGGAGCCACTTGATAAATATTTACCCTTTTAATGAGGGTACAAGTATCAAACTACGAGGAGCCACAAGTAAAAGGGGGAAAGATTCTCGCAGATATGAGGAGCGTGTTTATTTTTCTGTTCCAGAATGTGAAAGTGCCTGGAGAGTGCTGATAGAGGAGAGGAGAAATGGCAATGTTTAAGGGCTAAGTGAGACATAGATGAGTAAGCAGGGAAACGAATTTCCCCAACTTTAAATCCCGGATCAAAACGTCCAAATTAGCATCACCCTCATGAATTGTCCAACCTATCCATCTTCATTCCCACATCCGTTAAAGACCTTTCCAACCTATCACCATGACCCCCACATCCATCGGAATTTCCCCTTCCACCTATTTTCACCCGAGCCCCATCTCCCTTCCATTTATCTTTCAGCCGCTTGGACTTCCACCACATTCCTCATGATGAACCTGTCGTTGAAAAGTCAACTCTCCTGCTCCTCAGAAGGTGACTGACCAGCTGCGCTTTTTCGGCACTTGAGTTCTCGACTCTGATCACCAGCATATGCAGTCCTCACTTTCTCCAAGCACAGACATCAGACAGAGTTAGCAAATAGGTTAGAGACATAATGAGAGAACGGGCTGCATGCAGTGGGAGTGGGAGAACATAAGTCTTGGCGAGAGGCGGGTGCAGTAATAGAAATAGAGTGAATCCGAGTTCGAAAAATGTCGATGGTGGCAGTTAATATGTTGAAGTGGAGAAGGTCACTGACCACCGTGCATACTGCAGGGCATTGACACAGAAGGCAGGCACCTCACTGACCCTTAGGTCAACCTCGGACGAAGCTGGCAGCGTCTGTTGTCATCGCCTCCCCTACCAAAATGTCCCTCTCCTGCACCAGGCCATCCAGCAGAACCTCAGGGGCTTGTCCACAAATTGTGGCTTGAGTTTCATCCCCTCTGCCATGTCCAGGGCAGTTTTGGATGGGAAGACAACAGTGTAATGACATCTAAAAGCTGGCCGCTGCAACAGGAAGTCCAGCCTATCCTGGGAAATCCAGGCAGTGGACAAATTTTAGAGACATGTTTGAATGAAAAAGAATCGGGTGACTGTCAGATTAAAGGATGACCTTAGGGCCACGGAAGGTAGATTATGAGACAGACTTAGGTTGGTATCTTTAAAAAATTAACGTAGTTTTTCACGGCTATTCTATCCATGAAACCCGACCAAAATGAAACTTGACCAAAGTATAATAAGATTCAAACCATTGTCTGTTCCAAACTAGGAAGGTGTTTCCAGGCGTTGTTTTGTGAAATATTAAAGTTAAAATGTGAGGGAGTGTAATTGTGAAGGGGATTCACGTCCTTGACGTGGCTGACACAATGTCCCCGGCCGGTAGACAATGCTGGGATAAAATCCTCGCCGAGTGAGTTCTGACCATCATTTTTCAATCTTCACCAGGTAGAGGTGTAAGAGTTTTATCAGACACAAAATGCTGCTAGATGGAAGCCACACTGTGACAGGTGAACTGAACTGCCCTACATCACAGATCATTGTCAATGATGCAGATACAATTCCCAGCAGTAGAAATGAAATCCGTTTAGTCACAAATACTTCTCAATTCTAACATTTTAGGAAGTGAGAACTGATTCTAATCGGCGGCTGTGTTGTCTTTGCCCCGAGTGAAGAATTCATACTTTGCAGTTATTGTCTGTGGGTGTCATTTCTGTTCTAACAGTTTCATTTCACAATCACATTGTGACACAAACATAGAATAGGTCAATACACTCTAAACTGAACAAGACCCTGGATATTAGTTATTTATAGATTCTCGTATCCATTCTAAAACTGAGCTCCCAAATCCGATTATGAAATTCAGACTCTTCCAAACTGTTCAGGATAGGCTGCGGGTACCTGTTCCAGTCCTAATTCCCTCAATTAGAACAGACATGTCCCAGGCTCGATTATCGGCCTACGCATTTGCAGCTTAAAAGCATATATTTCTTTAAATCGACAGCCAGACAGGGAACATGCAGATTATCTTCTCCCTGGCGACAATTGCCAGTCCATGTGATATCACTCATGTTGCTTCACCCATCCTCCTTCTGTAAACAGTTCAGTTTCTGTAAATATCCCTACATTTCGAACATGCTCCAAACCTCAGCAGCTCCCCTGTCTGGAAAACCCCTTCCTGCTGTGGGAGAAGGCAAGAGAAGTACAGTTGGATCGAGTTTATGGAAGAGGTTAGAGAGTGCAAAAGACACTTTAGTTTGGGAAGTATGAGGTCCAGAGCTTGCAGAAAACAAAATAAAATTGCATTAATTCTATAGGAGATTGACAGAAGACTTGCGAGTAAAGGACGTGATTTCATTTGAAGGATTTTGCGGAGATGGAGTTGTTGTAATTGGCAGAGGTTTGAGAGATTTATAGATTTGAAGGGTCGAATGAAGGTGAGAGATAAATGGAGAGTTTTGACATCTGGTGGTGCTCACAGAGATCGGGAGGACAGGACGTGTTTCCACAGATAGGGAGGGATTTAGGGGGCGGGGTTTACAGAGATAGTGAGCTGTGTCGGTGCAGAAGGATGTTTCACCAAGTGGAGCAGGAAATAGAAGAATTTACACAACCGATCGCGATTTGGAGTATGTTACACAACGGGAAAAATTGTAGGGACTCGAGGAAGTTAAAGAGATGGGTGGATTTTTCGCTGCTGGAGAATATTGGACATTTACTGAACATTGTAATGGCTGCAAGAGGTTATGGAGATAATGTCATTTGTCAGGACAGGAGAGAGTAACTGCGTACAATTCTATGTGACAATGATGTGGACACTTAGGAGAGGGTGCAGAAAAGTTTCACCAGGTTCTGGCCGAGTATGGAGGGTCCGAGCTATGAAGATACGTTGAGTAGATAAGGATTGCTTTCATTAGACGGAGGCTGAGAGGGTTCCAGATTGATGTCGACAAAATCACGAGACTTTAAGACAGAATGGAGCGTTTTCCCAGAGTTTGGGACTCAAATGCTCGGGCTCACGATTTCATAGAATGAGTGTAAAAGTTTAAGGAAGATAAGCTTCGAAAGATCTTTGCGCAGAGGCTGGTGGATTTCAGGAACGCCTTGCCGGGGGAGGTGGTAGAGACGGGCACGATAACGTCAAATAAGATGTATCAAGACAGTTGCATGAATGGGTAGGGAGCAGAGGGATATGGATGCTTCTAAAATAGACGGCAGGTTCAGATAGAGGATCTTGATCGCCGCAGCTTCGAGGGCTGAAGAACCTGGAACTGCGCTGTAATTTTATTTGCTTTTTGTTCGTTCTTTGAAGATCCACATGCCATTTTCTTGGTTTCGAGCCATCGCTCTGAATAACAACCAAAACATATTTAACTCCTTCTCACGGTGACAATGATTATACTTACACCGTGTGTTCCGCACTCCCACTACCCTCTGAGTGAAAAGAATACTTAAACGACTCTCCTCTTCACATAACTGCCTTTCAATGTTAATCTTTCTACCCATCTGTGATCCCTCTACAAATACGAACAGTGTCTTCCTGTGTACCGAATTTGCTATCTTGATAATTTTAAGCCTCTCACGCATGTCCCGAAGAGACTGTTCTGCGCACAAGAAAGCCAGTGACAGTTAAGGAAGTGTTCACAATCATAGGCACAACCAACTGCCCACCTCCACCAACCCCCAAACCCCAGCTCTCTGCTCTGCATCTTCGGACATTTAGTAGATGCAATAATTTGCCTTCAGCTTCTGACTACAAATGGCTGCAAATCGTTTACGTGTAATGGATGTATTAGATAAGGTTATAGAAAATTCTTCGAGTTTCCGTTGCTATATTAAGCGAAAAAGGTGAAAAGGGAGAGATTAGGTGCATTTAAATGTCAACATCGCTGTCTATGCGTAGAACCACAGGAGATTGCCGAGATTTTTAACGAGCATTTCTTATCGTTGTTTACTCAGGAGAGAATCGTGTACACGAAGGAAACAGGGGAAAGAATTGTGCTATTTTGGACAGTTTACCACGACAGGAGATGTTTTCAACCTTACTGTTTATTGAGCTGGTTAAATCCCCTTCACCGGTCAAGTCAGAAGATGTGGGAGACTAGGGAAAGACTGCAGAGACCTTTGCAGACATTTCTGCTTCGTCGTTAGCTCCTGGTAGAGTTCTGGATTTCTGGAGGTTTTCTCATGCTATTTCAATGTTTAGTCAATGTAGCAAATACAAACATACCTACTATTGTCTAGTGAGTCTGACATCGGGGTAGGCGTATTGTTGGAGAAAGTGTTAAGGGCCGGATGAAGCATCATCTTAATTGGTTTGATTATGGATTTATGCGCGGGAATTCATGTCTAACAGACGTACTGGAGATTCTTTTTCAGAGAAGTAACGAGGAGTATCGGTGGAGTTTGGGTGGTGGGATTTTGCAATACGGACTACACTCAGGCCTCTAACAAGGTCCCAAATGGCAGACGAGTCATGCAGGTTAGGTGACTTGGGATCCAGTGAGAGCTACCTTATCGGATTCAAAATTGGCTGGATGGTAGGAACCAGAGGGTTTTGGTTGCAGTTGCTTCTTGGGCTGAGGTCCTGTGACTAGTTTGCCACAGTTGTCAGTGCTGGGAAATTTGCCTTTTGTTATTTAAAGAAGTGATCTGGGTGAGAATGTACAGGGCATGAAAAGTATATTTGCAAAGAATTCAAAATTAGGTGGCATCATTGGAGGCTTATCAAAAAATTCAGAGGCTTCTTGATGAGATGCAGAAGCTCGGAGTGCAGATGATGGTGTGTCAGCTTTGAAAAGCGTGGGGTTGAAGAAAGCACAACAGGTCAAGCAACATCAGAGGAGCAAGAGAGTCGATGTTTCGCCGGCAAATCCTGGGCTTATATCTAAAACGTCAACTATCCTGCTCCCCGGATGCTTCCTGACGTGTTGTGTATTTTACAGACCACACTTCCTGACACTCGAGCAGGTGGACCAGTGGGCTGATATTTAGTTAATGCAATTCAAAAATACAAGTAACTGGAGAATCAAACCAATGTGAGACTCTACTTTTTGTCATTTACATAAATGATTTGAATGCGATCATATAAGTTACAGTTAGTAAAATTGGAGGTGGAGTGGACAGCGAAGAGGGTTACCTCAGATAACAACAGAATCTGGACCAGATGGAACAATGGGCTGAGAAGTGGCAGATGGAGTTTAATTCAGAAAAATGGGAGGTGCTGCATGTTGGCAAAGAAAATCTTAGCAGTACTTCTACACTTAATGGTAAGGTCCTAGGGAGTGTTGCTGAACAAGGAGACCTTGAAGTGCAGGTTCATAGCTCCTTGAAAGTGGAGTCGCAGGTAGATAGGATAGCGAATTAGGTGTTTGGTATGCTTTCCTTTATTGGTCAGAGTATTTAGTACAGGAGTTGGGAGGTCATGTTGCGGCTGTACAGGATATTGGTTAGGCGACTGTTGGAATATTGCATGCAATTCTGGTCTCCTTCCTATCGGAAAGATGTTGTGAAACTTGCAAGGGATCAGAAAAGATTTATAAGGTTGTTGCCAGGGTTGGAGGATCTGAGCTATAGGAAGAGGCTGAACAGGCTGGGGCTGTTTTCCCTGGAGATTCGGAGGCTGAGGGGTGACCTTGTAGAGGTTTACAAAATTATGAGGGACATGAAAAGGATAAATAGGCAAAGTCTTTTCCCTCGGTTCAGGTAGTCCAGAAATAGAGGGTATAGGTATGGGTGAGAGCGGAAAGATATAAAAGAGACCTAAGGGGCAACTATTTCACGCAGAGGGTGGTATGTGGAGAGAATGAGCTGCCAGATGAAGTGGTGGAGGCTGGTACAATTGCAAGATTTGAGAGGCATTTGGATGGGTATATGAATCGGAAGGGTTTGGAGAGATATGGGCTGGGTACTGGCAGGTGGGACTTGATTGGGTTGGGATATCTGGTCGGCATGGACGGGTTGGACCAAAGGGTCTGTTTCTATGCTCTACATCTCTATGACTCTATGATTCTATCACTCTTATGGATGGAATTTTCAATTCTTCCAGGGTTTCTGCGATCAGACGGTCCTAGGAGCACAAATGCATAGTTCTTTGAAGGTGGCGTCACAGGTAGATAAAATAGTGAAGGAGCTATTTAGCATGCTGGTTTTTAACGTTCCAGGCAGTGAATACAGGAGTTTGGAAGTTATGTTACAACTGCATAAGTCGTTGGTAATTGCATAAGTCGATGGTGAGGCCGCAATTGCATTATTGTGTTCTGAATTGGTTACCTTGATTTAAGAAATACACATTTAAAGCGGAAAGAGTGTGATAAACATTTACAAGGATACTGCCATGATTAGTAGGCCTGAGTTAGAGGGAGATGTTCGCCAGGTTAGCACTTTATTGCTGGAACCAAATGAGAATGAAGGGTTACCTCATTGTATTAAGTAATGAAAGGTAAGGAGAGTTTGAATTCATATCGACGTTTTACCCAGGATGGGGAGTTTAAAACGAGAGAGCACAGGATTAAAATGAGTGGGGAAAATTTTAAGAAGGACTTGTGGGGCAAATTTATCAAGTAGGGAGTGGCACATAAGTGGAATTGGATGCCTGAAAATAATTGATTGATACAGGTACAACAATATCATTTTAAAAATACAACATTTGAACAGGTACATGGTTGACAAGGGTTTCGAGATTTTAAACACTGATTGGGTATTGCAATTTAAATAGGGACCACATTATAAATAGCTAAGTGGGCACCATGGTCAGTCTGGAGCAGTTTGCGCCAAAGCGACTATTGCCATGCTGTATTATTCTGTAACTCTATGATTCAAAATCAATCAAAGGTAAAAGCGACAACGAAGCAGAACAAAACACTCTTTGACTTCAAAGCCAAGGTAGTGAACAAGATATAGCACTGGCATGTAGTTCAGGACTAAACACAACAATAGCTTGGAAGGTTTCAGTTGAATATGACATAAATGACTCACACCACAACCATTCTCACCAGGTAATGTGTGATACGTTTTGGGAGGAAACGATGCCCGCTGTTCAGAATGATAATCTCCACTTATTAAACTGAATCTGAAAGAAAAGCACTGGTGAAAATAGGTATCATATCTAAGGGAAAATACCTTTTTAGATTTAATGCAGGTCCATTGTCTTACAAGAATTGATTTGATATGAATTGGGATCAGTTATCGGAGCATTTTAAGTCCAGGGTAAAAGGTTAACACTTAAAATATTAGCGAGAAAGAGAACGATTGAGCATTTAACAGCCTCCTTTACAAAATGTTTGATTTTCATTGACGAGCTATGTGTGGCATCACAAAAGGTTCAAGAATTGCTCACGTGGGTACTTCCTCAGTATTTGTCCTTCCCTTTGTTCCTGTAGTAAGGTGTGATGTAAATGAACTTCCAAGCGATATCAAAAGATAGACCAGAGATTATTAGTTGTCTAATCATATTGGTTAGTTCAGGTGATAAAGTGAAGGGCAGCATCAAGTTCACAAAGGCATGGGGTGTTCATTCTGTGGAATGTGAAAGCTTGGTGACAGTCCATAAATCAAGGGCCATGACAGTTGGAAGGACTTTCGATCAATGTTTAGCTCAAGCCACAATGGCGATAATGAAAAGCTGTGCATTTCACCAAATGCCCGATTGAGTAAGGAGCAGCTGGCTTCAGCTACATCAGATCACGTTATCAGGTTGCTCCCTGAGTGGAGGGTTATAGTAATATTTCCTTTGATCTGCAGTGAGCTTTTGAACACTGATTGGGTGTTGCAATTTAAATCTGCCCGCCTCCTTTAATTTCTTCACAGTCTATCATCCACGCCTTCCCTCCACTCTGACTCTCGCAGTCTCTCCAAACACTGTGTCTCGTCGAGTCCGTGACCCAGAGTGACCCCCCCAATTTGTCTTGCCGAGTCTCTATTCATGCTCTGTCTCCCACAATCTGTCTCACCTCGTCAATCTCCTGTCTGGCTCTCCAGTCCCTATCTCTGCTGCTATTCATCTCTGTTTCTATTTTTCCCTCTTTGTCTATCTACACATCTTGTGCGCGATTGCTCAGTGTATCTATTCGCTGTGAAATCCTTTGCTCAATGGTTGTACTATGGCATATCCATTATTATGATTTCCCATCGTCTTTCTTTTTCATTGCACCTGTTTCTACTGTTATTCAGGATCTGGGTTGCGCAGCAAGAATATTTTGTCTCGTCCACTGTTAATTTAAATGTTGAGAGATTTCTGGTCACATGCTGTCAATGTTTAAGTCAAAATGTTAAAGCGCATCAACGGCAACGTTATTGCTCACAACAACTGCTGCTCACCTCTCACCGCTGCTTAAAATAGCCTCACTACTTAACAGAGGAACTTTTATATGCAAAAGAAAATGTTGATTTTGGAAAGATGAACTATTGTACTGATCCTTGCTAGTGTTATTTGATAGTTTTGGTATGGTTTTAACTCCATTGCACCCATTTGTTTCATTTTTTTGTTGCTGAACCCTGATTTATCGGCATTTATTAGTCAGTAGTCACATCTGTAAGACACGGTGAGATGGGAATATCAAAGTTTACTGTAATTCCATAGAAATGGAGTACCAGAGGAGATCTGTGACTTTGATCTTCAACATATTCTTCTGTGGTTAGTATATTTCATAGGTTTCTTGTATTAATACACAACAGTAGTAAATATTAGGCATTGTAGCCACTCTGTTTTCAGAGTACAAACACTTACGTTCATGCTGCACAATCTAAGTTACTGCACGAACACACTTACTCATGATATGAGTCCGTCCAGATTCAGAAAGCAGCTTAAAAGTGCAAATTAATATCCATTCAAATCAGTGTTTTGCCTAATTAAGAATTAGGACAACAGACATCAGCGGAGAAAATACCCTCGTGCTTTTATTCCAATCCCATCAACTGCATGATAGATTCTCAATTAAATACATGGTAATGAAATTTGCCCATCTATCAAGTATGTTAGATGACATTTAAATGCTCATCCCGTCTTTCTGTTACCACTTTCAAATAAAAGCTCCAGTAACGTTGTTGTACATGAATTCCATTTCGAAAACCCACACTGTGTCTTTGTAACAAAGCTGCATTTTTACATAGAGTCATAGAGATGTACAGCACGGACACAGAACCTTCGCTCCAAACCCTCCATGCTGACCAGATATCCAAACTCAATTTAGTTCCACCTGCCAGTACCCGGCCCATATTCCTCCAAACCCTTCCTATTCATATTCCTATCCAGTGCCTTGGAAATGTTGCAATTGTACTAACCTCAACCATTTCCTCTGGCAGCTCATTCAAGATACGTACCCCACTCTGCGTGAAAATGTTTAACCTTAAGTATCTTTTACATCTTTCCCCTCTCACCCTCAGACTTTCCCTCTAGTTCTGGACCTTCGCACTCCAGCAAAAAGACTTTGTCTTTTTAAACTATCCATGCCTTTCATGATCGGTAAACCTCTTTAAGGTCACCCTTCGACACTCGAAAGAGGCATGAATACTTTGTGGTTAGCGCTGCTGCCTCACAACAACTGTCTGCGTGGAGTTTGCACATTCTCCCCGTAAAGGCGTGGGTTTCCTCCCACAGTCCAAAAATGCGCAGGTTAGTTGAATTGGCCACGCAAAATTGACCGTAGTGTTAGGTGAATGGTTACATTTAGTGGATTGGGTCTGGGTGGGTTGCTCTTCAGAGGGTCGGTGTGGACTTGTTGGGCCGAAGGGTTTGTTTCAACACTGTAAGTCATCTCATCTAAAAAAACAGCCCCAGCCTGTTCAGCATCTCCCTATAGCTCAGATCCTCCAACCCTGGCAACATCCTTATAAATCTTTTCTGAACCCTTTGAATTTTTTTAACATCCTTCCGATAGGAAGGAGACAGGAATTGCACGCACTATTCCAACAGTGGCCGAACCAATGTCCTGTGCAGCTGCAACATGACCTTCCAACTCCTGTAGTCAATACTCTGATCAATGCAGGAAAGCGTACCAAATGCCGTCATCATTATCCGGTCCAGTTTCGAATCCACATTCAATGAGCTATAAACCTAAACTCCAAGTGTTCTTTGTTCAGTAACACTCCCTACTAGCTTACCATTAAGTGTGTAGGTCCTACTAAGATTTGCTTTCCCAAAATGGGTGGCACGGTGGCTCAGTGTATAGCACTGCTGCCTCACACACCACGGTCCCTCGGGTGACTGTCTGGAGTCTGAACATTCTCCCTGTGTCTGCGTGGGTTTCTTCCGGGTACTCCAGATTCTTCACAGTCCAAAGATGTGCAAGTCAGATGAATTGGCCATGCTAAATTGTCCATAGTTTTCGGGGCATTAGTTAAAGGGAAGATGGGCTGAGTGGGTCCGTCTTCGGAGGGTAGGTGTGGACTGGTTGGTTTGAAGGACATGTTCCCACACTCGAATCTCAAAAAAATGCAGAACTTCGCATTTATCTGAATTAAATTCCATCTGCCACTTTTCAGCCCATTGGCCCAGCTGAGCAAGGTCCCATTGAAATCTGAGATAACACTCGTCGCTGTCCACTATAACTCCAATTTTCATGTCTTCTGCAAGCTTACTACCTCTTACACTCACATCCAATTATTTATTTAAATGACTAACTGTAGCGGACCCAGCACCGATCCTTGGTGGACTCTACATGTGACTGTAGGTAAAAACAATGACTGCAGATGCTGGAAACCAGATTCTGGATCAGTGGTGCTAGAAGAGCACAGCAATTCAGGCAGCATCCGAGGACAGGCAAAATCGACGTTTCGGGCAAAAGCCCTTCGATGAAGGGCTTTTGCCCGAAACGTCCATTTTGCCTGTCCTCGGATGCTGCCTGAATTGCTGTGCTCTTCCAGCACCACCGATCCAGAATCTACATGTGACTAGTATCAGTTCTAATATGTCTTGGTTTTAGAGTTTGTTAAACTATCTGGCTTGTAATTTCCGGTCTTAACGTTATAACCTTTCTTCTACTGGCAATTCTAATATTCAAAATCTTCTGGCAAAAACTCAGCGTCTGGATAAAACATGTTTATGCCCATTTTTCACTCAACTTCTTTTTTCAAAGTTCTTCCATGAGTCTCATTTTAAATAGGTTTGTTGTCAACATTTCACGCACCATTCTTCTCAATGTGTCTTCTCATTAAAGTACCAACATTCATGATACATAGCTTTCCTTAAGTCACCATGGCTGCAGTAGCATCTCCCTCTTTCACAAATTGTCGTGTTATAATTCATGCAACACGAAAACTATCGATGATCTTCCTCAGAATCAAATGTTATATCTCAAATGAGACAAAGACTAAGTCACAAAATGAATAATTCCAGTTACATTCTCAACACTAAACCTCACCTTAAGAATAGCTGTATGCTCTTGATAAAATGTAAATCCATTCTGAACAGAAACCCACCAGTAAATTAAACCAAGGTTCTCATTATTACTGAAAATCGAAGTTGATCCTAATGCCAGCCGTAACACTAATTAAAAACCTCCCCATAAATCCATGTTGAATTTGATGACAAAACACTGTATAAAACAGTTCTATTTGCGATTTTATCTAATGCCACAACTACAAAAAAAAAAATCACGGCCTAACACTGTCCTATTCCACAAGCTATTGATTAATCTTTATTCAGCTGACACTACGAATGCTAATTACACCAGTAACTATAATGGACTACTAAACATAGCCATAAGCCCATCTCACTCTACAGGTTAATCCATCCCTCTGTCGACCTTGCAGAAAAATTAGGTTTTTCTACAATGTACTATCTAAAGAGGTACTGGACCAAGACCATTTAGATTAAACCTGACAATTTCTTTAGTAAGATGGTGCCTTGTTTGGTGAGGAGGAGGGATGTTAACGGTGGAGTGGGGAAAGACTTTCGTGGCTGTGCAGCTAAGCTGCAGAAAGTACACACTGTCAGTGTTTCACTTCCGAATGTGAAATTACATTTCACACACAACACCGCCTGCTCCCCTCAATTCCACCGCACATCTCGGATTATTTCACTGTCTCGCGAAACTACGGTGAGTTTTATGTATTACAACAAGAATCATTTGACAGATTAAACAATTTAGATGAAGCCCGTATGTGTTGAATAATAAAGATGCAATACGGAATGATGCTTGTAATGCAAAGCATTTCATTTTGAAAACTGAAAGATTTTGGACGAAGGTATAGCCAGAGAGATTGGCCATGGTTAAGAAGCTCTCTCAAATTATTTCGAGATTTAACTTGAAAAGCTGAGAGTCGGTTATAGAAGCAAGAATTCTGCTTACTATTTTGAAAATACCTCTAATATAGAGAGATGATTCAAAACCTAACGGTTACTGTAAGTGGGCTCCCGTCACGGGAGTGTGCCTGAAGGACTTAGTGTCAAGGCACATAGAGTCATAGAGATGGATAGCATAAAAAAGACTCTTTGATCCAACCCGTCCATGCCGACCAGATATCCCAACCCAATCCAGTCCCACCTGCCAGCAACCAGCCCATGTCCCTCCAACCCTTCGTATTCATATACCCATCCAAATGCATCTTAAATGTTGCAATCGTACCATCCTCCACCACTTCCTCTGGCAGCTCATTCCTTACACGTACCACCCTCTGCGTGAAAACTTTGCACCTTCTGTCTCTTTTATATCTTTCCCCTCTCACCCTAAACCTATGCCCTCTAGTTCTGGACTTCCGGACGCCAGGGAAAAGATTTGTCTATTTACCCTGTCCATGCCCCTCATGATTTTGTAAACCTCAATAAGGTCACCCCTCAGCCTCCGACGCTCCAGGTAAAACAACCCCAGCCTCTTCAGCTTCTCCCTATCCGTTATTGTGGACGACAGCAGATCAAACCCCAACCACCCCCGAAACAACTCTTACCCCAAAGTATGTTATGCGGATGGCATAGATCAAAGGCAAGTATAAGACACTGAATTTCAGATATGATTCAATTCGTCTACAGTGATGCTTTCTGGAAAACTTTATTCATCCTTACAACAGAGCATACAACAAGAAGAATATCTTATTTATTGATGGCTTGAATAAGTCATCACATTATTTAAACCGGAATTATCAATATTGTCAATGCAGGTATCATCACATAAACACGAATCTTACAATGGAAATTCGCTAACACAATCATAGTTCAGCACAGTAGCTGTCGTGCTACGCTGGCTCAGTGGTTGACGCTGCTACTTCACTAAGTGCTCGGGTCACAAATTCAATTCCACCCCCGGGAAGCTGCAGGTGAGGAGTTTTCACGTTCTCTCTGCGTGCCTTTTTTCCATGTGCGCTGGCTTCCTCCCACAACGCAAACATGCACCGGATAAGTGAATTGGCTATCCTAAATTTACCATACTTTTCGAATGCATGTAAGTTCTGGACAATGAGCAAATATAGGGCATGGATCTGCATAGGTTATTCTTTGGTGTGTCGCTGTGGACTTGTTGGGCTGAAGATCCTGTTTCCACACTGTGGGGATTCTGATTATAATTCTGTCTTGTCCAGCAGAAAGAAATAACGAAAGAAGCATTCTTTGCTTTCTGATCCATAAGCGGACGTCTCACTGCCTGAGCCGTCACTCTCGCAACAGAGGACGCAGCCATTCAGTTCCAGGTGCCAGGAAACAATGTGAAATCAAGTAAATTGATTCTATGTCAGCGTAATGGTGCTCACACATGATTGTTTTGCTTTCTTAGGAAAAAAGCCAACCATGGAACAAGTCCCAGCTGTTTAGAAAGTGCCTGTCAGAGGAGACCGTTCGTCGTGAATGTGACAAGATTCGTTTGCCAGAGAAACAAGCCAGAGCGCCTCTTAAGGGCACAGTGTCCTCAAACTATTGCAAATAGTGTCGTCACAATATTCAGAATATTGATCAATGAAGAATGACGAAATAAATGACTGAGAGATTCGTGGATTATAGGAAAAACACTTATTTTTCAAATATGTAACCTTCTTGGAAACATTTACAACATTATTAAGAACAAGCTTGTTTTCACTTGAATCTTAAATTCGGGCTTAGAGATGTACGTTGGACATTCAAAAAAAATGGCCAGATGTTACACAACACCAAGTTTCACTCCAACAGCTTTATTTGAAACCACATGTTTTCGATGCACTATTCCTTTGCCAAGTTCAGGAGACTTCACCATGAGGAAGGAGGATCATTTCGAAAGGTGTGATTTCAAATAAAAATGCTGAACTGTAGTACGGTGGTGTCACTTCTGACCCTATTCACTCCAATCCAACACCGGCATCTTTCCATCTTCACTGTTAGAAAATATGGGCTGCGGGTATCATAATTTTTTTCACTTGAGTTGCCGTTAATGATTTTGAATGGTTGACAATGAGAGCTTGTAGCTAATATTTGTGTATCTCTTTGGGAACAGCCATATTGTGTTTATAACGTGGACATGAAGTAAAATTCTGCATAGAATTTAACTGCACTGCTAAGTACCTCTCATTCTCGATATCATCATTTTATTGTAGCAGAGGAGCCGTCAGTGCAAATATGGAAATAGGGGAATCCCAACTCAGTACAATAGGGTAGACTACGGTGCTTTGCAAATGTTTTGAACTGCATAGAATTTAACCATATGTGACAATATCAGCGAGAAATTCCCTCTGATCTTTATTAAAGTGAGACCAAGAAATGTTTTAGTACAGTTGTATGATGTTAATTGTGACGGTTATGTTCCTTTAATAAAGTTATGTTATCCTTGGGTTTCTTTCAAAAGTTGTCATCAAGGCAGAAATGTCGATATGCCTGGAAGGACTACGTACAATTATGACATGGGAATGGCCTGTTCTCCCAGCTCAGATATTATTTTTCCAGTATGATTTAATTTTAGTTGTTCGACAGAAAAACCGTTTGCAGCAGATAACCTGCTACAGTGAAAACGGCTTCAATGCTTTCAAAGATGTTTCTGGCCGGATTCTTCTCGGGGAAATCTGTCCAGCCTGTAAAAACATGCTTTTGCATTTACTACTTACCATTTGTCCACTTGGCTGCAAAAAAAGTCAGCTTGTGCAAAGTGAGCTACTTGAATGGGCAATGGGCAATGTGTTGCAGCAAACATATCTGTGACTAGGAAGTGTCATCGTCTACAATCCCTGAGGCTCCAGTTTCCAGATCTGGAATATATGTATGCCATCCATGAGACTGAGAATGACCGCAACGCACATTTTGAGAATTGTGACACCAGAGTCAGGAGTTGGCTGGTAAATACTGAATGTCCAAGTTGTTCAGGAGTCCCTTGTCATGAATCTGTTTCTTTGTTTGGATACTTGAGATGTTGATGACTTATCAGATGAGTGAAGACTGATCCATATGTTTCACCGCTGAATAGGAAGGCAGGAAGAAGACAAAAAGAAACAGATATTTCTGGAAAGCTCAGGAGGTCTTCCAGCATCTGCACAAGAAAATTAGAGTTATTAATGCATGCCAAGTTACCCTTCTTCAGAACTAAGACCTGCGTCATTGGATCATTCATTTTGGCTTTTCTTTTGTTTTTGATTACTGACATCCGCAGGTCATTCAGCTTTATTTTCTAAGCTCAGAAGAATGGTGAACACCCTGAAGTGATGGAGGATGCTTCAGATAGATAACATGGTTGCCATTACCAGTAAATAAACATATCTTTAGAATGACATGTCAATATCTCTGCTGCCTGGTGGTTTGAACCAGGCCAGACACCTATAAGAAGGCAGCCCAGACCCGAACATTTCCATTTGATTCGAGTATAAGTATGGTGGATATCGCAGTAGTAATGCATCTGGTTAAACCACTCGTCATCCTATAAATCAGAATTTATTTACACACCACCGAAGGTAACACAAACAAAGTAGAACAGAATGTAGAATAACAACTATTCGATAACCCAATCGTCATTAGATTCCCCGCAAATTAAAGCTGTTCCAATTTCCTACAACATTCCCGTAAATGCATCTCGTGGTGTAAAATGAAAGGTGCATTCAAGCACAGGTTCTTACCAGAGAGACGCCAGTGAGAGGGAGGATCACCCAGTTTTCATTGACTGAAGCGTGGGAACACTTTTCCACATCAGCAGCTTCTCTCGATCTCCAGCTAAAACCAAAAAACAAACTAGAAAATACCCAAATGGGAGAACTAGCCATTCTCCTCTCATAGTATAAAGATTATTAAAAAAAAAACTAAAAATGTCTCCTGCCTGATTGTTTCCTTAGGCAGTATCAGTTAAACCCTAAAGCCATACATTTTCAGACCCTTTTTACTTTACAACATCTCCTGGAAAAGAATCAAGGACAATGACACTATGTTGAAGGATCAGCATTGTCATACATGATCAAAGATGTCAGAGAACAGCTGTAGAAAATTATCCACGAGGAAGACCAAAAGACAGAGATAGTTCTTCTTTCCTGTACCAATGAGCTGCGCAGGGAGTGTGTTGTGGTTCAGACATCAGATTTCCAGCAGTTTGAATGAATGACTGATTCACCAGTATGAGCTGATTCAAAAGCGAATTTAGGTGCGAATGGACGACTCAGACAATAAGTCTAGTGCTTGTGCGAATGTCTTTTGAAATTCATCCTGAGTCAATTCCCGCTAGGCTCAATGAATTGAGTCAGAATCACAAAATAATGTAGTTGAGATATTCACGCTAGCTTATCTGTTACATTCAGCCTCATTCCAAATGTTTGGACTCGAGTCGCCAGCACACCATCTGATTGGGCTTGAACTTCCCCCAACAACCCATCACCCGATTCGTGGAAAGAAACAATTAAAGTTAAGTAATATCAGATTAGTGGCAATGAAATGGAAACAAACTAATTATTTCTGAAAATGCATTTATAATCTATGGGATGTTTGCCAAAGTATGAAATACATTATTTACCTTTTTAAATTACACATATGCCGACTTTGTTCCAATTACATTTACACAGCGTTTTGCATCAGACAATTAAGCGAGAATGAGTCTGCCTTTGCCTGATCAACGTCCCAAATGAACGACGATACCACGTTGTGGGTCACTTTTCTTGTTTTCTTTGTCTGGTTCCTTCTCTGAATACCGATTGAATGGGATGAATTATTTTCATTTTTCGAATATCTGATTGCACACTCCATTATATTTGGTGGTGCTCTTTACCTTTCTCCTGACTATTGTTCATTGGGAGCAACACTTCAACATGCTTTATCCTCTGATGTCATTCTCCTCAGTTTCATTCCTCACCCAATTTAAAAGGAATGCTAATCCATCGCTAGTCCTCCTTTTCCGTTCTTGCAATTCCTCATCTGGACAACTTGTTCCATTGTAAGCATTTAATGTTGACTCTCCATCACTTAGATTTAAAAATCAAATTAATTACTTTTACAATTGGATATTTCGCAGCATACTTAAGCTGGTCTCTGAAACTCTTTTGTGTCACCACATAAATAAATGCATTTATGCAACAACTTAAGTTTCGAAGCATATATGCGACTTGTACAAAGAGATCAAAAGCGTACTCATCCAAATGATAAGTCACATCAAAGAAATATAAAATATACATCAGCCAGAGAAGTAGGAAGCAGCCTGATATGGAAAACAATAAAATGACAGAGTTCTTTCTGCTCTCTATTTCTGGATCATTCTCTATTTTCCTCTGATCCCTGAGTCCCTTCCGCACCTGAATGGTATGGAAGATGCGTCGCACTGTAAGAACGTTGAGCAAGAGAAGAAAAGCGAATGGTAAAATTGGTGTTAAGAATTTTTCAAAATATCGGAAACTAATCCATTGAGGTTCATCATAATAACTGTCCCTCGTAGAACAGTACCATGGAACATTGTTGTTATATTTTTTAGGTTCAAATCGAAAATAAATAGGAATGTTCTTAAAAAAAAAGAAAATGCCTATTGTTGCTGTAACTCTCATCGCTGTTTTCGCAGTGCAATAATTAGTTTTCATGTGATGAATACAAATAGCCACAAAACGATCAAAAGAAAAAGCGACAGTGAACCAGACAGAACAATCAATGGATAAGTGGTTCAGGGCATAAATAATACTACAAACAGGAGTTATGTCCAGGAAACACCGTGGATAGTAGTAGTAACTGAACCGATCAAGTATAACATCAAATACAATGAACAGGAAAGCTGATGCTGCCATGGCCACCAGATAGCGAATTGTGCAGGTAGAAAGTCCACACTTGCCCCCAGATAACAATACAATCGCCACTAGATTAACTGTAAGAGACAGAAAAGGAAAGTGGACTTGAAGTTACCGATAACATATTTTCTGTGACTGACCCAGATTCTTAGTTATCGGAATTAGCATGAACATATTTGATGTTCGGTGTCATATCAAGTTTTAAGAATCTGAAACACAGAAGCAAATTCTGAATTAATCCATTGCACACTTCAAAACGGAATAGTGTAGAACATGGTTACCGTAATAGATGCAATATTTTACTGGGGTAAGTAGCAGCTGATTTTTCTGTTTTATAGGTTGGTTTGAAAGGCTTGAATTCTCCTTCAAAACAAACATCCCCACAAATGCACATTAAATTGTTAAAACAAAGAATTGAATGCTTTGTGACAATAGCGGGTATTCTCTGAATCTTCCGAAGGTTATTTGCTTTGAAATTAATCTCTTTTGATATCTTGCCACCCAACACTCCATCAAAATATGTTCTATCATTTTGGCATTGAAGAAATAGGACGTTATTGCGTCAATGATCGTGATTCACTGCGTAACTCCTGCCACACAAAAGACAGCCAAGCTACACATGGCCACATGGTACTATTAATGCAACCTAGAAGGGCAATGTATTTTGACAATGTTTACCTAAGCCTTATCATTACGGCAAACATTTAAAACCTGGCACATGCCAGCAGACAACATCAAATATTTTCAACACGTCCTCACTCTGGTCCCTTAAAGTATGTTTGATCCATTGCAACTCATCTACTTATAATCGTCAATAAACAACCTCAACTTGATACAGCCGTCTGAAAATCATGAAGATAAATTATCCAACCAGAAAAAAGTCGAACATCCTTAACTGATCTGTGCGGTTTGGTTCCCTGAACGTTCATCCTAAACTATTAGAAATTTTAGTCATCACTTACTCCATATCCAAAGAATACGATCTAGCTGTCTTTCCCACACGCATTCTCTTTCCAATCCTCAAAATTGTAAGGACGATGCAGCAGAATTTCTAAGAAACGGTGTCAATAACATTGAGCAGCGACATCTTGAGCCTCATGCAAGAATTGTTTTAACCGTGGAAATGACATCTCTGAGCCAAAAGGCAAATAACATCTTGCCACCTGAGGATCAATGAATGACTCATTTTCTTTCTTAGAAGAGCTCGGCTGAAGGAAGATGATCAGTTGCAGACCACGGAAAATCTTTAAGTCACTGAGTCGCTCAAAGTCACAAAGCAGGTCAAACGAACGTCATAGCAGCATGGGTGACTTTCTCTCATTATTACCGAATCTGCATTATGCTAACTCATCAACTTTGAGAAGAACGAACTCAATCAAATGCCTGAAACAGTGTAGCAGTCCTCCCAAACCAAGCCTCCTTTGGTCTGTGAAAAAAAGCTATTCCGTCACAGGTTCTTTGCCTTTCTGAGCGCGTTGCCCCAGGTGTGATAACAGGGATACTGCAGCGTTGACGAGTACTGCAAACCGGGCTGTGAACAGCATGTCTCACTGTAATTCTGTTTACAAATATATCCAGAGTCTTCATCTCCAATATGTCAGTATGCTATCAGCAGCAACAGGAAGGAGAGCTCGACTGTATTCTTTGGATATGAAGTCAGTAATGACGAGAACTTCTGCTGGATGACGATGACCATTCAGGGAACCTAACCGCACAAGTCTTCATAAAAATGATAGCAATAATTTATTTAAATTAATAGAATGATCGAACCCTGACAGTGCAAATCGAGTCGATTTCATCCATCGACCCTGCACTGACGTTCCAAAGAGAAACACACCGACACACACTCCCACACATTATCCCCTATATTCCGCATTTGCCATGGTCATTCCATCGAATATGCACATCTTTCATGGACAACTCCATGCAATCACCCATGGCTGCAATCGAACCTGGGACTCTGGCACCGTGTGGCAGTAGCACTATGCAAAGATACATGCTAACCAAGGACAAAGTGATACTCCCAGACGTATGATTTGTTAAGAACATTCTGTAAACCATTAATGTTCGGAGGACAATTAAGGACATGATGAGAAACGTTATTTTCATCAAAATTGTTTGAACCAATCTGGGGCTCTGCCGCCACACCACTCTCAACTCTTCTCCTATTAAATTCCACAACAGTTTAGCGTGCAGCTTGTTGTAATGTCACAGTTCACATGATAACTTTAGATCAAATAATTTCAGCAAAGCATGTTATAATTGGAACCCAATGCTCAACAATACGCACAGGTATCTACTCTTACAAATATCATATCTCCAAGCATCCATTGTCTCAACCACCACGTATTCAAAGCCATCCATGTGAACTTCGCTTTTCATTTCACAATGACCTGCTCAACTCAGTTATTGTTCATGTTGTGAATTAGTGGTGCTGGAAGAGCACAGCAGCTCAGGCTCCTTGGATGCTGCCTGAACTGCTGTGCTCTGCCAGCACCACTAATCCAGAATCTGGTTTCCAGCATCTGCAGTCATTGTTTTTACCTTATTGTTCATGCTGTACCTGCTCTCCTTGTCGAGAAAGCCGCCTGAGCACCAGCAACGCCCTTTAGATCAAGAAATTAGAAATATTAAATGTCAACAGGAAGTGGTTGTAATAAAACCCATTTACCGATAGTAAGCTTGGAAAAACCATTGAGAGCCCAATTTTGCTCAACAGTTTCTTGAAACACCATAATTGGTACTCAGCGAAACACCATCACTGTGGCCTCAAGCAAACACATTCTATGCAGTATAGAGAAAGAGACAAAGCTGCTCATTACTGAGGAGTCTTCTGAAAGTCAAACATTTCACTTAAGTCTGAGTATGGGAGGACACTATCGTTTACTATTGCAATTTAATTTGCTGAAAAGGATACAAAAACTAATAATCAGTCCAAGCATGGAAGTGAGTACGTTCAATGCCTTGACTTATACAACAGAGATTGTTACAAGACCTACCAGGAACACCAACAATAGCAAGAAAAGTGTAGAATACTTTTGCCACCATTTGCCTTGGAAGATGCATTGTGTTGCTTGTAAAACAATGTCTCCCCTCCTGCTGTAGGTAATGTCTCAGTACGTCCACGGAATTGGTGATGCGACAATTCAGAAATATTATTTTATATTGTCTGCTATGTCCACTGGGAAGCTGTAATTAGAACTGCAATATTTTTCTAATTATTTTGAACAAACACATTACGACAGATTTTCCGTAATGATGCAGTGTCACATATTTAGATTTGCGTTCGTATTTCAATACCACAAGGAATGGATCAACGTAGTCATGATCCTGAAATGTTCATTGCAATGGTCTCCAAGCAGCAATATTGCACTATTTTCATGCGCTTTAATTCCACGCAATATCCAAATACTTTTAATAATCGTTTCAGAGATGACTTTAAATTTGTTGCGACTTTTCAGTGACTAATTATAATACATGGACAGCACATTGAGAGAGCCTTTTTTGCTGCACACTGTCAGACAATAATTTCCTTGTCAATTCAGTATGTGATGATGCTGGCCCGTTGACAAAGCTATTTTGCCCTTGTTATTTTTCGAAATGATTATTGAAGGCAGAGGTGCCAGATTGTTCCAACTCGCTTCTTTAATAATGGTCAACATGCACAGCTTAAGTTAACAACCAGAGGAGGTCTTTAGTGTTTTGTTTAAGCAGTTGTACTACGAATTGGTAGTGGCCAGTTCTCCCAGCTCTCTTGGTCATTCTAGTTTGGTTTCGTTTGAAACTGCCGGTCAATGAAACTCTGCTCGGGTGAAAGGGACGAAAGGTTCCTGGATTCAATAGTGTTTTTATTTGTCTGACACTCTCACTCTCTGACATCTTTCCTTTGGGAATCTGTTTGATTTTACGGTTTTACCAAGACGAATGCGTGAAATTGGAATGGCATCATTAAGTTGTAATAGAGTCTTTTAGCTTTTAATATAGAATAATGTATTGTACATGATACTCTCTTTAGTTCGTGATTCATTCGGTGGTCTGTAAAAAGATTCTGAAAGTTTCAAACTGAGTGATTTGATCAACTGCTTCTACCTTAGAATACCCACATTCCATCTGCTAAAAACAACATAGAAAATAAGTATCTGGTCTCCATTCTTGAAATGTTTTGATGGGCCTGCTCTATACAAAATTCACAAATTAATTGGGGAAAGGCTATTTGTGGACTAACACTCTGACAGAGAACCCGAAGCTGAGATTGACCTCAACAATAGCTGGAACTAACACGAGTTAATATTTACCCAAACGAAAAACAAAAGGAAAATCACCTCAGCGTCAAAAATTTAGTATAATGTAATGAGAAAATGAAATAACACAGAGGAATGTCTTCAACACATCGGGTTTCTGGCGCAAAAGTGCGCTAAATCTGTATTAATCACATTTTTTGCACTTGGCCTACAGCCTTGAACTTTATGACATTTCTCATCCAGGTATTTTCTTAAAAAGCTTTTGAGGTTTTCTGCCTCTACTACACATCTGGGGAGGGCACTGCAGATTCCAACGATCCTCCAGGTGATCAAAAGTTCTCAGAATGTTAAGCTTAAAATTGTACTAACTGCTTTTGAGCTTCAACGAAGGAGTACAACTGATTTCTATTCCCCAAATCACCCATGATACGCTCTGTCCAAATCTCTGCTTTGAAGAAAACAACCCAAGCTTATTTGGCCTATGTGTTCTTGGTTAAACTGCTCTAACCGAAGCAGCAATCATGTGCATTTCCTTTTCAACGCCGAAAGTGCATCAAATGCTCCCCACAGTGCTGTGACCAAAACGAAACACAGTATTCCAGTTGCGACTGAACCAATATCCTGTGCAGGTCCAACATAACGTCCCTGTTCTTTTCGTCTTTGTCTCAACTGGTGAAGGAACATTTCCCGACTGTCACCCTGCACAGGGATTCGAGTGTTAAATGCGACAGCATCACTTTAATATTCAATGAACCGTTCTTGTGGTGATTGAAGTAACATTTACTTGAACTTTAAAATTGCCTGACACTCCATTGTGGAATTACGAAATTGATACAGAGATCGACAAGCAGCATGCACACTTCAGAGTAAGAACTCCAGTTACATTGATGCAGATAGCTAACGAGAAAATAATTCTGCTGGACAAAAATGTAAGGTTGGTGAAATAGTAAAGATCTGGAAGATACACGTTCAAATGCCTGCTCATCTCAGTTTGGAATGGCATCGTGGCTCACTGATTAGCACTGCTGCGTCACAGCGCCGACAATACGCCTTCGATTCCAACCTGTGGCAAATGTCTGTGTGGAGTTTTCTCATTCTGCCCGTGTCTGTGTGGGTTTTCTCTGGAGCTTCGGTTGTCCCCCACAGTCCAAAGGTGTGCAGTCTACGTGAATTGGCCATGCCACAGTGCAGCAATTATTCAGAAATGTGTTGGTTACACGCATTAGTCAGAGTTAAAAAAAAAGTAGGGTTCTGTGTGGTCACTCTTTGGAGGATCGGTTTGGAGTTAATGGGTCGAAAGGTCTGTCCACCACAGTCGAGCCATCGAGTCATTCGGGTGTGTACAGCATGGAAATAGATCCTAAAAGTCCTTCCGTTCATGCCGACAACATATGCCAACCCAATCTAGTCCCACCTGCCTGCACCCCGCCCTATCCCTCCAAATCCTTCCGATTCATTTACCCATCCAAATGCTTTTTACATATTGCGAATGTACCAGCCTCCACCACTTCCACTGGCAGCTTATTCCATGCACGTACCACCCTCTGCGTGAAAAAATTGCCCGCTTCTGTCTGTTTTATATAAAAGGTTCTTTGGGATAAAAGGTTCTCTTTCGGAATGGCAGCCGATGACAAGCGGTGTCCCGCAGGGTTCAGTGTTGGGGCCACAGCAGTTCACGTTATATATTAATGATCTGGATGAAGGGACTGGAGGCTTTCCAGTGAAGTTTGCCGATGATACGAAGTTATGTGGACAGGCAGGTAGTACTGAGGAAGTGGGTCAGCTGCAGAAGGATCTAGACAGTTTGGGAGAGTGGTCCAGGAAATGGCTGATGGAATTCAATGTGAGGAAATGCGAGGTCTTGCATTTTGGTAAAAAGTATACAAGCATGGACTACTTACTAAACGGTGAGAAAATTCATAAAGCCAAAGTACAAAGGGATCTGGGATTGCCAGTCGAGGATTTTCTAAAGGTAACCATGCAGGTTGAGTCCGTGATTAAGAAAGCAAATGCAATGTTGTCATTTCTCTCAAGAGGGTTGGAATATCAAAGCAGCGATGTGCTACTGAGACTTCATAGAGCTCTGGTTAGGCCCCATTTGGAGTACTGTGTCCAGTTTTGGACCCCACACCCCAGGAAGGACATACTGGCACTGGAGCGTGTCCAGCGGAGATTCACACGGATGATCCCTGGAATGGTTGGTCTAACATTCAAGGAACGGCTGAGGATCCTGGGATTGTATTCATTGGAGTTTAGAAGGTTAAGGGGAGATCTAATAGAAACTTACAAGATAATACACGGCTTGGAAAGGGTGGACACTAGGAAATTGTTTCCGTTAGGCGAGGAGACCAGGACTCGTGGACACAGCCTTAGAATTAGAGGGGGTAAATTCAGAACAGAAATGCAAAGACATTTCTTCAGCCAGAGAGTGGTGGGCCTGTGGAATTCATTGCCGCAGAGTGCAGTGGAGGCCGGGACGCTAAATGTCTTCAAGGCAGAGATTGATAAATTCTTAATGTCACAAGGAATTAAGGGCTACGGAGACAATGCAGGTAAGTCGAGTTGAAATGCCCATCAGCCATGATTGAATGGCAGAGTAGACTCGATGGGCCGAGTAGCCTTACTTCCACTCCTATGTCTTCTGGTCTTATATGTTTCCCCTCTCACCCTGAACCTATGCCTTCTATTTCTGGACTCCCCGACACCGTGGAAACATACTTCGCCTGTTTACCCTATCCATGCCCCTTATAATATTGTAAATCTCTATAAGGTCACTCATCAACGTCTGACAATTCAGGGAAAACAGAACCAGCCTGTTCAGCCTCTCTCTATAGCTCAAATCCACCAAACCTGACAACATCCTCGTACATCTTTCCTGAACCATTTCACGATTCACAACATCTTTCCGATAGGAAGGAGACCAGAATTACACACAATATTCCAACAGTGGCCTAACCAATGTCCTGCACAGCCATAACATGACTTCCCAAATCCTGTATTCATTAGTCTGACTAATAAAGAAAGGATACCAAACACCTTATTCACTATCCTATCTACCTGCGACTCCACATTCAAGGATCTATGTACCTGCACTCCAAGGTTTCTTTGTTCAGCAACACTCCCTCGGACCTTACCATTAAGTGTATACTTAATGCTTTCCCAAAATGCATTTATCTGAATTATCTCCATCTGCTATTTCCCTGCCATTGTCTCATTTTGTCAAGATCCTGTTGTAATCTGAAGTATCCCTCTTCGCTGTCCACTAAACCTCCAATTTTGGTGTCATCTGTAAACTTACTAACTGTACCTCTTCTGCTCGCATCCAAATCATTTATGTGAATGATAAAAAGTAGAGGACCCAGCATCGATCCTTGTGGAATTCCACTGGTCACAGGTATCCAGTCTGAAAATAAACCCTCCAACACCACCCTCTGTCTTCTATCTTTGAGCCAAATGACTGTATCCAAATGACTCGTTCTCCCTATATTCCATGAGATCTAACATTGCTAATCAGTCTCCCAAGTGAATGTTGTCGAACCCCTTCCTGAAGTCCATATAGATCACATCTACTGCTCTGCCCTCATCAATCCTCTTTGTTACTTCTTCAAAAAACTCAATCAATTTTGTGAGACATGATTTCCAACGCACAAAGCCATGTTGACTATTCAAAATACATGTACATCCTCTCCCTCAGGAATCCCTCCAACAACTTGCCCACCACCGAGGTCAGGCTCATCGGTCTATAGCTCCCTGGCTTGACCTTACCACGCTTTTTGAATAGTGGCACCACATTTGTTAAACTCCAGTCTTCTGGCATCTCACCTGTGACGAAACCCCAGTAAAAGAGGAAGTGAACAATTAATTGACATGTGATTGTGCTGACACATACATCTAAATATTGTCAGCTTCAAGAAATGAAATTTTTTATCTTCTGCCAGAGATCAGATTGGTCTTCGGAGGAAGTGACCCTTGCATGAGAGCACATTTTCTGGGAGACGAAGAGCCTAATCACATGATCTTTTATAAAGCTCAGCTCAGCTTTACCCTGGTTTGGTTTGGTTTGTTTTGGTTTTAGCAAGAGCTGTTGACACGTGCATATTCAGTTGAATGTCAGGTCGATGAGACTTCAAACTACGAAGATAGTTATTTGAGATCTTCCAAAATGAAGTGTTGAGAAAATGATGAAACGGTTCGAAATGAATTTAGCTCTGCTATTGAATGAATTGGCGGTAGATAACACAATTGATGAAGTGGTAAATCATTAGGAGTCGAGCCGTCGATTACAAGAACATACGGAAACCGTGGTCAGAGGCAAATGGAATTCTACCCGATAAATGTGAGATCATTAATTCATATTGTTTGAACAGAACAAATATGGAAAGCGAATACATAATGAATGGTACGATTCTGGGAAACACTAAGAATCAGAGGGACTTTAGTTTGCATCGACATCAGTCCCTTAAGATATTCGCACAGATGAATAAAATGATTATGAAGCCATATTCGTTATTTGGTGTTATTAAGTCTGGCGTAGAGTTTAATAGTCGTATGGCTTGGCTGCAAACTTGATAAAACATCGGTTAGACTGCATAGTGAACATATTGTGTGCAGTTCTGGAATCCAAATCTCACACTGGATCACACTGAAGGTGATCACACTGAAAAGGATGAAAAGGGATGTTCAACACAATGCTGCCTGGGACTGAAAAACTTCCGTTATCGAAGAGAGATTGGACAGATGCCTGGATGTTTTACATCGAGCAGTGAAGATTGAGAGGAAACATGGTTGACATGTGATAAATGGTGAAGAGTGCAGTGTGATGCTGCTCCCTTAACGAGATTATGTTTCTTGATTTTTTTTTCAAAATGGATTTAAAAAGATAGGGTTTCTGAAGTGTCTGCGTTTATCTACATGAAGAAGCTTTTATTT